>NC_080038.1:102941823-103253593 GCF_030020395.1 Manis pentadactyla | reverse complement strand
ATCTTCACTAAACTGCATGAAGAAACAGGACTTTTTTTTAAATGACAAATCAAACGTTGCCTTCCTAAGAACATTCTTTAATAAACTCATTTTAAAACTCAAAAAAAAAGAGCCTCAGTAAATTCAAAAAGATTGAAATTTTACCAAACAACTTTTCAGATCACAAAGGTATAAAACTAGAAATAAATTGTACAAGAAAACAAAAGGGATCACAAACACATGGAGGCTTAAAAAAATGCTCCTAAATAATCAATGGATCAATGACCAAATTAAGAGAGATCAAGCAATATATGGAGATAAATGAAAACAACAGCACAATGTCCCAACTTCTGTGGGACACTGCGAAGGCAGTCCTAAAAGGAAAGTAAATAGCGATCCAGGCCTATTTAAAGAAGGAAGAACAATCCCAAATAGTCGAAATTCACAATTATTGAAACTGGAAAAAGAAGAACAAATGAGGCAGAAGGAGGGACATAATAAAGATCAGAAAAGAAATAAATAAAATTGAGAAGAATAAAACAGAAAAAAAATAATGAAACCAAGAGCTGATTCTTTGAGAAAATAAACAAAACAGATAAACCCCTAGGCCAGACTTATTAAGAGAAAAAGAGAACTTACACACATAAACAGAATCATAAATGAGAAAGGAAAAATCACTATAGACAGCACACAAATACAAAGAATTATTAGAGAATACTATGAAAATCAATGTGCTAACAAACCGGATAACCTAGAAGAAATGGACAACTTCCTAGAAAAATACAACCTTCCAAAACGGACCCAGGAAGAAATAGAAAATCTAAATAGACCAATTACCAGCAACAACATTGAATCGGTAATCAAAAAACTACCCAAGAAACAGATGGATTCACCACTGAATTTTATCAGACATACAGAGAAGACATAATACCCATTCTCCTTAAAGTTTTCCAAAAAATAGAAGAGGAGGGAATACTCCCAAACTCATTCTATGAACCTAGCATCACTCTAATATCAAAACCAGGCAAAGACACCACAAAAAAAGAAAATTACAGACCAATATCCCTGATGAACACAGATGCAAAAATACTCAACAAAACATTAGCAAACCGAATTCAAAAATACATCAAGAGGATCATACACCATAATCAAGTGGGATTCATCCCAGGGATGCAAGGATGGTACAACATTCAAAAATCCATTAACATCATCCACCACATCAACAAAAAGACAAACAAAAACCACATGATCATCTCCATAGATGTTGAAAAAGCATTCGACAAAATTCAACATCCATTCATGATAAAACCTCTCAACATAATAGGTATAGAGGGCAAGAACCTCAACATAATAAAGGCCATATATGACAAACCTACAGCCAAAATCGTACTTAACAGCGAGAAGCTGAAAGCTTTTCACCTATGATCGGGTATAAGACAGGGATGCACATTCTCCCCACTGTTATTCAACATAGTTCTGGAGTTCCTAGCCACGGCAATTAGACAAAACAAAGAAATAAAAGGCATCCAGATTGGTAAGGAAGAAGTCAAACTGTCCCTGTTTGCAGATGACATGATATTGTACATAAAAAACCCTAAAGAATCCACGCCAAAACTACTTGAACTAATATCTGAATTCAGCAAAGTTGCAGGATACAAAATTAATACACAGAAATCTATTGCATTCCAACACACTAACAATGAACTAGCAGAGAGAGAAATCAGGAAAACAACTCCATTCACAATTGCATCAAAAAGAATAAAATAACTAGGAATAAAGCTACCCAAGGAAGTGAAAGACCTATACCCTGAAAAGTACAAGACACTCTTTAAGAGAAATAAAGAGGACACTAACAAATGGAAATTCATCCCATGCTCTTGGCTATGAATAATTAATATTGTCAAAATGGACATCCTGCATAAAGCAATCTACAGATTCAATGAAATCCCTATCAAAATACCAACAGTATTCTTCAACGAACTGGAACAAATAGTTCTAAAATTCATATGGACTTGATGATGGGGGGAGTCTAGTAAACATAATGTTCCTCATGTAATTGTAGATTAATGACACACACACAAAAAATTCATATGGAACCACAAAAGACCCCAAATAGCCAAAGCAATCCTGAGAAGGAAGAATAAAGTGGAGGCGATCTCACTTCCCAACTTCAAGCTCTACTACAAAGCCACAGTAATCAAGACAATTTGGTACTGGCACAAGAGAAGACCCATAGACCAGTGGAACAGACTAGAGAGCCCAGATATAAACCCAAGCATATATGGTCAGTTAATATACGATAAAGGAGCCATTGATATACAATGGGGAAATGACAGCCTCTTCAACAGCTGGTGTTGGCAAAACTAGACAGCTACATGTAAGAGAATGAAACTGAATTATTGTCTAACCCCATACACAAAAGTAAACTCAGAATGGATCAAAGACCTGAATGTAAGTCATGAAACCATAAAACTCTTAGAAGAAAACATAGGCAAAACTCTCTTGAATATAAACATGAACAACCTCTTTATGAACGTATCCCTACGGGCAAGAGAAACAAAAGCAAAAATGAACAAGTGGGACTATATCAAACTAAAAAGCTTCTGTACAGCAAAGGACACCACCAGTAGAACAAAAAGGCATCCTACTGCATGGGAGAATATATTCCTAAATGACATATCCAATAAAGGGTTGACATCCAAAACATATAAAGAGCTCATGCATCCCAACAAACAAAATTAAATAATCCAATTAAAAAATGGGCAGAGGAGCTAAACAGACACTTCTCCAAAGAAGAAATTCAGATGGCCAATAGGCACATGAAAAGATGCTCCACATCGCTAATCAGGGAAATGCAAATCAAAACCACAATGAGATATCATCTCACACCAGTGAGGATGGCCACCATCCAAAAGACAAACAATATCACAGGGAAGACAAGTAATGATTCTATAGCATCTTACTACACTGGTGGACAGTGACTGTAATGGAGTATGTGGTGAGGACTTGATAATAGGGGGACTCTAGTAACCATAATGTTGTTCATGTAATTGTACATTAATAATACCAAAAAAAAAGTTACTTCCCTGAGAACCAGTAAGATTAAAAGTAACTTAAAAAAAAAACAACCAATTGTACTGCATGTACCTTATTTGCATACCAATTGGAGCAAAGTGAAAAAAAAAATTATAACACAGGTAAATGTAAACACTGGCTGGTTATTTGATATTAAGAGGTTACTGTTAACTTTTTTAGGCAAGAAAATGGTGTGGTTACTGAAAAATACATACAGGTGATAAATTATCTAGGTTTGCTTCAAAATAATTGTGTGTATACGTGCATGTGTGTAGGGGGAATAATAATGAAACAAGACTAACGATTAATTGATAACTGCTGATCCAGGTGATGGGTACACATGGGGGGGGTGTCATTGTACTATTCTACTTCGGTTATGTTTGACATGTCCCATAATAAAATTAAATAAAGTGACTCTCCCCAGTTATTCTCTCATACCCTGGTTATTACCTAACGAGCACTTACCACAATTTGTTATCACTTTATTTTTTAATTTTTTCATTGTCTGTCTCTTCCACTAGAATGAAAGCACCATGAAGGCAGGGACCAGATCTGTCACGCCGATCTGTGTCCCCAGCCTGCCAGTGGCAATATGACATGAAGGATGAATTAATTAATCCCTCAGAATTGATTAGGCTGCCTATTGCACCCACTCACTTTAGACAGAATGTGAACCTTCTGCAGATCTGCTACTGTGAACATTTAGAAGTCTGACTTATAATCCCTTGCAAAGTATCTCATTAGAGTCAAGTGTGCTCGTGTGCTCATACCCTTTTACAGATACTTGGCTAACAGAGTTAATTCTGGGTAGAACTGCAACCTGTTGGGTCCACCAGGATGTGACAACTACAGGGGATTTCATGGCAGGATCCTGAGACAGTGATACTGAGCAACATAATAAATAATATAGTAATTTTGGGGATCCCAACTTAGCTGAACTGACATCTATTAATCACCAAGACCTAGCTTAAGGAACTACTGAATCTGTCCGCAACATCAACTATGCCAATGCTTTCCAAATTTGCTTTCTGAAGACAGTCTTCAAAATTCAAATGGACAGGCAGGAGGGAGCCAGGGAGGACTCTGTGGAGCAACTTCAGTATTTTTTGAAGTTGAAGTCCTAAAATAGCACTGTCCAATATGGGAGTCGCTGGACTCATGTTAGTGAGCACATCACATGCGGCTGGTATGACCAAGGAACTGAACTGAGATGTGCTGTAAGGGTAAAACACACACGTAATGTAAAGTCAGCATAAATAAAAGGAAAATATAGCTCAGTTTTCATACTGCTGACATATCAAAATTATTATACTTTGGGGTTTCTTTTTAAAATTTCTGCCCAAGTGGACTGATAGATGAATTATGAGGGCTTTTTAATGTACAGCTTGACAGATTCTGATGTGTATACGCTCATGTGCCCAGATAAAGATGTCAAACATTCTAATTTTTCCCCCTTTACTTATCTCACACATCTCCCCACCCCCTCTCCCCTATGGTACTCACCAGTTTGTTCTATGTTTGAATCTGTTTGTTTTGTTTTTTAGATTACACATGTAAGTGAAATCATATGGCATTCTGTCTTTCTCTGACTTATTTTACTTAGCATAGTATTTGTGCTATAAGCTATATATAATTTGCATATAAATTATAATACTTTGGATATAGTAGGACAAATATATTAAAATTTTTAAAAATGCACATGGACAAGAACAAGTGACACGTCCTGGAGAACATGTTCTCCAAGTCACTCACTGTGGTAGGCCCAAATAAGAGAGGCAGTGGTAGTATAATGGGGCTTCTCAGATCTCCCTTACTAATACTGCCCACCCTTTGAAAGGTTCCAGGCTACAAGGGTTCCTTTTGTTTTTCAGTGCACAACTCAGGGGTCTCGACCAAGTACTTCAAATATCTGAGCAACTTCAGAACTTAAAGACTTATTTTAATCCTGCCTGTAGGTAAGGGGTGAGTCCCATACCTCCACCTCTTTGACCAAGATCTCCATTTCCCTTGGGGGAGAGTGGCAGTCAGGCACGTTGATTTCCAATAAAATGTCAATTGTGTCCTCTACAACTGGTATCAGACGCCTATGGATCTAATTTCAGCCAAGAACACAGAATATCAACTGTGCTCCAGACATTCACATGCCAGAGCCAACTATCTGATTAGGAGCTAAGGAAACAGCAGTCTGACAACTGATCCAAGACAGTATAAGAGATACATTAATTATCCATTCTAAGCTTTCTTATTATCATCTAAGACCAGAAAAGAACATTCTTAGACATACAGTGGTTTATCGCTCTTCACAAATGCCTCAACTATCAAAGCCAATATAAAATTGTTTACATTTTCCATTATGTTACTCAATATCATTATTTAAGGGTCCCACCCATAATTCTTAGAATTTTGTGCCTAGAAGTGGCTAAAGAGTTTTAAGAAAATTAAAACTACATAATCCGCTGCATATGCCTTTATCCCTTTGGCTGCCAGGAAGTCAAGGGATACAGTTAAAGTAGCACTAAACTTCAGTAATCACTTTACGCTAAATTCTTGGCACAATTACTAGAGTCCTTCGTTCTAGAAGGCTTCTGATGTATCTACTTAACGAACCTTTTGCATGTGTGTAACTATCATGAAACATACTTCAGATACTTTCTTGAAGACAGATAAGGTATTAATTATAAAACTAAATTATCACTGCCAATTTCAACATCAGTGAGCATTTGCTAAATACATAGTTTTAGTAGAGATGATTCCTTAAAAAAATTATATATTCTAATATTACATAAGGTTTGAAAAGTAATTCTTAAAAAAATCACTGGCTATGTCCTTCCAATGAGAAAACAAGGTCCTCCTTTACCCTCTCCTGTAGCATCAGGCAACCGTGTACCTGACTGGCATGGAATGCTAACAAACACAAAAAGGAAATAAAGTGAATCTGAAAGGCAGGTGTGGAAAATCTCAAGTATTTAGATGGAGACATTGGTACATGCAAAATACATGGATTAACTAACCAAGAGATACAGTTCTTAGGAAAATTATAGGCGACCAAACTTAAACTCTTCCCCCTCTCAACCTATCCAGAGCAAACAAATAAACCAGTTATTTATGAATATCAAAGAAAACTTAAAATAAAAAATTTTGGCACATTCTAAAGTTTCAAAAGCTCTGATGAGATACTGTATCAATGAAAAATCTACAGAACAATAATACCCAGATTTGGGCAAGTTACTTAACCTCTCAATCTAAGTTCCTTCATCCATATATAATGGGGACAGTACCTCATAGCAGTGTTGAGGGGATTATGTATATAAACTGCTTAGCATGGGAGCTAGCATATCTTAAGCGTTCACTTTACATTATTAGTAATATTGTTACTGCTGCTGAGAATGGAAATTGGTTCAACTTTTCTGAAGAGCAATTTGGCAATAGGTACCAAAAGCCTGAAAAATGGCATATACCCTTTAATAATCCCCCTCCTCGGGATTTATCCTAAGTAAATAATCAGAAATATTTAGAAGATTTATGTTTCAGAGTTTTCATATAAAAGCATTAGATCAAAAAATGGGAAATAGTCCCTGTATGGTCCTGGAAGATGACTGGTTAGCCAGAGACGGGTAAGATTCCTCAAGGGAGGAAGAACCTAAGACAGGCACAGTCGCAGGGGGGCCATCAGGTGAGAAATTGGGGATCAACAGAGGTGAGGCTTAGAACCTCACCCCCCCTGTTCTGAGAGAAATCTTCTGCATCCATGGATGTTTTATTGCCCTTGTCTAGCTTGGATTAACACATAGTCTACAGGCACACACCTGATCATCTACATTTGCTCTCTTTACAATACTAAACTATGTTTTCTACCTTTATCTTGCATCTACCTACCACTTCAGCATTTTATTAAAAATAATAATAATAAAGAAATGTGGTATCCACATATAAATCAAGTATAAAAATCAAACGAATATTCATATTTGAACTGATTGTTTATAGTTCATAATGCATGAGCAAAACCGAAAGTTTCTGTGATGACTGCCCTTGTACTGTTCACCATGTAACTTATTCACTATGTAAGAATTTGTTCTCCATGTAAGAACTTGTTCGTTAAGCTTCAGAAGATTGGAAACTGACGAAAATTAGGCTTGGGGTGGATTAATGATTGTGCATTGAGCATTGACTCCCCTATACAGAATTTTATTGTTGTTAACAGCCATTTGATCAATAAATATGAGAGATGCCCTCTCAAAAAAAAAAGTACATACTTCCAATTGTAAAATAAATAAGTAACCAGGATGTAATGTATAGCATAAGGAATATAGTCAAAATATTGTAACAACTTTGTATGGTGATAGCTGGTACCTAGAATTATCATGTATATAAATGTTGAATCATCGTGTTGTACACCTGAAACTAATGTAATACTGTGTGTCAACTATCCTTCAATAAAAAATAATTATCTACAAAAAAAAAAGGGAAATAGATAATAAAAGGGACTTGTTTATCTAATATTATGGTAAAACTGTAAGTTAAGACTTACAGCTATTTACAGCTATGTAAACAGAACATTAAGGGGAGAAGCTTCAAAATATATTATTAAGTGAAGAAAGCTATAAACAGCATCTTACATTTTTAAGAAAGTATATAAACACATAGAAACATCTGGGAGGTCATAAATCAAAATGCGAACAGTTTATCTTGGGTGGTGGAATTATTTGGGATGTCTTTCCCCCCCCCATATACATTTTCCACATTTTCTGCAATACTATCCCCCACCCCCACCCCGCTTCTTACCAACATTTATCATGCATTTATTGTGTTGGACAACGTAGTAAGAACTTTACCCTTATCTCATTTAGTTCTCACAACAACTATACGGGGTAGATACTACTTTACAAATCAACGAAAGTAAAAGAAAGTAAGATTTCAAATCCAGGTTCTCTGATTCCAGAGTTGAGCTTTTAACCTCTCTTATCTATTTGTGTGTGTGATACACCCACCTATGTGTGTGTATGTTTCCTAAATAAATGAACAGCAATGGATAATCCTGACTTCTGTAGAAAAGCCACTCCGCTCAGGAGAGCATCAACCTCGAGATACTGCCAAATTGTAGCAAATAGGACAAGCTATCTCATTTGAGGATGGGCTCTGCAGTTCCCCATCGGATGTCCCAGAGCACCCCCTGAGCTGCTCTGTCCCAGACCTTTAGATCCCAAGAGTCACACTGGGCAGCAGTTAGCATTTCTGCAGCGTATAAAAGCTGAAGGTTTGGGGGGTGGGGTAAAGCTCCAAAGGCAAAATTCTCGATTCTGTTCAATGAAGATCTCAGAACATCTAAGGAACCAAAAAGCTAATAATTAATCCAGAAACAAGAAAACCTAACCAGTCAGCAATTTTCCACGTTGGGCTTAATCTTACCCAGTTTCCAAGCACATTACTGTCCAGTTGTTACAAAATGAAATCAGCCTTTTATCTCAGAGAAATAGATTGGGATTGCTGATGAATACAGATATCAGTTCTTCCCATCCCCCTTCCAATATAGCCTCAGGTTCTGTGATATTGCATTCCATTACGCAAGGCTGAAGGGTTTAACACAAGGAAAAATAAAGTCCCTGTATTTTTCCTAAAAGCATAGGAAAAGGATTTAATAACCACATTTCTCTAAGGGGGCCAAAAAATACTCTCTAAATGAAAATTTTCCTTGCCTCCCAGCTATATTGCAAAATCTGGTCATGTTTTGTCTTCGTTATTACAGCCAATGAGTCATAATGGTGTGGTCAAAGCTAAAGACACCAGCTTGGCTCTTGACTTAAGGTATTGCCTAGTTACAGACGGCATCAGTGTTTGCACTATCATTTGCACCACAACCAGAGGCACAATAATCAAGCATCCAGAAGGAAGCTGTCCACTACAGGTGAATGCTTTTATCAGCAGGGTCTAAAAAGAGTAAGGGGAATTACTCTGGCAATAAGCTTAAAGAAAAGTAAAAAGGAACAAAAGCATTTAAGAAAAAAATGTTCAAAACAATTTTAAGTTATTTAATTGATCAGTAGCTTTGGTGATCAGATGATCACCCTTAAGAGACGACTGTAAGTGTAAGATTGTGGGCAGTGATGTGATTTGATCAACAGGGTAATGACGAGACAAAGTATGCATATCAGAACCAGAAGACTACATTTAGGTGGAAGGGGTATTGAATGGATCAGGTAACCAAGTTATCTCTAAGATGGCCCCAAGGTGCAGGAGGCGGATGGAAGTTGGGGGAGGGAGCAAGTTTAATTAATTAGCAAGGCAATGAAAAAAATTCGAGTTACAATGCACTACGGGATCCCCGTCTTCCACTCCATTGCCTTCCCTCAATTATTTTAACTTTCAGGGATAAAACTGTTTTCCAAACTCCCCAGAAAGCGCTAAGAGACGTGAACAAGTTCAGGATAGGCTTTGCTACTGAAAAATATGCTTTTGTATTATCTGTACCAGTAGCTGCACTGGGGACTCCAGAATAAAGGGTCTCTAAAATTTTCCGGATGGCTGAAGCTGAGATGCTGGCAATCAGGATGGAGAGTTAACACATCACTTTATCTGATCAACTAGATTTAACTTAAGTTTGCCTCCGATTCTAAAGATTCTGAAGATAGGGCTCTAAAGATGTGAAAAGTCAACGCCTGCCAATCTAAGGGAAGTTCTTAGTAATAATTTTGGCGCCCTCGATACCTAATGTCAGTTTCCCTTCAACACCAAACCCGACCGACACCATTTCGAATTGAAAAGCTCCCTTTCGGACTACAGGAGAAACACCAGGGGGGCTCAGTACACAGTAGGTGCTCCCAAGCAAGCGGGTCCAAGAGCTGAAGCGAATCCATTCCGGCCTGGATGGCTCAGCAGCGAAGCGACAAAACCACGTGTCCTTATAGCTAAGGCTGTCTTTGCCCTCCCGTAGCTGTAGGCAGCCACAATCCCCGCTTTGGGTCCTCCAGCCCATGCCTTCAAACCCAGCAGCCCTGCCTCATGCTCCATCTTGACTCCACCCCACAGCACGGTGAGAATGAACGTGACTCTTCCGTGAGTGGTAAAATAACGGAAACAGCCCGGGGGGCACGCAAGCCAGAGCTGCCCCTTCCCTCCACCTCAGTGCCTCGCAAACTCCCGCGGAGGCCCCATCTCCCTACCCTCTGCCGCCCAGGCGTCGCCCCCGCCGCCTGGGCAGGTGAGGCCGGTCGGAGCCCCAACTTCGCCCTTACCAGGTTTCCTGGTTGCTGAATTTCTTAGTCACCACCTTGCCTAGCTCCAGGCCCAGGCGGTCGGCAATTTTCTGTGACAAATCCTGGTGGGAGCTGCCGCTGAAGATCTTAATATTCGGCATCTTGGCCAACTACCTAGGCACTCCGTTCAGCGATCACTGCTGCTGCCAAGACACGAACTAAAGTGGGCCTGGAGACTCGGTACCAGTCACTTCACGCTGCTACTCCGCCATCTTACATTCCCGCCCGCCGCGCGGCTCTAAATTGCCCAGAGCCGGAGAGGCGGGGTCACCAGGGAAGTCTACACCCCACCCGCCCTGACTAGCTGAGCCGTAGAGAGGGGCGGGCCCTCGCGGTAACTCCGCCTGCCGCCGGCCCTCTCAGGTATTGGCTGGCGGCCATGAAGCGGGCGAGGCTATGAACTAGCTGGGCTGACGCCGGGAGGGGCTAGAGAACCTAGGCAAACCGCGGTAGGCTTAGGGGTGGAGGCCTGCCGGTGACGCGTAGGGCCTGAGCTTTCCCGCTAGCGGGAAATCAGCCACCCTTTTTTTTTTCTTCAGCACTATAAAGTGTGGCTCTACCGTTCCTTTTAAGAAACGCTGCGTATCAGGACGGCAGCCACAGTTCGTCAGAATGAAGGGGAGATTTCTGAACATGAGTTTGCATAGCTCTGAACATGATTTTTATAAGACTGGGCCGAATTGAAGCACGTCTGCATCACGTAGAGACACCCCTTAGCACAGGCACATCCAAAGGGCTTACTTGCCTTTCCCTGGAAGACCGTGGGGAAAGTGACTGAAGGCTGTCACCTGAATCACTCAGAGGCATTGCAAGAGGAAGTTGCGTTGTGTTTCTGACTCTGGGACCAAGAATGTTCAAACAAATGAAGGAGTATGGCTTTTCCAAAATTTCTGGGCAATGAAGGTCTGATGTATCCAACCTTTGGAAAGGAAAGAAACTATAGTATATTTATGGGACTTCAGATTACGAGTCCTGAAATGATTGGAAAACCTGGGTTTTGGTCCTACCTGCCTCATGTGACCTCAGCGTCATTGTTGCTAATGTGAACTTTTATACCATGTTTTATTATTTTTATAATGACACTTGCTAATTGGGCCAATGTGTATATTCTTGCACAACATGTTCATTAAGCATATTCCAATCATAGGTTAAAACTAGGAGAAAAACCATACAATTTTAGAATTTTAGACTAAAAAAACACAATTTCAATTATGAGCACCACAGAGCTCATAACTGTAAGCTATAAAAATAGAAGGGACTTGAGAAATCATCTAGCCTACTAGTTTCATTTTACATATGGTGAAACAGACCCAGAGATGAAGGGATTTGGCTGTGTGGCAAAGGCAGAAAATATGCAAAGCAGCATCCTATTTTTTTTTTAACTGCCGTTTTCAGCAGTGTCCATGGAGGACCTCTCCTTCTGACCTTTTGTCATACTTCTTCGAGTTCAGAAATTTAATATACACCCAGGTGTATAGGAACATAATTGGCTCTGGAACAATGCAGGAGTTAGGGGTGTCGGCCCCCACACAGTCGAAAATTCACATATAACTTCTGACTCTCTAAAAACTTAACTACTAACCGCCTACTGTTGACCAGAAGCCTTGTGGATAACATGAACAGTTGATGAACACATGGTTTATAGGTTATATCTATCATATACTGTATTCTTATGATAAAGTAAGCGGAAGAAAAGAAAACGTTTTTTCAAATTATTGCAAATCTCCAAAACCTTTCCAATATATTCATTGAAAAAAATCCACATATAAGTGGACCTGCACAGTTCAAATCCATGTTGTAAATAAAGGAAATATATATTATGTCAAATGGTGAAAAGTGCTATAGAGATAAGGCAAGGAAGTGGGATAATGTGCCAGGGACATTGTGGGGGAAGGAAGGATATAATTTTAAGTGCAGTAGTCAGAGAAGGCCTACCTGGGAAGATAATATTTGAGCAAAGACCTGAAGGAGATAAAAGGAATGAGCCATGTTGATATCTGGGACAACCAGAGGGAACAGCAAGTGCAAAGATCCCTAGGCAGGAGAGTATCTAACTTGTTTGAGGAATAGTAAAGAGGTGGGTGTGTCTGGAGCAGAGTGAATGTTGGTGTACTGGGGGTGGAGTGCACCTGTAAGAGAAAATAAGGTCAGTGAGATAAGGGCAATTAGTGGTTACCCAAAGAAAAAAAAACCCACTAATTTGAGAATATATGTGCACCCTTATGTTTACTGCAGTATTATTTACAATAGTCAAGATATGGAAGAAACCTAAGTGTCTGTCAATAGATGAGTGGATAAAGAAGATATTACATATATGAGTGTGTGTGTGTATATATATATAATGGAATATTATTCAGCCATAAAAAAGGATGAACTATTACCATCTGTGGAAAGACTGATGGGCCTTTGAGTACTACGGACCATGGACCATTGAGGATACTATACTAAATGAAATAAGTCAGACAGAGAAAGACAAATACCATGAATTCACTTATGTGTGCATTGTGAAAAACAAAACAAACGAACAAACAAAAACAACCTCCCCTCCCCCAGAAACAGACTCATAAATTCAGAGAACAAACTGGTAGTTTCCAGAGGGAGGTGGGGGGTGAAGGGCCCCCACCCGTAAGATGGCAAACTTCCTGCTTCTCTTCCGGGTCTTCGGTTCCCGCCGGCGCCACCCGAGGCCCAATTACCTCTCGCCCCACCCCAATCCCAGCACCTGGCCAATAGCCACCAGTCCCATTGAAGTGACACCTCAATCAGCTTATGTCCCTCCCTATATAACCTAGTACTTTTCCCCAATAAAGTGGAACTCTCCGGTGAATTGCTGCTGTGTGTCGCTCCTTCCTTTCAGGGGGGATAGGTAAAATAGGTGAAGGGGATGAAGACATACAAATCTCTAATTATAAAATAAATAAGTCATAGGGATGAAAAATGCAGCATAGGGACTATAGTCAATAATATTGTAATAACTTTGTATGGTGACAGATGGTAACTACATTTATTGTGATGTGCATTTTGTAATGTATATAAAAGGTCAGATCACTATGTTGTACACCTGAAACTGATATTATGTCAACTATACTTCAATAAAAATCTTAAAAATAGCAGGAAATGTGTTTTAAAAAAAGGAATTGGTGGGAGGGTGCCAATCCTGCAGGAACTTGTAGGCCATTTTAACGATTTCTGCTCTTACTGAGCAAGGGTTTTTAGTAAAGAATGACATGATCTGATTTCCATTTTAAAAGGATTACCTCAGCTAACAATAGAGTGTAGGGGGCAAGATAGGAAGCCAGGAGACCAATTAGGATTTGCCTGCCTAATAGGGAAGATTAGACACTTATACAAACAATTGTAAGCCACAGTACAATTTAACATGGTGCCACAGAGAAACCTGTGTTTGGCTATAGGTAAGCTACTATAACAGAGACTCTAAAATATAGTGATTCAAATAAGACATATTATTTCTCTGTTCATAACATGCTGGCCAGCCTAGGCCGGTGGGACAGTTCTGCTCTATGCTAGGTCATGAGCACATCCACATTCCAGCTCATGGGAAGGAAGAAACAGAAGAGGTCTGGGCAAAGGATTTCCTTCTTAGCAAGTTATGTGGAATTTGTCCATTTCACTTTTTGTCACCTCCCTTTGGCAAGACTTAATCACATGGAAAGAGCTTAGCTGCAAGTCACACCTAGCTGCAAGAAAGACTAGGGCGTGCCTTGTTAGATGGCCCTACACCCAGAAAGAAGAGGAAAATGGATTTCGGAGGTACAACTAGTCACCAGCCACAAGACCCAAACAAAGTGATATGCAAACTCAGTGTGGTACAGGGTACTGCCTCTGCATGGGGCATCCTGGGAGGAAATTCTGGAGGTAGAAGCACATGAGCTAAGCCTTGAAGGATGGGTAGGGTTTTTTTTTTAATTAAGGTATTATTGATATACACTCTTATGAAGGTTTCACATGAAAAAACAATGTGGTTACTACATTTACCCATATTATCAAGTCCCCACCCATACCCCAATGCCATCACTGTCCGTCAGTGTAGTAAGATGCCACAGATTCACTCCTTGCCTCCTCTGTACTACACTGTTCTCCCTGTGATCCCCCACACCATGTGTACTAAACATAATACATCTCCATCCCCTTTTCCCTCCCTCCACATCTACCTTCCCATACCCCTTCCCTTTGGTAACCACTAGTCCCTTCTTGGAGTCTCTGAGTCTGCTGCTATATTGTTCCTTCAGTTTTGCTTCGTTGTTATACTCCACAAATGAGGGAAATCATTTGGCACTTGTCTTTCTCCATGTGACTTATTTCATTGAGCATAATATCCTCCAGCTCCATCCATGTTGTTGCAAAGGGTATGATTTGTTTCTTTCTTATGGCTGAATAGTATTCCATTGTGTATATGTACCACAGCTTCTTTATCTATTCATCTACTGATGGGCACTTAGGTTACTTCCATATCTTGGCTATTGTAAATAGTGCTGCGATAAACACAGGGGTGCATATGTCTTTTTGAATCTGAGAAGTTGTATTCTTTGGGTAAATTCCAAGGAGTGGGAATCCTGGGTCAAATGGTATTTCTATTTTTAGTTTTTTGAGGAACCTCCATATTGCTTTCCACAATGGGTGAACCAGCTTACATTCCCACCAGCAGTGTAGGAGGGTTCCCCTTTCTCTGCATCCTCACCACCGTTTGTTGTTCTTAGTCTTTTCAATGCTGGTCATCCTTACTGGTGTGAGGTGATATCTCATTGTAGTTTTAATTTGCATTTCCCTGATGATTAGTGATGTGGAGCATCTTTTCATGTGTCTGTTGGCCATCTGAATTTCTTCTTCGGAGAACTGTCTCTTCATATCCTCTGCCCATTTTTTGAACGGATTACTTGCTTTTTGGGTGTTGAGGTGTGTGAGCTCTTTATATATTTTGGTTGTTAATCCCTTGTCGGATATGTCGTTTGCAACTATATTCTTCCATACTGTAGAATGCATTTTTGTTCTGTTGATGGTCTCCTTTGCTATACAGAAACTTTTTAGTTTGATGTAGTCCCATGAGTTCATTTTTGCTTTTGTTTCCCTTGCTTGAGGAGATGCGTTCAGGAAGAAGTTGCTCATGCTTATATTCAGGAGATTTTTGCCTATGTTGCCTTCTAAGAGTTTTATGGTTTCAAGACTTATATTCAGGTCTTTGATCCATTTCGAGTTTACTTTTGTGTATGGGGTTAAACAATAATGCAGTTTCATTTTCTTAGATGTAGCTGTCCAGTTTTTCCAACATCAGCTGTTGAAGATGCTGTCATTTCCCCATTGTATGTCCATGTCTCCTTTATCATATATTAATTGACCATATATGATTGGGTTTATATCAGGACTCTGTAGTCTGTTTCATTGGTCTATGGTTCTGTTCTTGCGCCAGTACCAAATTGTCTTGATTACTGTGGCTTTGTAGTAGAGCTTGAAGTTGGGGAGCATAATCCCCCCTGCTTTATTCTTCCTTCTCAGGATTCCTTTGGCTATTTGGAGTCTTTTGTGGTTCCATATGAATTTTAGAACGATTTTCTCTAGTTCATTGAAGAATGCTGTTGGTATTTTGATAGGAATTGCTTTGCATCTATAGATTGCTTTAGGCAAGATGGCCATTTTCACAATATTAATTCTTCCTATCCATGAGCACGGAATGTGTTTCCATTTATTGGTATCTTCTTTAATTTCTCTCATGAGTATCTTGTAGTTTCCAGAGTATGGGTCTTTCACTTCCTTGGTTAGGTTTATTCCTAGGTATTTTATTCCTTTTGATGCAATTGTGAATGGAATTGTTTTCCTGATTTCTCTCACTGCTAGTTCATTGTTAGTGTATAGGAATGCCACAGATTTCTGTGTATTAATTTGGTATCCTGCAACTTTGCTGAATTCAGATATTAGATCTAGTAGTTTTGTAGTGGATTCTTTAGGGTTTTTTATATACAATATCACGTCATCTGCAAACAGGGACAGTTTAACTTCTTCCTTGCCAATTTGGATGCCTTCTATTTCTTTGTGTTGTCTGATTGCCATGACTAGGGCCTCTACAACTATGTTGAATGAAAGTGGGGAAAGTGAGCATCCTTGTCTTGTCCCCAATCTTAAAGAAAAAGGTTTCAGCTTCTCGCTATTAAGTATAATGTTGGCTGTGGGTTTGTCATATATGGCCTTTATTATGTTGAGTTACTTGCCTTCTATACCCATTTTGTTGAGAGTTTTTATCATGAATGGATGTTGAATTTTGTCAAATGCTTTTTCAGCATCTATGGAGATGATCATGTGGATTTTGTCCTTCTTTTTGTTGATGTAGTAATGGATGATGTTGATGGATTTTCGAATGTTGTACCATCCTTGCATCCCTGGGATGAATCCCACTTGATCATGAGGGATGATCTTTTTGATGTATTTTTGAAATAGGTTTGCTAATATTTTCTTGAGTATTTTTCTATCTATGTTCATCAGGGATATTGGTCTGTAATTTGCTTTTTTTGTGGTGTCTTTGCCTGGTTTTGGTATTAGAGTGATGTTGACCCTGTAGAATGAGTTTGGGAGTATTCCCTCCTCTTCTACTTTTTGGAAAACTTTAAGGAAGATGAGTATTAGGTCTTCACTAAATGTTTAATAAAATTCAGTGGTGAAGCCATCTGGTACAGGAGTTTTGTTCTTAGGTAGTTTTTGGTTTACCAATTCAATTTCATTTCGTTACTGTTAATTGGTCTATTCAGATTTTCTGTTTCCTCTTGGGTCAGCCTTGGAAGGTTGTATTTTTCTAGAAAGTTGTCCATTTCTTCTAGGTTATCCAATTTGTTGGCGTATAATTTTTCATAATATTCTCTCATAATTCTTTGTATTTCTGTGGTGTCCATAGTATTTTTCCTTTTCATTTCTGATTCTGTTTATGTGTATAGATTTTTTTTTTCTTGAAAAGTCTGGCTAGGGGTTTATCTATTTTGTTTATTTTCTCAAAGAACCAGCTCTTGTTTTCATTGATTCTTTCTATTGTTTTATTCTTCTCGATTTTATTTATTTATGCTCTAATCTTTATTATGTCCCTCCTTCTACTGACTTAGTGCATCATTTCTTCTTATTTTTCTACTTTCATTAATTGTGAGTTTAGACTGCTCATATGGGATTGTTCTTCTTTCCTGAGGTAGGCCTGTATTGCAATATACTTTCCTCTTAGCATGGCCTTTGCTGTGTCTGACAGATTTTGCAGTTTTGAATTATTGTTGTCATTTGTCTCCATATATTCCTTGATCTCTTTTTTTCTTTGGTCATTGATCCATTGGTTATTTAGGAGCATGTTGTGAGGCCTCCATTTGTTTGTGGGCTTTTTCATTATCTTTGCGTAATTTGTTTCTGGTTGCATACCTTTGTGATCTGAGAAACTGGTTGGTACAATCTCAATCTTTTTGAATTTACCAAGGCTCTTTTTGTGGCCTAGTATATGATCTATTCTTGAAAATGTTCCATGTGCACTTGAGAAGAATGTGTATTCTGCTGCTTTTGGATGTAGAGTTCTGTAGATGTCTGTTAGGTCCATCTGTTCTAATGTGTTGTTCGATGTCTCTGTCTCCTTACTTATTTTCTGTCTGGTTGATCTGTCCTTCAGAGTGAGTGGAGTGTTGAAGTCTCCTAGAAAGAATGCATTGCATTCTATTTCCCCTTTTAATTCTGTTAGTATTTGTTTTACATATGTAGGTGCTCCTGTGTTGGGTGCATAGATATTTATAATGGTTATATCTTCTTGTTGGATTGATCCCTTTATCATTATGTAATGTCCTTGTCTGTTGTGACTTTCTTTTATTTGAAGTCTATTTTGTCTGATACAAGTACTGCAACTCCTGCTTTTTTCTCCCTATTGTTTGCATGAAATATCTTTTTCCATCCCTTCACTTTTAATCTGTGTATGTCTTTGGGTTTGAGGTGAGTCTCTTTTAAGCAGCATATGGATGGGTCTTGTTTTTTTATCCATTCAGTGACTATGTCTTCTGATTGGTGCATTCAGTCCATTTACATTTAGGGTGATTAATGATAGGTATTTACTTATTGCCATTGCAGGCTTTAGATTCGTGGTTACCAAAGGTTCAAGGTTAACTTCCTTACTATCTAAGAGTCTAACTTAACTCACTTAATATGCTATTATAAACACAATGTAAAGGTTCTTTTTTTTTCTCCTCCTTTTTCTTCCTCCTCCATTCTTTATATATTAGGAATCATATTCTGTACTCTGTCTATCCCTTGATTGACTTTGGGGATAGTTAATTTAATTTTGCATTTGCTTATTAATTAGCTGTTCTACTTTCTTTACTGTGGTTTTATTACCTCTGGTGACAGCTATTAAACCTTAGGAACACTTCCATCTATAGCAGTCCCTCCAAAGTACACTATAGAGACCGTTTGTGGGAGGTAAATTCTCTCATCTCTCAGCTTTTCCTAATCTGGAAATTGTTTAATCCCTCCTTCTTATTTAAATGATAATCTTGCTGGATAAAGTATTCTTGGTTCGAGGCCCTTCTGCTTCATGGCATTAAATACATCATGCCACTCCCTTCTGGCCTGTAAGGTTTCTGCTGAGAAGTCTGATGTTAGCCTAATGGACTTTCCTTTGTATGTGATCTTATTTCTCTCTCTAGATGCTTTTAATAGTCCATCCTTACCCTTGATTTTTCCATTTTACTTACTATATGTCTTGGTGTTGTCTTCCTTGGGTCCCTTGTATTGGAAGATCTGTGCACCTCTATGGTCTGAGAGACTATCTCCTTCCCCAGATTGGGGAAATTTTCAGCAATTACCTCCTCAAAGACACTTTCTATCCCTTTCTCTCTCTCTTCCTCTTCTGGTACCCCTATAATGCAAATATTGCTGCATTTGGATTGGTTACACAGTTCTCTCAATATTCTTTCATTCTTAGAGATCCTTTTTTCTCTCTGTGCCTCAGCTTCTTTGTATTCCTCTTCTCTAGTTTCTACTTCATTTATTGTCTCTTCCACCATATCTAATCTGTTTTTACTACCGTCCATTGTGCTCTTCAATGATTGGATCTCTGACCAGAATTAATTCCTGAGTTCTTGAAACTTTTTATGTACCTCCATGAGCATGTTAATGATTTTTATTTTGAAATCCCTTTCAGAAAGATTCAAGAAGTCGATATCATTTAAATCTTTCTAAGAGTTGTATTCATAATTTTACTTTGAACCAGGTTACTTTGGCATTTCATATTTGTATATGGCACCCTCTAGTGCCCAGAAGCTCTACTCTCTGGAGCTACTCAGCCCCTGAAGCAATGTCAGGGGTCGCAGGGGAGTGGTATTGTTGCCTGGAGGGAGGAAAGATCTGTTTCCTGCTTCCCGGCTGCTATACCTGTCTCCACTGCCTGAACCAGTGGACCGAGCACACAGGTGTAAGCCTCTGTGCTTTGTGTTTGTAGTTGCTATAGGCGGCATTCCCTCTGGTTGGCCTGATGCCAGGGTAGGGTTTGCCGGTTTCCAAGCCAGGTGGGGCTGGCCGGGAGAAAGGCACAGTAGGCTGTTTATCACAGAGGGGGGTCCTTGGAGCTATGTAGCCAGCCAGGGAGCTGAAGTGCCTGAAGATCGTGAAAGCTCACTACCTGCTGGGCAGAGTGCACCCAGACCATTCTGTCTACCTGTCTTTTCTCCTGAGCAGTAAGCTCTGTGCAATCCTTGCTCCTTTAGCAGCCCTCTTGCTGTTAGGAAGTCTCTCAGACTGCCCGCCTTTCTTTTGTCCCAGAGCAGCCGGATATGGATCCTGCTTTCCACAAGCAGCTGGAATCTCAGTCTCTCTAGGAATTCTGCCTATCTTAGCTTTCCAACCCCCTAATCACAAGAGTACCATGCAAGCACTGTGAAATGTAGGTGTTTGTGTTCCCAGAGCAGATCTCCAGAGTTAGGTATTCAGCAGTCCCAGGCCTCCATTCCCTTCCTGCTCTGTTTCTCTTCCTCCCCCTGGGTGAGCTGGGGTGGGGGAAGTGCTTTGCCCTGCCAGTCCATGGCTTTGGTAAGTTACCCTGTTCCGTGAGGTTTATTCTTTTCTCCAGGTGTATGCAGTTTGGTGCAGACCTCTTTTCTATTGCTCTTTCAGGATTAGTTGTATTAATTATATTTTTGTATTATATGAGGTTTTAGGAGGAAGCCTCTGTCTCACTTATCTTGCCACCATCTTTAATCCTCAACATGGGTAGGGTTTTGACAGGAAATGATTGGGAGGAGGAGGATCTCCCTAGACAGGGAGAAAAGGTGAGGAAGTAGAGAGAGGTTCTGAGGAGAGGGAATGTAACTCCAGGGGGAAAATAAGTTCCCAGACTGGGGCAAATTGCCTTTGATGCCAAATCAAAGGGAGAAATAAAGTGGGAGAAACCCGTTTATTGTTTATAAGCAGTCATCCACTTCTGCTCGCCCATGTCCCTCATGACCTGACTGTAAAAAGGGACCCCACCAAACCTCTCTGGTCCAGATATACCCTCGCTCCCCGCACACTTGCATTCAGAGATGGAGATGAACTTCTCTCTCCAGCCCTTGGAAACACCTACTGACATGGAGATACATTAAGCCCAGGAGAGAGATTCTGGATATATTGCAATTTTAACCACTGGGAAGTAATCTGCTTTGGTTGGAGTATCAGGTGCCACACTGAGAAGGCACTCTGCATGTGTTGGGACACCATTGTTCTGGAGTAAGGAGATGACACGATTGTACTTGTGCTTTAGGTAAATAATTTGTGTATGGTGAATAATAGCGATTGGAGACAGGCCAGCCAGCTTGGGAGGGTAAGTTGGTAATGTCCTGACCTGGGCCAGCAGTTGTAGGGTTTAAGAAGAGGGATGGGAGGGATGTTGTTTGTGACCTTTCCAAAAGTCAACCTTTTGGAAATCATGGACCCCTCTGAGAATTTTCTGAACACTATGGATCCTCTCTCCAGGTAAATGATAATAGAACCCTGGACTCATTAGATTAAAACGAAAAGTTCCATTAGGGCAAAAGCTAAGTGATCTGATCAGCGAATTCCAGAATGTAAATCTGTGTGGAAATCGTGCTGTTATCTCTGTTCCTTTTTTATCTCTAGAAAGGTAATCTGTGTCAGGACATAGGGAGGGGCTTACTCTTTAGGGGCAGTTGGGCCTTCTTAGTAAATACCTACAGTAAGGTAGCCCTGAAGAGAAAGTTTAAAGGAGACTCGAATTAAAGTCATGTAAAAAACATGTCCTCAGACCTTTAGGGATGGATGAACATGGACAAATCAGGCCATCAGAATAGGGACAATGTATCTGGGGCTGGCATAAGGACTCTTAGAGGTGAGGTTTTGAAAAGTGTGCTTGTGTGTAAATGGTGGTAGGTTCTGTAAGTTTGTTATGATTCAAAGTAAATGTGCTGAGATCCTTCCATATGCCAGGGCCTCTGGGGGGGTGGACATACAGAGAATGAACAGAACATAATTCTTCCCCCCTGGCAGGCAAGACAGATACAGAAGTAAGGTTAAGTTTGGCGGCCTGAGAAATGCAGTAAAATTGAGAGGCTTTGGAAAGAGTCTTGCAAGAAATGGACTTAAGACCAAGGATTGCAACCTGGGGATAGGGGGTCACTTGATGGTCAGTTCTATGTGTCAGCTTGGCTGGGCTATGTTGCCAGTTATTAAATCAAACTCTAAACTAGGCATTGCTGTGAAGGTATTTTATAGATGTGATTAATGTTCAAGTGGTTGTCTTTTAAGTGGAGATTTTCCTAGACAGTTTTGGTGGGTCTGATTCAACCAGTTGGAAGGTCTTAAGAGCAGAACTGATATTTTTCTGAGGAAAAAGGAATTCTGCTTGGGGGCTGCAGTTTCAGCAATTGCCTAAGAATCCCAGCCTGCCCTTCCTGTTGGCCTGAGCCATGGATTTCAGACTTGCCTAGCCAGCCTCCACGATGGTGTAAACCAGCTCCTTACGATCAATCTCTTAATATCCACCTTCTACTGGATCTGTTTCTCTGCCTGACTCTGACCCTACAAAACCAGATTATGGAGGGCTTTGAATGTCAGTTTCAGGGTACTGAGGGGAAGGGCTGGAGCATTGAGGAGGGGAAATCTGATGCCCGAGCTGAAGAGAAAGGGAAGGGGAAGGGCACAAATTATTTTGTTCTCGAAAAATCTGAGGAATGCCCTCCTGCCCATTATTTCACATTTCCAGCAAACTCCAAAGCTCAGGGCCACTGGGGGAATTTTGTAAACACCTCCTCATTGGAATCTCATTGGAATCTCCCTCCCCCTCCTCCTCCCCTTCCTATGTAGGGCAAGTCTGTTTTTGCCTCCCTCTGAGATCCCAGGCATTATAAGAGAGACTAAATTCTTCTATTTTTTCAGCTAGTCATTTCTTCTGCAGGCATTTCTTGAGCAGCAACTGTAGGCGAAGTACAGTTCTCAGCCTTGGGATTACAGACATGAATAAAACACAGCCCTTGTTCTCAAGAAGCCTTGCCACTTTGTAAATGACTATGTTAACAGAAGGTCTAGAAGGAAGTGGCTGTGGCAAAATCTTCCTTTTCTGGGTCTGCCACTCCGGTCCAGGGGCCCAGGGCTTCTTCCAAAACAAGCTTTGACTAGCTGGGCTTCCTCGTCATCTCCAAGCAAACTCTCCTGCTGCTTCTGTGTATTAGCGTTTCTTTCATGGTATTTTCATTTGCCAATCTCCTCCCTATGTTTTTATTTTTCCCTCTCATGGCTAGTGTGACCTGTACTCATTGTAAATGTTCCCGCCTGCCTTCACTTTAATTCAATGCCAAAATGATGACAGATGGGTCTCACTTTTGTAAACACATCAGAGAGCTTTCACAGGCCACCGCAAGGCGCATCCCATCTGTAGACTGCCCGATGTGCTGCAGCCTACACTGGGCTCCCGAGCTCTCAGGAGTCAGTGTTTCCATTGGGCCCTGAACTCCCAAATCTCACGTTCTCTGTGTCTTCAGTGAGCACG
The DNA here is from genome assembly GCF_030020395.1 of Manis pentadactyla. Lineage (NCBI taxonomy): Eukaryota > Metazoa > Chordata > Mammalia > Pholidota > Manidae > Manis > Manis pentadactyla. The sequence continues at coordinate 103,230,292 of NC_080038.1, read as the reverse complement.
CACACTCTTTGAGTGCAGAGACCAGGTATCTCCCACAGCTCTGAGCATTGACTCTCGGAGTGAGTGCATTTTAAATGGCTAAGGATTTGAATTGAAAGTCTAGGTTGACACTGAAGACATATTAGGAGGTGAGTATTAATGGTTCTTCAAAAGGATTCATTATAGGAGTACTTTGAAAGTACAGTGGGCACATATGTAAATCATGGGGGTTTTTTTTAAAAACAAAGGTCTATCTTAACATGAGTCCTGTTCCAGAAGATTAATCACATAAAGCAAAGTTTGCTGTTTTGCCTTGGGTAGGATTTGGCTGGACCCTTTAAATGTGTTTTATTCTCCTAGAGTTCCTGTGAGTTGGGTTCCTGTGAATGTAGGCTTTATTGCCCAAGGTCAGTATCCCAGGGAGCTAGAATCATCCAGGGATTAAGGAGATGGGAGATTTCAGCACCCCCTTGACAGAAGAGGATTAGATGAAAATGGCAGGGCCAAGTGGGCTCTGTGGTTTGTTCTGGTGCTTAATTTTTATGAGCTGTGGAGTTCTCCCAGTTTAATTACTTGCCTAGGGAATGTTTGGGTGATGCTAGAAGTACTTGCCTTTGTTTAAAAAATGCTTCAGTGAAAGAATTTGGAGAACTTGTGCCTTTTTTTTTAAGCTAATAGGGCCTCTAGTTCAACACGCTTATTTTATATAGTAAGAAACTGATCCTCAGAGAGAGTAAGTGAATGCCCAAGGTCACACGGCTTAGTCCTTGGGAGGGCTGCAAGTAGAACCAAAGTCTTTCGGCTCCTGGTATAGGGCTCTTGCTCGCAGCTGGTACAGAGCCAAGCCAGCATGGGCTCAGAATGCAGAAACTGCAAGTCAAATCAAACTCTCTTCCATTGTTCAGCAAGGAGAAAATCTGTCCATTTGCTACTTGGTTCTTTGAATTTTTTCAGTTTCCTGGAGGCATTGTACATTCCTGCTGTGCCAGGTTAGAAAAGGGGCAGCAATGCTTGTCCTAGCTTTTGCTTTCCTGTTAATTCTGTTTGGGGAGGTCTAGAGCCCTGCCACTGCCATGTGGCATTGTTTTGTTTTGTTTTATTTTTTTGTGTTCATAAATCATACTAGGAAACAGGAATTGTAGTTACACCCAAGAAACTGCGAACAGCTTGCCCATACTGCAGATTTATCCTCAAATTTGTGTGAGGTAGAGAGGGGCAGATGGGCTTCTTAGTTTAGAAGTGGGCAGGCTGAGGGATTGAGTGATTAGGGTTCTAAGAAGGCAAAGAGAACATGTTACCTCGGTGGCTCCGACACTCCCCACTGCCCTAATCTCAAAATCTAGAGAAGGGATTCCCAACAGCCACGTTTAGCAAGGTCACACAGCATTCATCCCAATCAAAAGATCAGATTCACTGCATTCTATATCCGACTTTGCAGGAAGCCCTTAGGCACAGCACAATTGCTTTGTTTGTTAATCAGATGGCTCAAAACCCAACAGAAGCTCATAATACCAGTTTTTGCTTGGGGAGAGGAAGAGGAAGAAGAGGTCATTGTGAAAAGAGGACAGGCCTGGAGGGCTGTCACCGTGTAGGGCAGTGGGAAACCAGAGTCATTCATGAAGACCCAGGATGTCCTAGCAAGAAAGGGGTCAGGAAGGCCACCAGCAGGTGGGAACCAAAGCCAAGTTTGCCTTCTAGGCCGTTTTGCCATGATCTGGGGAACTGAACCGCCCCCTCCCCCATGGGTCTTTGAAAATCATTTCTCCTGCTGCCCTTGGCACACTGTCATAAACAGGCAAATTGCTAGAGTGGGAGTAGGACACGCAGGAACTAAATACTGAGCACAAGAGATAGAACTCAAAGCTGCTACTGGGAAGCTGGCTAAGGGTCTGGAGTTGAAAGTCCCTTCCTATGAGCTGAGCCTAAATGCTGAAGAAAAATTAGTTCAAGCCTCCTTCAATTATAGCTGCTGCTAGCAAGGAGGAAAAGAATGAAGAGAGGATAGGAGTGTGTCAGAGAAACAAGCCAGGATATTGGCCAAAGGCCAGAAAGAGCCTTGGGTCTGCCTCACTGTGCCCACCCCAGGATGGGGGTGCTCCACTGAAGCAGCAGGCGGGCTCCCCAATTTCTAAAGAAAAGCCCAAGGCGGTGAGACCTTATGAACTCTGATGGGAACTGACCGAAAGATGGTCTGAGGAGAATGAATATTTGAAGGAAACAGGTGCCCACGTTTCCAGTTCCAGGCTCTTGGTGCAAGCTTAATTAGTTTCTGTGGACCAGCTGCAAACAGGGCCGTTCCATTTGCACTTGTTAAGTGCATACAGCTAGGAAGCAGGATTTTTATAGCTGCTTTTTCAGCACCGCCTCATTAATCCTCTGAGCTACAGAGGGAGGCTGAAGACAGTCATCTTCATTCTAGAGAAGAGGCCCAAAGAGGTGAAATGACTTGTACCCCATCAGATGGCAAGTCAGCAGCTGGGCTGAAAATAGAACTGAGCCCTGACTCTGGGGGGAACCGCTCGTCTTAGCCCACATGGCCTTCCTGCTTTGCTTGCTCATTGCAGGTGCAGAAATCTCGGGCTTGCAGGGATTCTGCCTCCCCTCAGTCTGTGCTGCGGGCTGCCCGCCTGCTGAAGTGTGTGACAGGCAACACTGGGAGTAGGCCAGGCAAGGGAAGGAGGTTTGTTCACGCTGCCCCATCTCCTCCCGATGTCCCTTCCTGGCTCCCTGTCATGTCACACCAGGTCTCTTATCCCTGAAGAAGTGCCTGACCCCCGCACCCTGTGCCCAAATCCGCAGAAAGGGGCCAGTTCTAGATGTCCTCCCCTTGGGGCCCACACTGCCAGTTAGCTCATCTGGTGGCCCCTGAGCACGTCCACCATTCCCACAAAGTGTGCCTAGAGGTAAAGGAGAGCGAACCTGGACGCTGGGTAGGTGGCTATGGGAAGGTAGCCAGAAGTATCAGACACGAGTCTCAAGTGGTTTTGAAAGAGAGGATGTGTATTCTTAGTATGAAGTGCTCTGTGTGCAGGTATAGATTTGGTGTGAAAGTGGGAGGAGCTGAGTTCAGGCTTTTTCTGTGCTGCGATCTTGGACCCACTCCTCATCATTTTTATCTGGAATGATATGTATTCTTTACAAGGTATGCAACTTCTGCATTCCTCTCTGTGTTATTTTTATACATAAAAATATTTATTGTATCATTCATATCTTTTCCTTCCAGACGTTTGAAAAAATGCAAATGTATAAGGATTATGAGCCACATCTCTGGGAGACTTGGGCCCCAGTTTGAGGAGAATTGACAGGGGTGATTCCTATAATTTTGATGATGCTCTACCTACAAAATTCCATGTATATATACCACTCCACCTCTTGGATCTGAGAGGCATGTGGCACTAGGGCAGCCTGGTGAAGAGAGGTGGGGGGTGAGGGGCAGGTGAGCTTGTACAGCTATAACCCAATGCTATCAATGACCTGTTACACACATGCCGCCTGAACCCCAAGCAACAGTTACAGGGCATCTTCTGATGAGTGAAGATGTTTCACTTTACTGTTTCCAGGGGAAGTGCTTCAAAGGGAAGGTGGGCTGAGGACTGTAGGGTAGCAGCTGAAAGCCTAGACTGGGTTTGAAAACTGGGGAGTTTGCTTGAAATCTGGCTTACAACTTTGCTGCTGTGTGACCTCAGCTAGTGATGTAACCTCTCTGGTCTTCAGTTTTCTCCTCTGAAAAATGGATATGATCACAGTATCCCTCTCAAAAGATTGTTAGGAAGATTAGATGAGATCATGCATGTAAAGTATTTGGCACAGTGCCTGGCATATGGCAAGTGGTCATCCACCATTGTTTTTACATATTTAAGGGCAGTAGATCAGCTTCTTCTGTGTTGTGGAAAGCTCCCAGCATAGTACAGATGCATATTCATTTTAGCCAAAGCTGTGAAAATAATAATGAGGAGTCAACACCCAGAAGGAAGGACAGACATCACAGGCAGGAGGGCAGGGGAGCTAAAATTGATCCCATTCCCAAGTGGCAGGTCCAGAACCTGCAGCTGGCAATGTCAGCGAGGGCACGGGGAGCATGTCCTAGGATGCTGGGAGCAGGGGCGGTACCCCAGGACTTGGTATGTGGATGCATGGGAACACCAAAGGGAAGCAAGCAGCTCTGTCTGTGAGGCCAGCCTCCAGAATCTCCACTGGATGGTGGCTTCTTGCAGGTCTCGGCACTGGAACCAAGAGACCTGCCCAGAACCCTGGGCATTCTGCCAGCACCCAGGACTGACCCTTTGGAGGTCATTTCCTCCCACTCCATGGAGGATCCCCTCCTTGTTCCAGATGTACACCCACAGTCTGGCTTCCAGCCTACGGGATGGGGAATGGGCTGCAGTTATTACTATCATCTTAGGGGCTGTTGGGAGGAATTTGATCCTGACACATATGTTCATGCCCCTTCCCAGTGCTGGCAGCTGATACTCTGCTGGCCCTTGGCAGGAAAAGTTCTGGCTGAGGCAGATCCTTTCATTTCATGGCTGATGAAATTGCCTGTTATCTGCAGTGCCTTGACAACAGCTTGAAAAATATGTGACTGTGCCCACACCATGAGCATCCTGGGCCCGTGCCAAAAGCATGAACCCATTTTCCTTGAAGTGGCTAGAGTCAGAAAGGCACAGGAGCCACGTTCTGGGGACTTGGGTATGGCATGAGGTGGCTGAAGCGCATCAGCTTCAGGCTGCGGCTCAAGCCCAAGATGGTAGGGAAGATGCTGGTTGGGAAGATGGCCTCCCCCAGTGCTCCCGGCCACTGCAGGGAATGGCCCTGGGTCCCCAGGAAAGGAGACCATCGGTCACCTCAGGGGAGTTTCCAATGCTTTTGGAAAGTGGTTGGTGAAACTCAGCTGAGTGAGTGAGACACTGGATGACAGGCCGAACTCTTCATCCTTTGATAGGAGGTGGCCAGGCTGCCTGGCCTTGTCCAGCTGCACTGACCTGGATTAGGCACCTGCAGAGAGGGCCCTTGTCAGGAGGCAGAGGTCTAGGAGGGCTAGCTTGTGACAGTTATCTCATTTAACATATACTTATTGAAGGCTTACCATATGCTGGGTACTGTGTGAGTAAGTACCTAGGGTATAGAACCACATAAGAAAGCTTTCTGACCCTAACTGTCTAGCTACTAGTGTAGTGCATGGCCCGAGGAGCCCAAGTTGCCAGGGTCCAGTTGGATTGTTTTGAGTGGCGGTGGGCCTCACTTTACACTGGCACTGCCTTCCACGGAGCCCCACCCTTGGGGCTGTGGGGTGGTATCCCTGGCAGGCAGCTCCCAGAAGAGCTCTGCCAGCAGGCCTAGGCCTGTCACCCCTGATGGCCTCCAGCATGTGGAGTGAGTCTCTGGTGGTGGGGAACTTGCAGAGCAGCCCGGCCTGACTGTGCTCTCTGGCTCTTCCTCTGCTTTGCTTCCAAACTACTTTAGCCACGACCTTTGCAGATATGAGAAAGTCTACTCAACCTTTGGGAGGAAGTGATTGATCAGGGCCACCTGAACATGGTTGTGTAGTTTGTGCACCTGGCCAACGAGGCCAGTGGGGATGGAAGGGGCTGAAATTACCAAGCCCTGTGCTCGCCCGGCTAGCATCACCCAGATGGTTGTTTTTTTTCAAACTCATTTTGAGGGGGTGGGTGGCACAAAGGCACCTCATGGGCTAGTGGGAACCTGTGATTATCAGAAGGAAGTAAGACAACAGGAGAAACAAAATCATTTCTCACCAGTAGGTACTTCAAAAGCCAGAGAGGTCAGCCTTGCTTTGGGTCCTGCTGCTTCTATCCTATTGAAACTTCTTCCCCTTTCTCCCAGTAAACTGCCAGAGGTCATTTCAAGGGATTTGGTAGCCTAAACTACAAGGCAGTCAGGCTACACCCTGGGGTGACAGGGCACATTTCAGAGGGAGAGGCCCGATTTCCCAACTGCAAGCCAAGAGCTGGCCTAAAACCCTGTCTCCCAACTCCTAGGCCATCTGGAACACAGGCATGGTGCACATTGTGTTTCTGCCTCCCTGCCCCCCTTCAGCTCTGCGATCAGAGCCATGACGGTTGAGTGATCTAGAGGCCCCAGAATCAGGATAAAGGAGTAGAAAGTATCCAACTCCTGTGACCAACAGGAGGCTCCTAAGAGGAGCAAAGGTTGGGGAGGGGGGTGGTTGCAGCAGTAGATGTGTGTCAAGGAGGATGCTCAACAGGGAGGAGCAGAGTCCTCAGCAGTCATCACCCACTGGGGTCTGGGGGAGATGGCAGCAGAGGCCCAGGGAGGGCACTCACAGGGCTGCCAAACCCACAGTTCAAGGACCCTTCAAGGACCCCCACAAAGAGGCACAGCAAAGGCTTACTGGGATAGTAAGATGAATAGATTTAATCATTCTTGTTGAAAAACAAGACATAAATTAGTATATATATATAATTTATATATTTTATGTAGTATATATACTATATACAGACATTAGAAAATGTGTCCTCTCCGTGAGGCTGAAGGAGAGGTGAAGGATGGCAGTGGAATGATACAGGTGGGGCCGGAGGAGTGCAGGCGCAGGATCAACAGGTTGGGGGAAGAGGAGGATCAGGGCAGGCAGAGCCGCAATTTGCGATGGTCAAGGCGGAAGGGCTCTCTGCTGTCTGCATCTCTGGCCCATCAGCCAACTTGGTCCTGTGGGAGAAGCAAGGAAGGGGGTGCTGGCTTCTGCAGAAGGAGCTCCCCTAATCCTCACCGGGAGAAAACTGCCGCTGTAGAGCAGGAGCTTTATTGCAGTAGGGGGTGCCAAGGATGGGCAGGGTTAAGCACAGTGTTCATCTTTATAAAACTCATGTAAGAATGGGGGGTTCACATGGGCCTCTCACGTAATGTTGAAAGAGAGGCAGACACAGGGCATGGGTGTGTGGGCGACAGGGGTTATGGAGAGGTGGACAAGAAGCAATCTATTAGAAGAAACATTGGCTTTCCTTGTTCCCTACAGTGGGACAATTGGTAGGGACTCCGTGTCTTCACTCCCAGGAAGGTTGTGGGGGACGGCGGTGGCAGCAGTAGATGTGTGTCAAGGAGGATGCTAAACAGTGTGAATTCCCTTCCAGATGACTGGAGAGAGAGAGAGGTGCAGGACTGCACCGGGTAAGGCGCTCAGCTTCTTTTCTTAGAGAGACAAATCCACAGGGTCAATACACAGCCAAAAGCATATACTCAGGATTAACATATCATGGTAGCTTCCAGAAGTTTAAGATATAGTCATCAACACCCCCATCCCCTGACCCCTTCCCCCCTCCCCCCACCCCCCACCCCCAGTCCGTAGCTAAGTCGAGCTCCTAAGGACAGTCTGTCTGGTAGATGTTGAGAGAAGAGCCGCACACCTGCAGCGACAGCCTGTGTGCTGGGCTGGGCCGGACTGGGCAGGCTCTGAGGCCTGGACTGGGTCTCCCCAGAGCAGACATTTTCACCAGGTACATTACCCAGAATGAGTGGGGTAATCCCAGATGCTTGCTCCCTAGTGGACTGAGCCGCCCTGTCCGCCAAAGGGACAGGGCAGTTTGGGGATGGCTGGTGTGGAGCTACTGGGCCCTGGGGGCTAGAGCTCCCAAGGCTGCTAGCCAGCTGGGCTGGCTGCAAACAGCTCCTCAGGGCTGTTTTCTGCAGACCTGCCACCTGGGCACAGGCCCTCTGGGGGCGCTCCTGCCGAGTAAGTGTGAGCCCAGGGTGGGTGGGCACATCTGGGCTGAGGGCCGTCTCCGCTCTGCTCGCTATGCTGTTGCTGTGGCCTGCTGCTACTGCCACTGCACCTTTGGAGGGGAGCAGACTCTGGCCTGTGGGCCTGCCTGCTTCAGGCCCCAGCTGCTGTGGTCCCCCAGATAGAGCAGAAGTGAGACTGATGTCACCTGTCAGCTCTGGAGAAGAGAGAAAATACAGCTCTGCGGTGGGTGTAGTGATGGGGGCCTTGGCCCTCACAGTGACGCCCAGAGGCCAGGGTAGGGGTGAGGACATCCAGGGTGGCAGCTGCCTGGAGCCCTAAGGGACAGCCTCAATCCAGGCAGTTTCCACTCCCTGCAGACTGGAGGCTCACAGACCCTGACTGGCCCAGCAGACAAACACACTCACCACAAGATGCAAGGACCACAAAGCTCAAACCTGGGGCTGTGGCTGGGGAAGGGGGGCAGGCCTGGGCAGATGGCCTACTTAATGAGGGTTTTTAAGGAGTGGGTGAATGTGCTCATAACAGTCGCAGAAGTTGGGGAGGCTGGAGGGTGCCCCGTGGCGGCCCCTATAGCTGCTGCTGCCTCCTGCTGCTGCTGCTGCTGGTTAAGGTTCCGGGTGGTGGATTCCTCAGCTGCACGCAGCAGGAAAGTGTAGTTCCTCACCACCTCTTCTACCTTGGCCAGCAGCTCTTGGCGCTGGGCCTCGGAGCGCACAATGAACACCAGCCGCACGAACGTTTCAATGAGGCTGCTCAGCACCTGGAAGCTGCCTGTGATGGCTGCCAGCATGTGAGTTGGGCTCTTGTCCACATTGGCCACGCGGCGGCAGGAGGCCCGAAGCTCCTTAAACTTGACAGCCAGCTCGAGCTTGTACTCAGAGATCTGGGACACATAGGGCTTGGGGGCGCGGGCCTCAGGGCTGGCCACGCACTGCCGCAGGACTGTCAGCAGCTCATTGGTGTCCAGCCGGGCAGCCAGAAAGCCATCAGGCAGGCCATAGGCATGGGCCCGAAGGGCATTGATCTTGGCCAGGCTCCCCTCAAAGGTGGACACCCGCAGGTCAATCTCCTGGGTGTGGGAGGCCTCGGGACTGCTGCTGCAGGTGGCGGCATCCAGCACCTGCAGGGTCCTGCTAACCACAGGCACCACCTGCTCGCCCAGCTTCATGCCGGGCAGAATCTTCATGGGGATGGAGTAGGACAGCTCATCCTTGCCATCACTGGCATCATCTGCCATGTCGCACTTGCGGTAATAGAAGCAGTAGCGGATGGAGCAGCACTTGCTGCTCTCACTGTCCTCGTCCAGCTCGGCAGGCTTCCGGTACACCTCTTCTGGCAGGGAGAACACAGCCATCTGTCTGGAGCCTTTGGTCTCAGGGGCGACCTGGACGTATGAGGGGTCTCCCAATGCTGGGGACTCCGGCGACTTGGTTTTGGGGCCCAAGCCAAGGGGAAGGCCTTCCTCCACCTCCTTGGCCTCCCTGGGTAGCATGCCCAGGGGTGGGTGCGGGTAGACGTCCGAGGTCAGTGAGGCCCTGTCGCCCTGGTCCAGCTCACTGATACTGTAGCGGCGCATCAGCTTCCTGTAGTTGGGAGCTCCCAGGCACTCACCCCCCGAGGCACACGTGGTCAGGCAGGAAACACCACTCTCAGGGTCTGAGCGGCACTCTTGGGATTCCAGGCTGGTGGAGCGGATACGTTGGACATTAGTGGGGCTGCTGAGGCTCAAGCCTGGGCCTGCTTCTGGCTGCCTCAGGGTAGGGGGGACCCTATCCCTCTCCCTTCCCTGGAGGCTGGGCACCGGCGTCTGTGGGGCCTGAGGTCGGCCCCCCCGGCAGATGCGCTTGCAATCGCAGCTGCGCCTCTGCTCACGGGACATGCCGGGCCCCTGTTGCACGGGGCTGCTGCGTAGCTGGCAGCTGCAGCGGCCTGGGGCTGGAGGTTGCAGGTACTCGGTGCTTGGCAGCTCTCCCTGGCTTGGTGGCTTTAGAAGTTCCTCAAGGAACTCCAGCTCATATTGCTTTACCTTCTGCAGCTGGGCCTGCCGCTCATCTGTCTCCTTCTTCTGGCGGGTTGGAAAGGTGGCAGAGAATAAATTGCGTAGCCGGAAAGGACCTCGGGATGACTTTGGCTTTGTTGGGCCTTCAGAGGCCGAGTGGGCTCTATCCAGGGTCGTTTCAAGCTTCCTGGAGGGCATGGTGCTCACCTGCCGGATTGCAGCCTGGGGCTTCAGTGGGCTCTGACCTCGAGGTTGGCAGCTGGGGCTCTGGCCTCGGGACTGGCTGCTGGGGCTCTGGCCTCGAGGCTGGCAGCTCGGGCTCTGCAGAGCCACAGGGTAGCCAGCTCTGGGGACCAGGCTCATCTCCTCAAGCTTGCTGCTTTGGGGTGTGCTCTCCAGCTGCCCCTTCTCCACCTGGCCAGAGACGGTGCCCTGCTTGTGTAGAGAAGGCTTAGTACCCTCTGACCCACCCTTGCCTGCCACCTCCCCTGTAGCTTGCTTGCCTACTGTCTCTCGACTTGCTCGTAAAAGATAGCTTTTGGGAGGTAAGCTTTCAACAGGCAGCCTGTCATCTTGTGGGATGAGGTGCAGGCTGTCAGTCCGGCTGCCCGTGGGTGCTCTGGAGCTAGAAGAGACCTCTGGGCTCAGCTGCTGCTGCGAACTGTGCGAGGTCTCTGGAGCACTGGGACTCACTTTGAACTTAAGATTCTTATTGGCACTACTGCTCATCATGCTAACTTCTGGCCTCCCCATGCAGGCCTCCAGCCTTCTCTCCCCACTGCTGGGGGCGTTCCCCAAGGCCCCACCAGGGGCAGGTAGGCTCTTGGTGGAAACCACCTGCTGTAGGGCGGCCGAGATGATGGCTGGGGTCACACTGCCCTTTGGGTCCAGGATAAGCTTGGGGCTCAACCTGACCTCCTTGGGCAGGTTCTCCCTTAGCTCGGAGACCTGCTCTTCACTGAGGGATGGTGTGGCTGCCCTCAGTGACATCTCTAGACCTTCCCTAGTGTGGACAGACCCTTTGTCCTCAGGAGCAGGGGACAGCAGGCTCAGATTTTTCTGGTCACTAAGCTGTGGGGACAGTGCTGAGTGCACTGCCAATGCGTATGTTCGCTCTCGCTGTGGCTGGGATTCTGACGGGGGCAGCTTCTTCCGAGCGCCAGGGGGGCCAGGACTCTGGCCTGTGATAGCTGGCTGCAGGGATGGGTTGGGATCTGGGCGCCCAAGAGAATAAGGGGCTGTGAGAACAGCCTGGGCTGCGCAGCTTTGAATCCGGAAGGGCAGGTCCTTGCGGGCTAGGAGGCTGTCCTTGTTGAGGTGCTGGGCTAGGAAGTAGGTGGTGTTCTGGTGCTGCTTCATGGCAGACATCATCTCTGACATGTCCGTGAGCTCTGAGGAGTTGGTTTCATGGCCGGAGTCCAACGATGATTCTGGGGTGATTGTGGCCAGCACAATCAGACCTGCGGGAACAGGGACAAGGCTTGCTGCACTTACTCAGATCACTGCCTTTTCCAACGGTACATGAAGAGATTATGGGACCCAAGGTTAGCCAGCAGTGTTTCAAGCTAGGGAAAACCAGTCAGGAGTGGGGGCACTGCAGGGTGCAATGTGGGAGGAGACGAGGGGTGGGGACAAAGAGGGAAGCCAGGGGACAGAATCCGAAAGAGAAACAAAAGAGGCACAGGGAAGATCTGGGCAGTTTGATGACAAATTACCATGCAAATCACATGCAAAACAACATGCTAATCATCACTATTTTTAGCTTCAATAGCTAGGAAGGTTTTGTTAATTGTCCTGAAGACGACTGGCAAAGACAGGTCCCTCTCTGTCTGGCCAGGCCTACTACAGTCCTTGTATCTGAGGCCACTTAGCTGAGCTGCTCCTCTTTCTGGCTACCAAATGGGCCTCTAGCTTGGGAGCAGCTAGTGCTTAGAGGTCCAGACTCTGAGCCAAGAGAAATGCTGGCCCAGGGTTGGGGGGTGGTAGGCGATCACATGGGGGCTGCCCAACACCAAGGATGCCCTCACATACAGAAATGGCAGGGGCTGGTACACTCCCTGGTCAGCCAGGCCTCCGCTGACCCTGACCTCTTCACCCTGTCTGTCCACTTCCCCCTGCCTCCCATGGTTATCCAGATGCCTTATTCCTTCCTATTTATTTTCTGTTGCTTTATCATTTACCTCTTCTTTTTAAGGTATATGTGTATGAATGTATGTATGTGTGAATCTGGGTACATGGCTGACACGTGTTTGTCTACAAGATGGACATACGTGTATCTATAACAGGGTAATAGCATTCATGTGGTATGGTTCACCCACCAAATAATAACTAATAAGAATAACTACCATTTCCTGGGTCCTTACTTTGTGCCAGGCAGTGCTTAAGTGCTTTGCATGGTCTCATTTAGTCCTCACAATAACCCTGTGTGATATGACTGTTGTTATCAAACCTATTTAAGATGACAAAGGACGTTCAGAGAGGGTAACTACCTTGCCAAAGGTCACAATGAAAGGGAGTGAAGAAGCCAGGATTTGGGTGCATCTGCTGAGAGTCTGGGCTCTTAGGCAGGATAAAGACCTCAGCCCTGAGCAATGAAGGCTCCTAGCTCCCCTGATCTCAGGTCACTAGGTGGTTAGTTGGTCGTTTTGTTTTTCTTCCAGTCATGTGCATGTTGGCTGTTCTTTGCCTGTCTTCTAAATCTTTCACAACTTTGCTCTGATCCTCCATCCTGGCCTGGCTCCGTAGCTGTCACAGCCCCAATCCCTGGGGTCCATCTGCAAGACATTTCCAGACATGGAATGGCAAGAGCCAGAGCTCCAGCTGGAGCTGTGCAGCCGGTCCCTGGTGCGGTGCTGTTGCTCCCCTGACCCTATCTGAGCTACCTCTGCTTGTCCAATGCCCTGACACACCACGGAGACTTTCCCCTCCACTTGACTTCAGAAGTAGTGCCACCTGCTGGCCCTGCCTGGCCGGGAGAAAGAGAGGGAGGCAAGAGGGAGGAGGAATGGGCTGTTACCTGCAGTCTGTGGGGGTGGGGGGTGTGGCCCATCCTCTGAGGCTGCCAGGGCTTCCAGAGCCTGCAGAGTGGACACCAGGGCATCATCTAGCTCCTGGGCATGATCTCGAACTGTACGGGTCTGCACACTGTCAATCAATGTCACTGGAATCTCATCGTACAGGAGCCCACGCAGGTGGCGTCCTTGCTCCTGGCTCTGGACAGCCCGGCGCTTGGGGTCATCCTCATCAGAACTGTTGTCTCGGAAACCCGGAGGTGGGGCGGCAATGGCAGGCAACAGTGAAGTGCTCTCATCTTCCTCTTCCTCCTCCTCCTCACTCCCTGGGGGCGGGAGGGACATCAAGTCTACCATATTGTCACGAGAAGAGCCAGGCCTCCCGACTTTGCGAGGGCCCAGCTGCTCCTGGAGTTTGGCTTTGCAAGAATCACAGTAGAAATTCAGGGCTTCAGCCCCAGAGGACCTGTCCAAGGTGTAGGACCGGACCCTGCTTGCACAGGGCTCATGGTCTAGGCTGGCTGCATCAAAGTCATCGGGGACTACATCGTAACCTTGGCCAGAGCTTTTGGACGTGGGATCAGACTTGGTCCGGGGCCTGGTCTCCTCAAAGAAGATTAAGTTCTCATTGACATCTGTCCGGCTTTCCTGCTCCTTCCTTTGTTCCCGCATGTGGAGGTAGCAAAAGCTGACAAGCTCAGAGTCGGCAGGCGGGGGTGTGCAGCGGCTCGACTTCCTGGGGCTGGTGCCCATGCTGCCCACATAACTACTCTCCTTTTTCCCCAGGTGGCCCCCAGTGACAGGGCGGTGGGCGCTGTGCATGTAATCTAAACCCAGAAAGAGAATCAACAGATGAGCCCTGGTGCTGAGCACTGTCGCTGAGCTCCCTTGGCGTCTCTGGCTTGGGTTTCTGGTGCACAGTTGGGTGGCAGGTACCATGAAAGAGAACATTGCCTGGCTGCTAGAGATTAGAAGGGGCAGCCATGTCACCGCCAACCCTGAAAGTAGAGTGAGTAGAATCGAGTGGCCTGAGCTGCTAATAGCCCCATCACCTCTGACATGGAAAAAGGCATGGGGTGAGATGGGGTGGGGGTGATCACCTTGGTATCTGGGCACAGCTGGATTCTTACATGGGAATGTCTGGTCTGAAAGTGCTGTATGCATATTGAAATAAATGAGATTTGTTTTATGTCCCCCATGAAACTGTCCCTGTCCCTGTCCCTGCCCCATCCTTTCAGAGCCTTTCCAACCCCCAGTGCTCTGCTGCTCTTATGTTGTGTTGGATTTCTTTCAGTGGAAGGAAATAAATCTGACAAGTTACTTGTGCCTTCGTGGGAAAGTATAAAATAAAACAGGACATGTACGATGCCTGAGAATTCTTATTTCAAAGAGAACTGTTGCTGGAGAGACCCTGAAAGAATAAAGCTCTACTAGTAGAATTCTGGGCATCTGAATATATAAAGTGTATGACAGATATTATGGAATATGCATATGTGGGAAGAAGGTGGGAGGAGCATTCTTACAATTCCTCAAATTGCATTTCTTCTCTGTATTCATGCAGGGCCAGCCTGCCTGCTATACATACATATGGTAAAATGTTTTAGTCAATAGCTTTTAATGATGGTAAGTGTGTGCATCTGTGAATCCATAGCAAACGCTTGATCTCTGAATGGCTTCTCTCTCTTAATCTGTTTTGGGGGACCATCCCCATGTTATCTGTGAGAATATACTCAGACAGTGCCAACTCATTTTGCTATCAGCAGATAGATGGCAAGCAAGCATTAGCTTAGGCTAAGGTCGTCATCACACGTGATCCTATTTAGTCTCCATAACAACCCAATGAGATAGGTGCTATCATTCCCATTTTACAGAGGAAGAAACTGATCCAGCTTGGTTATGTGACTTACCAAGGTCACATGAGTGATAAATGGCAGTCTGGATTTGAGCCCAGGTCTGAAGGACTATAAAGCCCCATATTTTTAACCATTACTCTATAGTTCACCTATGACCTATGGTCAAGGTGCTGGAAAACAAAACTTCAAAATGCCTTTCAAAGTCCAGTTGTGTTGCTTTTCACTAAAGCTTACAGCCATCACAAAAGCACAGTGCTGGCACTTAACAACAGAGCTCCAAAGTACATAAAGCAAAAACTGACTGAACTGAAAGGAGAAACACACAATTCAACAGCAATAGTTGGGGACATCAACACCCTGCTTTCAATAATGGATAGAACAATGAGGTAGAAGATCAACAAGGAAACAGGGGACCTGAGCAATACTATAAACTAACTAGACCTAACAAATCTAGAGAACATGCCACCTACCAGCAGCTGAATAAACATTCTTCTCAAGCACACCTGATATTCTCCAGGATAGACCATATGTTAGCTCATAAAATGAGCCTTAATAAATTTAAAAGGAATGAAATCACACAAAGAATGTTTTTTGAGCACAAGTGAATTAAATTAGAAATCAATGGCAGAAAGAAATCTGGGAAATTTATAAATATGTGGAAATTAAATAAAAGATTCCTAAATACCAATATGTCAAGAAGAATCACAAGGAAAGTGGAAAATAATTTGAGATGAATCAAAATGAAGATACAACACGCCAAAACTTATGGGATCTGCTTAAATTAGTATTTAGAAACAAATTTGCAGTGGTAAATACCTACATTATAAAAGAAGAAAGGTTTCACATCAATAAGCTAAACTTCCACCTCAGGAGACTTGAAGAGCAAACTAAAGCCAAAACATGCAGAAGGAAAGTATAGAGGACAGAAAAACAATAGAGAAAATCCATGAAACTATAAGTTGGTTCTTTGTAAAAGATCAATAGAATGGACAAACATTTAGCTATACACACCAAACTAAAAAAGGAGAAGATTCAAATTCTTAAAATCAGGAACAAAAGAAGGGCCATCACTACTGACTCTACAGATATGGAATTGAGTAGAAGGAAATACTATGAATGAGTTCATGCCAAAAAATTAGATGACCTAGATGAAATGGATAAACTCCTAGAAACACACAAACTACCAAACTCAAGAGGATGGAAAATCAGAATAGGCCAATAACAGGAAAAGAAGTTGAATTAGTAATTAGAAATATCCCTTCTCCCCCCTAAAAAAAATCTCAGGCTGAGATGGCTTTACTGGTGAATTCTGTCAAATGCCAGAGGCATTTATATTAAATCTTCACAAACCCTTCTAAAAAAATAGAAAAAGAGAGAATGCTTCTCACTTTATTCTATGGGGCAATTTTACTCTGATAACAAAACCAGACAAAGACAACACAAAAAAACTACAAAGCAATATTTCTTATGAATATAGACACAAGGTTCCTCAACAAAACACTAGCAGTCTGGATCCAGCAACCTATAAAAAGAACTATACACCATGACCATAGGGGATTTATTGCAGGAATGTGATGTTGGTTTAACATCACAAAATAAACTAATGTAATACACCATGTTAACAGGAGAGAGGATAAAAACTGCACAAGCATCTCAATAGACACAGAATAATCATTTGACAAAATCTATCACCCATTCACAGTAATATTAAAAAAGCTAGAAATTAAAGGGAACTTCCTCAACATGATAAAGTTTACCCATGAAAAACCCAAGGCTAACATCATACTTGATGAAAGACTGAAAGATTTCCCCCTAAGGTCAGGAAAAAGTCCAGGGTTTCTGTTTCCACCACTTCTATTCAACACTGTACTGGACAGTCTAGCCATGACACTTAGACAATAAAATGAAATATAAGGTTTCCAGATTGGAAGGAAAAAGTAAAACTATTTGCAGATGACATGGTCTTGCATATAGGAAATCCCACGGAATCCACTAATAAACTATTAGAACTAGTAAACAGGCTCGGCAAAGATGCAGGATAAGAGCTTAATATACAAAAATCAATTGTATTTTTATACACTAGCAATGAACAATATGATAATGAAATTAGGAAACAATTCTATTTATAATAGCACCAAAAATAATAAAATACCTAGGTATAAATTTAATGAGTGAAGCACAAGACTTGTACCCTGAAGACTACAAAACATTTGTGAAAGGAATTAAAGATTTAAATAAATGGATTGGAAGACTTAATATCACTGCAAGGGCAATACTTTCCAAATTGATCTACAGATTCAGCACAGTTCCATTCAGAATCTCAGCTGACTTTGTAGAAATTGACAAGCTGATTCAAAAATTCATATGGAATCACAAGGGATATAGAACAACCAAAACAATCTTAAAACACAAAAACAAAATAGGAAGATTCATACTTCCTGATCTCAAAACTTACTACAAAGCAATGATAATCAAGACAGTGTGGCACTCGAATAAGGACAGACATAGATCCATGGGATAGAATTGAGAGTCCAGAAATAAATCTGTGATAGTCAAATGGCCCAATTTATAAATGGGTAAAGGATTTGAATAGATATTTCATCAAAGAAGATCTACAAATGGCCAATAAGCACATGAAAAGATGCTCAACATCATCAGCTATGATGATGCAAATGAAAACCATAAAGAGATAACACTTCACATCCACTATAATGGATGTAATTTAAAAAATGGGCAATTAACAAGCGTTGATGAAGATATGTTGAAATTGTACCCTCTAACATTGCTGGAGGGAATGTAAAATGGTGCAGTCATACAAAACAGTTTGGCAATTTCTCAAAGTTAAACACAGAGTTACCATTTGACCAGCAATTCCACTCCTAGGTGTATACTGAAGGGAAATGAAAACATATGTTGCCACAAAAACTTGTGCATTAATATTTATAACACTATTATTCATAATAGCCAAAATGTGGAAACAACCCAAAGGTCCAACAACTGATGAATGGATAAACAACATGTGGTCTAGTCATATGATAGACTACTATTTGGCCATTAAAAGAAATGAAGCTACAACATGGATAACCCTTGAAACATTATGCTAAGTGACCAAAGCAAGCCACAAAAATACCATATCTATATATGATTCCATTTATCCAAAATGTCCAGAATAGGCAAAGCTATAGCGGCGGGAACTCAATTAGTGGTTGGTTAGGGCTGAATGGTGATTAGAAGAGGAATAGGAAACGAATGCTAATAGGTACAGTTTGTTTCAGGAATGGTGAAAATGTTCTAACATGAAATTGTGGTTATGATTACACAGCCCTGTGAATATATTCAGTATACTCAAAAACATTCAGTTGTGAACTTTAAATGGGTGAATTTTCTGGCTTGGAAATTATATCTAAATAAAGCTATTTGTTAACAAAAGAAGCCCAGCACTGGGCACATGATGAACTTCGAATCATTTTAAAAAGAGCAAAAATGTACTCTGCACTTGAAAGGACTTTATGGGGTTTACCTCACATAATCCTGTCAAATCCCTCAAGAGGTAGGTACTATTACTATCCTCAGTTTGCAGATGAGGAAAACTGAGACTAGGTTTATGGAACTTGTTCATGATGGCAAAACTAAGATACAGAGGCAGGGACTGGAACCCATGTTCCTATGATTTTATATTATGAGCTCTTGCTGTTTTCCATAGACCATGTTGCCCCACTAAATATGGAGCCATTAGGTTGGTTCAATTTAGGCTTTAGTGGCTGTATCTAGGGAACTCTGGGTCAGCTGGGGGAAAGTACATAATGACCCTCTGAGCCTTTGGGAAGAAGTGCCTTAGGAGCATGAACTATTAGTTCAGGAGGTCTCTGCCCTCAGGCATTGTCCACAGGTCCTGGCCATGCACTAGGTTCTAACTGCCTAAGAGACAGCTGAACAGTCATCGTAGCTAGCCTGGCAATAAGCGGCCACAGAGGTGGATCCCAGAGGCATGCTCTATAAGCACATGGTGACTCTTCTCAGACAAGGGCTGCAGGTCTAAGGATGGTTTTTTCTTCCTGCAAGATGGAAAAAATGCCTCCCCAACATCAGGCTGTCAAGGCCAGGTGATGCACAGCCCACCACTTGGTACTGTGACTTCCAGATTTGAGAAGCAGAATGGGTCTGTGCAGAGGAGAAAAATGTGGCTGGAGCAGCCCAAATCTCCAGACAGTGGGTTAGAAATGCAAGTAAAGCCAGGTGCAGTCG
Organism: Manis pentadactyla; assembly: GCF_030020395.1. NCBI lineage: Eukaryota > Metazoa > Chordata > Mammalia > Pholidota > Manidae > Manis > Manis pentadactyla. Next base: position 103,211,485 of record NC_080038.1, on the reverse strand, counting down.
GCTGATGGCTGGGACAGCGTGCTTCCCAGGTTGCAAATCTGCTGTAAATTGCTCATCAGCATTCTCCAAGGGGGATGCCCTTAGTCTACCCCTCCACACTCAGCCACTCAGAAGATTCACTTTAAAAAAATATGCTTGTATAGAACAGGATGGTGATCCAACCGGAGCTATGTTCAAAAATATATGCAGCTTATATATATAGTCAGTGTAGCATTGACTCAACCAGCTTTTTATGACTTGGCCTTGCTGTATTCTGCAGTCCGATGGTGAAGAATAATGATGACCTAGAGTCCCTGTGAGAATCTCAGGTTCTTTTTGAATCATCAAAAAAAGAGTCTGTTATGTTCAATCTAGCTTTAGTATTCTGTGTATGTTGCTGGGTTTGAACTACATAAAAATTGGTACGCCATGCCTGGGATACATAGTACCCGTTGGCCAGAATATTCAATTCACCAGATCGAACTATTTTCTAACCATGGGAGAAAATACTCAGTGAGTTCCTTCAAGTGTGGCCCCCACTGAGGCCCCAAAAGCCTTATTTTCCTGGACTGCCCCAGGATACATGGAGATTAAACTTGGAGAGAGGTGGCAGCTGCCTCTGGATTTCCTACCGCCCCATGTATGGGTGAAGAAGTGGTATTTGAGCCTTTCTCTAAGCTGTTTCCTCAGGCCCAGATGTGTTGTGGAGGTTGAATTTCCCCTATATAAATGCAAAGGCATTTACTGCATTGACATTATCCCTTTAATTGTCTGTATTCAGCCACTAGATTGTGAGCTCTGTGAGGGCAAGGACCGTATCTGTTGTTCCTGGTTCTATCCGCAGTGCCTGGCACATAATGAGTACTTGAGAAATAGTTGTTGAGTAAGTGAAATACCTACTTGGGGGAAACTACTGATAAAGCCCAAGAGGCAACACCTTCCTTTCCATGTCTTTCTGGGTCTTGGATGAGAGGTGATGCTTTCTCTTTCCCACTTGCTGGTTTAACGCATCTTTTAGGCCCAGTTGGCTAAGCACTGAGTTGGGCTAGCTAGCAGCCAGCACTGAGTTGGACAAGAATATAGGGCCAGCCAGAGAGACCAGACCTCAAGGAAAAAGCCCAGATGAGGCTGGCAGGATACCTGTTCCTGGTAGGCCTTTGCTAAACAGTGGACACTGGGGCTTCTGTTCTGGGATGAAAGGGGGAGCCAACAGAGGAAACCAATCTCAACTCTGCACCAGAAATTGATGGCCCTGCACTGTAACCTAGGTGGAGGTCTCCTCAGTGCTGCCCCTTATGGTCCCCCTTTCCCTTTCTTGGGGCCATGGGATAAGATGTACACACCAGCTACCAACAGGCAGAGCTGTGAGGCTTATCCCACCCTACTCACCAAGAGCACTCAACGGCTGCTGACGACCCAGCATCTAGCAGTCCAAAAGGCCAAGTACTGCACCCAGGCATGGACCCAAACCTCTAGGGAGATGCGGCACTGTAGTGGGGATACCATAGTTGGTGTCCATCTGGCTCCAGCATGGACAGAGAGACCCATCTTAGAGGCAACCTGAGCCCCTGTCACTCTGCAGGCCCAAGGGGGTGCCTATCAGGAATCGGGGCGGGGGGGCTCTAAAGCCATGCCTAGCAGTTACAGAAGCCTTTCCAGGCTGCAACACCCTTCAGAGAATCCGATGAAACTGATTTGCCATTGGGAAAGCAACAGAGACACAATGTGGAATGTGTTCAGTGAGGCTGAAGGGACACTGAAGGCCGTGTCCCTCACTTGGTGCCACTATCCCCATAGAAAGGGGAATACTTAAGGACAGCAGTGGCTAGGGTGTGCTGGGGTGACAGAAACCCTTTAGGAGGCAGAGGAGGGTTACAGAGCCACCTCTGGGGCCTTCTGAAAGTGGACCCCTCCACCCCACAACATACAACCCTCACTTCCACATTTGGTCCTTGGCTGGGCTCCAGGCTCTTCCTTCTGCCTTCCCTCTCCCCTTTCTCACTCTCTTATCTTGCTCAGTAAAAGGTTGTATTTACTTGGGTGTGATGACAGGGAGGATCACAGGAGACACTGACAGTGCTAATGCTGGCTTTGCCCTCACCTGGCCATCCACAGGCTTGGTCACATGCGTGGTGCCCACATCAGTGCTATTCCCCTGGACCCGTGCAGCCACTCGGCCCCGTGGCTGCTTCCTGCTCCTCATCAGTTCCTTTGCTTCTCTCTGTGGCACCTCCATCACACGCCTTGGGGCCACCTATCCTTTCCCCAGTCCTGTGTTTGGCGGACTGCCTTGTAATTCCCATGGATGCTGTTGTGAGATGTACACATGGGCTTGTTGTGATGTTCATGATAAAGCGACAATGAGAGGAGAGGGTGCGTGGGGGTACATGGCCCCATCAGGAGTGTGTTTTACTCTCAAACTCTTCAATCTAGATCAGACATGACCACGCTACAAACCAAGGCAGCCTTGAAGAGAGAAGAAATAATCGAGCTGCAAGGCAAGGGGATGGAAAGGCTTCAGCATGTGAGGAGGGTGACTACAGGGTGGGAAGTCTCAGCTTCTGCCCATGAAGTTTGGGTGCTGGGGTGGGGGAGCACTTACTGCACGTTTGAACCGTAGGTCTAATATGTGGGTACCTGTCCTTTGGGTTTCCTCCTTCTCTTCCCACTTCAGTTTGGGTCAGCAGTACCTGGACTGGGCTGATTTTTCCTAAGGCCCCCCCTGTTCATGCTATCACCAGGACAGCTCCAAGGGGTGGCTGCTTCTGTTTGGGAGCTGCGCTTGACCTTCAGATTAGTGGTTATCCCCTCATATCTTTAAGCTCCCTGCTGGCCTGCACTCTGGGTCTATAGTCTTTCCTCCCCCAGCCTTCTGTGGCCTCTTCCTTCATGCAACTCTGTCAATCCCCGCTAGATGGACAAAAGAAAGGTTTTATCTTCATTTTCAATCTTCACTTCACTTCAACTAAGCCAGAACAGCCACACATCTCTCCTAGATCACTGTAACTCTAAAGCTTTGCCTTAGATCCAGTATGATTCTTTAATTGGTTCTATTTATTGATTGTTTGCTATTTTTATCTTACGTTCATTCACTGACTCAATCACAATGTATTGTCACAGGCATCCTTTGTGGGACAGGCCCATCTGAAGGCCAGGTGTCTTTCCCTCCGGATTGTGCCAGGTAGGACACAATGGTACAGCGCTGGCTCCTAGCAACCCAGGCACTGGTGTAAGACGGTGACCACTAAGGCAACAGAGCTCCTCCCTGCATGTGTCCAGGGTCCAGACGGCCTCTGGAACACCGAAAACTGAGGCTGAGCCCTACCTGCCTTGATCATTGGAGGTGGAAGAGGCTGGCTGGCAGGCCTGGAAAAGACCATCTTCCTGGAATCCAGCAGGAGACGGCAGTACCCCGCAATCAGGCAGGCAAAGTTGGTGGCTTCAGGCCACTCCATCAACAGCACCAGAGGCTGGGAGAGAGACAAGAAGAAACATGAGGAAAGGAGGGGCAGGTGCATGTCCAGGAAGATGGTAGCAAAGAAAAGATGACTTGTAGAGTTATAGGAACCATGCTTTCTGAACCAAAATTTGAGGCACATGGCCTGACAAATACTTTGTTCTGATTTGAGAATTTATTTATACTAAACTCTCACCCAGGTATCCAAACTTTATTTACCTTTATTACACATTTAATGAATCACCTTTACTGAAAAAGCCTGAAATTATCTAACATGACGTGACTGCTCTGTGGGTGTATTTGCCCATCAGAGCTTAGCAGATGTGTGGGCCAGCTGGGAGAGCAGGGCTGAACCAGGTGTCTAGGCTAGACTGGGGACTATCCTTGATGGGAAGTCCCTTGAATACATAAACTATCTCTTGCTCATCTCTGACCTCCCTCCCACCCCCTGCCTATACTCAGAACAGCTCCCCAGACATGGACACCCCGTGTAATCGAGTCCTTGCTGTACCTTCTGGGCCAAAATCTTTCTGGTCTGCAGCCCTGCTCAGACTTCCATGCTCTCCCCCCTTTTTTCTAATTCCCAAAGTGTCCTCAAGATGTTAACTGGTGCTCCTTAAAAGAGTTCCTTGGTCAAATCCGTGTGTGAAACACTGGATTAAACAAAGCTATGGAGAGTTGTAGTTATGGGAATTTTCAGATCCTTGAATATATTAATATGCACTGTGAGACTTTAATAGGGAAGCTTAAGTATTCCAACTTTTCCAAGTTATTTGACTAAAAAAATCTATTTTCATAGAGCATCTTGTGGTAGTAGGATTTTTTTTAAACCTGCTTTGGGAACACTAGCATACTGTATTGACTTCTATTCCTGACCCTAAATCGGTCAAAGTAATCCTGGTATTAGCTGGTGGATTGCTTTTGGAGACCTGGCACTGATATACAAAATAAAATGATATAACAAAAAAAACAGCACCTTTTCAAGAAACCTTCCCAATATCTGTGTATTATAATTTTAAAAGTATGGCTTGAAAATAAGTTTGGGTCAGATTGAAGTCAGCCATGGTAGCATTCTCCCTGGGATAGAGCAGCGGCCCGAAGACTGGTTGAAGAAGGTGCCATGGAGCCATGGGTCACCTTGACTTTTTGGGGTTCCCAGACCAGGCATTAAGAGGAGGGAATGAGCCCCTTCTCTGAACAGTGAGGAGGCCACTGTGCCAGTCCAGGTGAGGGGTGATTAGGGCCTCCACTAGGGTAGTAGCAGTAAGAAGGGACATCATGGAAGACTTGACTGAACTTGGCCACCAACTAGACTAGTCTTCTTTGGATGGATCATTACCTTGGGAACAATTCTGGATCCAGATCAGCTCAGCTTCTAAGTAAAGTTGCACCAGTTTTCTTTGCTTTCTCCCAGGGTCCCGACACATAGCTTGAGTTGAATATTTTGTAGTTCATATAGACCAGGCTGGCAAACTTTTTCTGTAAAGGGCTAGATAGTATATATTTTAGGCCTTGTGGGTTATACAGATTCTGCTGCAACAACTCTGCCTTTGTAGTATGAGACAGCCATAGATTATCCAGCCATAAGCTAAACAAATAGGTGTGATGTCATCCTAAGAAAATTTTGCTTATAGAAACAGGTGGTGGGTTAGGTTTGGTTCATGGGCCATAGTTTGCCACCTGAAGCTTCTTTCCAGCTAGACACAATTGTATCTATTTTCACACCACTCAGCTTGTTTCATTTGCCAACAGTGATTCCCTTCTTTGGAAATTCTTCTTTTGGCTTCTGTTTCCATGAGGTGACACTGGGTTCTGGTTCTGTGAGCTCTGCCCATCTCCATGTTTCTTGTTGACTCGCTCTTCTTGAGTAACCTCGCCACCCAATTAGTGTCCCAGGCTCAGTCCTCAACCCTCAGCTCTTCTCCACCAGGGCATCATCTTTCACCGCTGAGCTGGGAGTTCCAAAATCACCATCTCCCTCTGGAACTTTCTTCCTATCTCGGAACTCATACAGGGCTGTGTCTATACCACACAGGCTTGTGCTGGACCGAATCTTATCTTCAAGTGATTCATAGTGATTGTACATCCAATTATACTGCATGTCACAGTGAGGCATTTACATTCTGCTCCACAGTTAGAGATGGAGCTCCCGCAATACCATCAGGAAGAAGAAGAACCATCTGTACCCCAGGGAGCAATGGCTCCTTTCTCCAGTGAAAAAGAGAGCAGGGATGAAGTGTTACCTTTGGGTCATTACTAGGGAGGGGTAGAAGGGATGTTTGACCCTCTAGTTAATGGATGCTTCTCAGTCACAACAGAATGGTCAACCTTACTTGCAAGAAAATAGAGACAGAAAGGGAACAGCATTGTTGGAGGAGAGTGTGATACCCGTTTTTGCCTCACCTCCTGCCACTAATGGCAGAGGGCTCTGCAAGGGTTTGGGTGTGGCCAGCTGCTACCACTGTTACTAAGAGAGCCAGGCTGGCTTGGCTTGCCTCAGGAGCATTCACAGACATCATGGCCGCCCCTGCGGCCACTGCTTTATGTCACGTCCTCAGCGTATTCCTCCAAGACCACAGCTTCTTGAGGAAAGTGTGACTGGGTAACAAGTGTGCTGAGATCCTGAGTCCCTCAGCCTCTGGGTTCTATTGCTGCTGGCTACAAGATGCCTCATCTGTTTATTCCCATGCACCATACACAATGTGGCATTTTTCATGATATGGCAAAGGTGAGTAAACACTAACCTCAGGACCTCCAGTAGCCTGATTGGTCTCCCGCCTCCAGTCTCTACTCACTCCACTCCACTTCACCTCCATATTACTACCTGAGCATCTTTCTAAAACAGACTCCCACTCACTTAAAATCTTCACTAGCTTATCGCCTAAAACCTATTGCCTTCTGATGACACACAAAGCCCTTTAGGACCTGGAACCAACCTGTAGTTCCGTACATGTCTCCCACTAACTCTGTCTGTGCCCGCCTCCCATCACTATCTCTTACCTTATGCTCCAGCAACAATACACCATTTACAGTTTGCCAGAGATGCCACGTTCTTTTACTCTTTCCTACCTTAACCTGTGCTGTTCCATCTAGCTGAAATGCTCCCGTGCCCCACTCTGTTCACCCAGAGAGCTGCTGCACCCTGGCAAGATGGCTTATGGATGATATGACCCACTGAGACACAGCCATTCATCCCAGAACAGGGTCAACACAGGTCCTGCCCTCACGGAGCTTGAAATCTAGCAAGATATAAGACATAGACGAAATAATCACACAAATGAATAGGACTGCAAGGTGTGATAAACACTATGAAGGAAAAGTACAGAGAGCTATCAGAACATAGACTGTCCTGGATTGGTGTCTGGGTGTGAATGTGTACATGTGTGACTAATTTGATTCCAGAACCTGGAGAGAGCTTCTATGATGAAGTGGCACTGGCTGACAAATTGAACGAGGGACCATTTGACCGAAGTAAAGGCTGCCTGGCTGACTGCCTGATGGACTAGCTGGCTGCAGGGCAGTCAGACTCACTGATGCTCTGGCTGACAAGCTGGCCGCAGGGCAGGCAGAATGCCAAAGAGCCTGACAGCCTGACAGGTTAGCTGTCTGGCTGGCTGGTCAGCTGCCTAATGTACAGGTTGGAGGCTGAAGAACCTAGCTCACTGACTGACTTAACTGTCTGACTTCAGTTTTCCCTCTTATTTCTTACCCTAAACAGAGCTTTATGTCAGTAATAAAACAGCATGAAGGCAAAACCCTGTGCACAGAGAGGGCCAAGTGCATCCCCAGCTGGCTCAGCACAGCACATCAGGAGCTTCTCCTCTGCATGCCCACACAGCCAACTGGGCCCCAGCAGGGGCCAAAAGCAGCTTGAAAAAGGAACACAGACGTGCTTTTTGCCAGCAGGGGGTAAAATCAAATCAAACAGAGGCAAGCAAAGAGGTTGAACAGGTTTTCTTAGAAACCTTCAAAAACAACAATTTATTTTAAATAGAATCTTAATGATCATGATGTCTAACATAATGCTTGTCTCTGCTGAAAGCACTAGAGCAATAAAGCTCAAACATGAGAATAGGAGACACACTAGACCACAAAGAAATCCCTTGGGACATTCCTTTAATGGTTTCTGCACCCCCCACCACCCCCTTATGTGCTTCTGTGGTAATGGGGTATGGTAATGGCCCAGCGGTGTCTCAGTCCCAGGATGCTGTCTCTTGGAGAAAGATATTTGCATACTAGCTCACGTTCACTCCACTAAGACCAAGTAAGCTGGGTAAAAGCTGGAACAAAATATGCCTAGGCCATCTTCAAACGGTAAGGGAGAAAAGGGGAATAAGGTTGGAGGCATGGCCAGCCATGAGAACGTACAGAAGGGATTAATTTGACATGCTCTAGCCCCATCTCCTTCCTGGGGTGCTCTGGGAGCTCAAAGGCATGCAGCACTTCAGGATGCCAACTAGGGAGGAGACCGGCCCTGGGGTAGCCTCAGTTCATTCAAGCATCCCTGAAAACAGGGAAAGGATGGAAATCCAGGGGTTCAGAGGGGAAAGGGTACAAAATGATGGTCCTTGAGTCCCAGGAGTACATTTGGGTTCTTACCTCCACAGCACTGGGAAGAGCCATCTGGGCATAGACGGCTAATTTGGAGGCAAGGCAGAGTACCCCTTTAAGGCCGTGGTTATCAAGCCATATGCACATTAGAATCACCTGGTAAGCTTTAAAAACCTACATGCTCCACCCTCACCCCAGACATTCTGGTTTAAATGGTCTGACAGCAAGGGCCCAGGCAGCCAGTGGTTTTTAAATCTCCAAATATGATTCTAATGTGCACTCAGAGTTGAGAACTACTGCTTTGAGAGAATAATCTTAGTTTCACCAGGCCCTTCCAGAATATTCCCAGACCAGAGCGACATATCTAGGGGGCAATGGGCCAAGCCTGATTTCTGACTTCCATGTTTCCTGGTAAGGAAATTCAGTCTTTCTTCAATGTGCCCTACATGGTGGTGTGCTGGTAAACGTTTAACAACCAGTCCCTATGAAGTCCTGATTTGTAGCATTTGCCAATATTTCCCTGGTGTACATACTCCCACTATGGCCGCTTTCAAGTTATCAATGTAATGTCGCTGCACACAGAATTGGGAGAGACATGCCCGGCTGGCTCTTCTACATTACACTGACCCTAAGGGTAGACTCCCACTAAGCCCAGGGAAGCCATTCTGCAGTACGGGCTTCCCAGACCCCATCCTCCCAAATCCTTCCTGTTGTGCACAGGCACGGAGAGGCACTGCTCAGCAGGCACAGACATTGCTGATGTAAAGTGCCTCCAGGAAGCTTCCTTTATCCCCCTTCTAGAATTCCTCTTGCCCTTTGTACTCTAACACACTCTGGGTGCCTCTTCTGTGGCTCCTCCTTTGGCATGCCATGGATCGGCACACTTGTTTCTCTTCTACAAGACAGTAAGCTTCTTGAGGACTGGGAGCCATATTTTCTACTTTTTCTTCATCTTTGTATCTCCCACTGGGTTTACCATGCTTCCCAGTTACAGTAAGTTCATATTAATGACTGTCAAATGGAAACCTGGATTCTCTTTCTCACTCAATCTTCCTGTTTTTCTCCAACTACTATATCAATGATCCTTCCTCTGCTGATTTATCTCAGAAAGGTCTAAATACTGCTCTGTTCATTTCACAGGGCACTGACTTGTACCAAGTGAAGCACAGAGCAGACATCATTACAAGCGCATTTGATTTTCTATAACAAAAGCTGGGTGTGAACAGAACGTTTATCAGCCAAATCATATCTTTAATGTAGCATATGAAAGCATCCTTCTTGAAGGAATCTCACTGTATATTACTTTCCTGTTGCTTCTGTAACAAATGAACACAAACTTAGTGGCCTAAACAGTCTGTATCTATTCTCTTGTATTTCTAGAGGTCAGAGGTCTGACAGGCGTCTCACTGGGCTAAAATCAAGGGTAGACAGGGCTATGTACCTTCCGGAGGCTCTATGGGAGAATGGGTTTCCTTGTCTTTTCTAGCTTCTAGTGGCCACCCACATTCTTTGGCTCATGGCCCCTTCCTCCATCTTCAAGGCCAGCAAGTTTGGGTTGAGTCCTTCTCATACTGCGTCACTCCGACCTTCTCTTGGCCTTTCTCTTCCCTCGTTTTCAGTACACTCGGGATACAGGCAGCGGGCAGTAAGGGTTAGGTGTAATAAGACACATGCGTTGTGTGTGCAAGAGAGGCATGTGTGTGTGGAGTATGCATACACACTCTTAGTGATTCTATATATTTCACATTCACTCTTCTTTTTCATTACCACCACTAGTCCTCCAGCCCAGGCCCTGCCCTTATCACTGTACTCCTGCACTAGTACCCTGTTCTCCTCCTTGCCTCCCTGGCTTCACACTAGCCTTGCTTCTGTCCATCTGGCAAACTGGTCCAAGTCAGCTTTCACTCTGCTACTCCTCTGCTCTAGGACCTACAGTGGATTCCCACTATTCTAAAACATTAAATCTAAATTCCTTGGACTGGCCTTTGAAGCTTTTAACCAGCTTGTTCTGCTCACTCTCAATCTCTTTCATCTCCTTTCTTGTTATTCTTCTCTCTAGCCAAGCTAACTGTGCTTACTGACCTGCACGTATGGCTGGCTTATTTCAGTGCTTGCCCTCTGCCTGTGAACACATCCCACTTCTCTCTGCTGACCCAGCCTATCACTTCAGGAGCCAACCTAAAACACTCTCTGGTAGGAAGCCAGTTCTGGTTAACCCCTTCCTGTTCTTTTGCTCCATGTTCCATATCATACTTATCTAACACATCTACTTCATATTAACTTTTCTTCATTGCTGTTTTGCTTTTGAAAAAATACCAGGTCTCATTGCTGAGTACTTACTCTGTGTCAGGCAGTGTCCTAACACATTTTATCTACATTTTCTTATTTAATTCTGAATGACAACTTTTTGAGACAGGCAATCCATTTGCAGTTGAGGAACTCAGTATTCCGAGAGAGTAAGACAATTTTTCAAGATCACATAGCTAGGAAACGATAGAACTAGATTTGAATCTGGTTTATCTGATTCCAGAGCTCCATACATATTCTGATGTGTTACGAAGGTAGGTCATGTGTCTTTGTGAGCCTAGTCTCTCCAATAAGAGTGCGGCCCCTCCAGGCCATTATTCATGCCCATAACTGTGGCTACATTGCTGCTAGATTGCAGCACCCACTGACCCTGGTTCCTCCTAGTGCTCTGGACTCAGAGGTCAGTAGTTCTCAAACCTGGCTGTACTACAGCATCACTTGGGGAACTGAGGAATAAATAAATCCTGCTGCCCAGGCTAAATTGCAACCCAGGTATCTGTATTTTTTTAAAGCTCTCAAGAAAATTCTATTATGCAGCCAATGTTGAGAATCACTTGTAGAACATAGAAGGAGGCAGCTAGAAAGCTGTTCCTCTGTTTTAAACCCTGTTTTATTTCTCAGGAAGCCACATCTACCCTGCATATCTTGTCTTTCCTCCCACTTCCCTACCTGTTCTTTTGGCTTTTTGCCCAACAACTTTGCCCAACTTCCCGACTCATCTTTCTTTCCTTCTCAGCCCTGTGGGACAAGCTGACTTCACCACCTATTAAGGTCAGTCCATGCTGGAGAGGCTAGGAAGTGTCAAATCAACTGTCAGTGGGTCCCTCAGCAGATGGCAAGGGAATTGGAGAACTTGGAGCTACCCCAAGGCCATGGCTTCCCAGTCTTTCTCATGTCCCAACATACAGAAGATTACATTCCTGTAAACACTGGGGCTGCCCCAGAGGCCGAGGGCAGCAATCATTGGTTGAGGAAGTGGCCACAACCCAATTAGATATCAGCTCCAGGAAGGTTTCTAAACCAATGGGAATCCTGTGACTCACAGGTGGAAAAATTAACATATTAAAGCTTTCTGGGTTTTACAAAGAGAAAAATGAATAATTTGCTCTTTTAGAAACAGCAATCACTCCATCTCTTAATCTGCTAACCACTTCCCTCCTTCCCTTCCCCCCTAGAAATACTTTAAGAAGGAAAGTTGCACCCCTCCTAACCACTTCCGTCAGCTGGCAGGCAGGCCTGCCTCCCACCTCCCACTGGTCACTAGGTGTTCAAACCACGGCTGCCAGTTTCTGCACAGACGACAGCTGCTTGCCAGTCTGAGGGATCTGGTTTATGTGAAAGACTCTAAGGTTCTGGAAGAGCTGGACTCTGGGAGGTGAAATGGGGACAAGGCTCTACCGGCTCTGAGTTCCGTCCACATCCTCAGATACGTCCTCCTTTGGGAGTCCAAGAGCGTGTGCCTATGGCAGGGCTCTCTGACTGGTATGCACACAGCCCTCGGCCTCTGGGGCAGCCCCAGTGTTCACAGGACTGTAATCTTCTGTATGTTGTGACATGAGAAAGACTGAGAAGCCATGGCCTTGGGGTAGCTCCAAGTTCTCCAATTCCCTTGCCATCTGCTGAGGGACCCATTGACGGTTGATCTGACACTTCCTAGCCTCTCCAGCATGGACTGACCTTAATATGTGGTCAAGTCAGCTTGTCCCACAGGGCCGAGAAGGGAAGAAAGATGAGTCCAAAGGGGCCCAGAGTCTGAACCACTTCAGAATCACTGAACCTCATGTAATAGGCTCAAATGCTTTCTCAAGTTTACTTCCTGTGTTGCTAAGGCTTGTCCCTGGAGAGATGCAGTCCGTCAAAGCCAGGCTTACCTTGGCATCCATGATGCTGGTCTCCACCCGGGCCACGCCCTGGTTCTCCCGGAACAGCTGGATCTTGCTGATCTTGCTGAACTCGGACAGCACAGTGGTGAGGTTGGTTTTGAGGTCAATAACATGGCTGATGCCGTGACGGGGTCCCACCAGGAGAGTGGTGGCTGACTGCTTCTCATCCTGGTGACCAAGCGTGGTGGGCAATATTCACAGAAAAAAAGAGCAGAGGGGGTGGAGAAAGGAGGCAGGAACAAACAGAAAATGGGCATTGGGCCAGTTAAACATTTGGGGCTCAGTGCCACAGCAGGACAACCTTGAGGGGAAAATGATCAGGGACACCCCTGTTCCCAGGGCAGGGCCCCGGGTCATCTGTCTGAATGGTTACCCTAGCCTCCGCAGCAGGTCGAGTGAGGCAGGCAGCAGCAGGGCTGGCTCTAGCAAAATCGTGAAGTAGGTGAGGTCTGATTTGGTGTCTTTGTGGCACTCTCTTCCTAAGCCACAGAGAATTTTCATTTGTTGCCACAGGCCGCTTGGGGCCCCCACCCAGGGCTCTGCCCGAAGAGGTGGCATCCAGGGCTTGGTCTTTACCAGCCCACACCAAAGCCAATCAAAGTTACACTTCTCATCCAGTGCCAAACGTTAAACTGACAAAGTAAGCGCCTGAGGTGTTAGGAGATGATTGGGCACTTAATGGCGCAGGTGCGTGGGAGGGTGTTGTCTCTCTCCCTACGAAGATATTTGCCCTTTCATAGGCACTATAGTAGTCTTAACCCAGAAGAATGGCCTATAGGAATTTCAGCACTGGCAGGAGGGTGTGCAGGGTGGAGGGAGAGAGCAGTGGGCTTTCGGTGATCCTCAAATACCAGTATGTAAATGGTTGCCCTTGCGCCTGATAGGCTGGATTCCCTTAAGTGTTCTGGACAGGCTCCTCTGTGCCATCAAGCCTGAGCTCTCTGGCAGCCCATTCCCTGGCAATAGCATCACCCCAAGAAACCTCTTCCATCTGCTGTAGATATTTTGATAGGCAATTTTCCATTGGTGTGTCCCACAAGCATGACAGCATGTTCCCCAGAGCATGCCAAGCACCTGGATCCAGTCAGCAAAATGATTTGAATTTCCTTTCACTACAGCTCACTAGGGTAAACTAGCTTGGGGCACAGTCTCAGGGGGACCAACACCCAAGAAGGGTGTCACAGTGAAGGCCCTGGGTGGGCAGGGGGAAGTGTGCAGACTCAGGAAGGGCAATGAAACAGAGCAGGGGTTGGCAAACTCTGACCCATGGGCCAAATCTGGTCCGCCACCAGTTTTTGTTCAGCCCATGGACTAAGAATGGTTTTTACATTTTTAAATGGTTGGGAAAAATTCAAAAGCACCATATTTCATGACATGTGAAAGTCACATGAAATTCAAATTTCAGTGTCGATAGAGATATTGGAACATAGCAACGCTCGTGTTTATACATTGTCTACAGCTGCTTTTGTGCTGCAATGGCAGCACTGAATGGTTGTGACAGAGACCTGCATGGCCCACCTACAAAGCCTGAAATATTTATTCTCTGGCCCTTTACGGAAAAAGTTTGATGACCCCTGAAATCGAAGAAGGGGGACGCAAAAGGGTCATGGAGGGATACTGGAAACAAGTGTGCTTCCTCCTGCAGTGCTCTACCAGAGGTGGGACCAGAACATCAAGCAGGCAAGAGGGAGGAGGAGGAGAAAGAGGAAATTATGAAGGCCTTTGCTGACAGGGAATGCTACCCTAAAGTCCTAATGGGGTCCCGCCTGCCTGTCCTCCACCCCAGGACAAGTGCACCCAAAGGGCTCCCTCCCCACCACTGCCCTCACTGACCAGGCCCACAGTGTTGAACAAAACGCCTGTGAAGGTTGGAAGTTCATTCAGAATTCGAAGATACTGGAGCTTTGCCTGAATTGCAGAGCCCTGTGGAAACAATCCACCCGAAAATATGAGAAGCCAGAGTCGGACAGGAAAAGCAAACCCCTGTTCTCAGCAAGCCACACTGCACATGTACAGAGACCCTTTCCCCAACTCTGACACCCTACCTCATCTATATTATATCTTTCCTGAGACCCCCCTATGGCCACCTAGTATTGGCCATCCCTAGCCTGGAGTCCCACTCAATACTTTTAATCCTGAGCAGCTCTAAGTCCCAAGCCTGCTCTTCCTCTGGCATTCCCTCATAGAAAAGTCTCCTTCAGCGGTACCAGCATCCCCTGGGTTTGAGTCAGAAGCCTGTTGAGTCACACAGGACTCCTCCCTCATTCTCTCACCTAAGGGCCACCAGTTACCAAATCATCTTGATTCTACCTTCTAATTTCCTCTCCAACCTATCCATCCCTCTTCTCTAGTCCTGCAGTCACTGCCTTGATGTAACCTCAGCTGTCTCAGGACAGCAGCCAGGTTACTGTCAGTACTGACACTCCTTTCCCTCCACCCCTCCACATTGCTATTAGAGGAAGCATCCTAAAACATAAGGTTAATCACATCAGCTACCTGCTTAAACCCCTCAATGGCTCAGGATGTCTGCAGGGTGAGTAGAGCCCCTTACCATGGTACACAAGGTGTTCCATGAACTGGCTCCTGTCAACCTCTCCAGCCTTTTCTCTTGCCCTCACCCCACCCCAGACATGCCTGTTGCCCTCTCTGCATGTGCTTATGCTGAACTATTTGCATTTGTTCCCATGCACAGTGTTCCCTCAGACCCCTGGGCCTTTGTACCAATGGATCTCCCTGCCTGGGAACATCTTCCTCCCGCACCTCCCCCAACTCATTTGGAGAAACTCCTTCCTATCTGTCAAAACCCAGCTCTTGCATGAAAGGCACCAATTCCTGGCCCCTTTCACCTCCCTAAGGCTGCGCTGGGGGCTCCTCCTCCGTGCTTTCAGAGCATCCACCACGCCAGTCGCACATGTTGGGACTGACTGCCGAGTTTCCCCACTAGTTTGCCCCTGCTTGAGGGTTGACACCAGGCCTTCTTCATCTTTGTGTCTCCAGCTCGAGGGCTGGGAGCCTCAAAAAATATGTTTGCTGAGGAGATGGTTGGGAGCATTGATGCTCTCCACTGGGAAGAAAACAGTCTGATTAAATATGCACAGCAAGGTAGGAATGGTTTAACTCTCTGGGGAAATTTACATCTTAAAAGAAAAGCTAGTTGGTAAGGCAAGGAATCTGGAATGGGTGGAATATATGGGGTCAACCAAGTCCTGTGTCTACCTCTGCAGGTGGATTCCTGGGCCTCTCACCACTCTCCTGCCTCCTGGGTCCAAAGTGCCAGCAGACTGAATCCTTACAAGCCTGAGAAGGGCCTGAGGGCTGGGACGCCATGGAGTGGTCATCCCTCAGAGGGCACCTGAGCCTGAGCAGGGCAGCACGGCAGCAACCTGTACCCCCAACATACAACCCAGGCCAGGACTTGTCCCACAGGGCTGGACTTTATCTCCCAGAATTCCCTATCCAAGGACTGATGAATTAGAAAGCTACTGAGGGACAGAGCAGTCACTCCCCAGGGAAAACATGTGCCTCCCCAGGGAGCAGTGCTGGCCACACAGCAGGTGGCTCAATCAGCACTGACTAAATGGGTGAAACGAACTGAGAGTTTTTCCCTCCTACATCCTGGCTCCTCTGCTTTGATGACCCTGGGCTCTCTCAGCGACTTGCCACTGAACTGTCTCTGGGGAGAGGCTCAAGCTTGAGGAAAAACCCTCTCCACAATCATTCCCCATATCTGGCCAAGCTGGATGTGTACCCAAGTCAGAAACAGTGAGGAGGGTCCTCAGGAGACCAGCCTTGTTGGGACACCATGCAGGAGCCCCCCAGGGCCACCAGCCCCCAAGCGGGCTGCCCAGTGGCCTACTCTTAGTACCTTCGTGCTGCTGGAAGGGTGTGTTTGGTGGGCCTTCAGTTGCTGAGAGAGAGATTTCCGGAGATTCTTCTCCTTGATGCCCTGCAGGAGAGAGGGGGGAAGAAAGGGCTCCAGGCCCCACTCCTTCCTAAAAGCAGAAGAAAAGTAGGAAATCAGTGAGAGAGGCAAAGCAGGCCAGAGAAAGGATGATGTTAAGGCAGGAATGACCTCCATGCAAGAGGTAGAGATGGCAGACTAGAGCCTGGGAGAGAAAGAAAGAGGGATGGGGGAAAGGGAATAACATAGGACACAGCTCCCTAGTAGAAGCTGTGGCTCAAGGGCACCATGGTCTAGGTGTGAGGGACTCCAGTTCTCACTCCCAGCCCAGGCCTTGCATTCCTGAATAGCAGAGCATAGCTCAACCATTGCATCTTCTTCCCAAAGGGCCCCACCACACAACTTACTCCACATTCTTGAGCGAGATCTTCTGACTAGGTCGAGTGGCTGAGACAGTGATATAGATGTGAAGGGCAGCAAGGCCCAAAAGCATCTCTGGCTTGGGGTCCATTCCAAAGCGTTCTCTGATAACATCGTTCCGGCTCTGCGAGGGAGGACAGTCCAAAAGTGTCAGTTAAAGGAGATATTCCCTCCCCACCCCCTGGTCTACTCCTTTACGTCCCAGAAAAGAACCATAGTGTCATTAAGACATCCTAGATCAAGGGAAAGGAGGAAAGTTCTGCCCTTGGGGAAGAGGCAGCAGAGGACTCTCAGGTCTCAGAGACACTATTCACTTCTCTCAGATCCTGGCAGTGTTCTTCTCCGGGGCAGGTGCCTGCGATGGCAAGACATGGGTGGGCGAGGCACCTAGGCTGCTGTAAAAGTGAGACATGGCACTGCACTCTTTCTTTCCTCCTGTTACAGAAGGCCCTCCCACTTTTTCTTGGGGGCCTATCCTCACCCCCCAGCCATACAGGCCTCTTCTACTAGCTCAGATGGGAATGAAGGAAGAGAGATATTGAGAGGGGCTCTCCATAGGGCTCTGGCCCAGAAGCTCAGGGTGACAGATGGTTTGCAAGGATGGGACAGATATACTTTTCCTTGGGGTCTGAAGGTCAAAAGCAGTGATGATTTAGTCTTCCTGATGCCATCCTAAAGGGGGTCCCTTTAGGAACTACTGTCCAAGGGTATGACAGGCCCCAAACCCTGAGGGACAGAGTCCAAGCTATCGATGATTCAGCCTTGGTTAGACCAGTTGCCCATTTTGTTGCAGTGGAACCAGGATGAACTAGGGAACTAGGGAGCCATGGTGATATCACTACAGCATACGGGACAGTGGAAAAGGAATGATTCATCAATAATCATATATGTAGAAAATCCAATGGAATCTAAAAAAAAAACCTACTAGAACTAATGAGTTAGTGAGTTTACAAGATATGTCAACATACAAAACCCAATTGTATTTCTAAATGCTTTTAACAAACAACTGGAAATTGAGATGAAAAATTAAAACCACTTAATAGCATCAGAAAATATGAAATAATTAAGAATAAATCTCTCAAAATAGGTGAAAGACCTATACACTGAAAACTAGAAAACACTGCTGAGAAAAAATTTAAAAGACCTAAATAAATGTAGAAACATACTGTGTTCATGGATTGGAAGACTCAATATTATTAAGTTGTCAATTATCCCCAAATCAATCTATAGATTCAGCACAATCCCAATCATAATCACAGGAGGTTTTTGATAGAAATTGACAAGCGAATTTTAAAACTCACATGGAAATGCAAAGGGCCTAGAATGGCCAAACAACTTTGAGAAACAAAGCTGGAGGACAAACACTACTTGATCTTAACTTATTATAGCTATAGTAGTCAAAAGAGTGTGATGTTGGCATAAAGGTAGACCTGTGTAATAGAACAGAAGTTTGAAAATAGGCCCATATATATATACATGGACAACTGATTTTTGACAAAGGTGCAAAGGCAATTCAGTGGAGAAAGGACAGTCTTTTCAATAAATAGTGCTGGGACAACTGGATATTCATATGCAAAAACAACAACTTTGACCGTTACCTTGTATCTCATATAAAAATTAACTCAAAATGGATCAAAGACCTAAATATAAAGCCTAAAATGATAGACTTCTAGGAACAAATTGGAGAAAATCTTTGTGACCTTGGGTTAGGCAAATATTTCTTAGATACGACACCACAAGTAGAATCCGTAAGAGAACAAATTGACAAACTGGACTTCATCAAAATTCAAACTTTTTCTCTGTGAAAGATACTGTTTGGAGACTGAAAAGACAAGCTACAGACTTGGAGAAATAACTGCAAATAACATATCCAACCAATAACTCGTTTCCAGGATATATAAAGAACTCTCAAAACTCAGTAAGAAAACAGCCAACACAATTAAAAAGTAGGCAGAAAATTTGAAAAGATACTTCACTGAAAAAGAGGCATGTTGGCAAACAAGCACATGAAAAAAATTTAACATCATTAGGCACTGGGAAATGCAAATGAAAAACACAGTAAGATACCATGACACACTATTAAAATGACAAAAAAACAATACTGACAAATACCAAGTGCTGATAAGAATGTAGAGAAACTGGAACTCTCAACCACTGGCTGGTGGGAATGTAAAATGGTACAGCCACTTTAGAAAATAGTATTGGGGTTTCTTTAAAAAATTAAAGATTTACCATATGATCAAACCATTTCATTGTTAGGTATTTACCCGAGAGAAAAGAAAGCACATGTCACACAAAGACTTGTACATGAATGTTCATAGAAGCTTTATTTGTAGTAGCCAAAACCTGGAAATAATCCAGATGTTCAGCAGTTGGACTGATAAAGTTTTGGCACATCTATACCATGGAATACCATTCAATGATAATAAGAAATTAACTACTGATACACACAACAACATGGATGGACCTCAAAATCATTATGCTGAGTGAAAGACACTAGACTAAAATAAATGTACAGACTGTATGATTTAATTTATATAAATCTCTGGAAAAGGCAAACTATAGTTTCTATAGTGACAGAAAGCAGGTCAGTGGTTGCCTGGGGATTTGGGGGATGAATTACAAAGGAGCCTGAGGAAACTTTTGTGGGCACTGGATATGTTTGATGTCTTGTTTGTGATGATGGTTTCATGGGTATAAACATTCAAAACTTATTAAATGTCATTTTAAATATGTGCAGTTTGTTACATGTCAACTAGACCTTGAAAGAGCTGTTCAATATAAAAAAGAAAGAATACAGCTGAAGTCCATAACATCTAGAGGGGAAGAGAGAGCGTGGACATGGTCTTATCACCAAATCCCAAAATATTTGAACCAAAATGATCCCTGGAAGCTTGAATGAAGAAATTTAGGGCAAACAAAATGAGAACTAAATTTATACAATTCAAAGAAATTCATAGAGGAACCACAGTTCAGTGCCCCCTTGAGCACTGGTAAAGGAACCTGAGGCTGTTTAGCACCTCCCCAGGTGTTACCATCAGAAACACCATCAGAAATGAATTCAGGTTTTTTTCCCTCTCATCAAGCACCTAAAATTCAACATAGCCCCAAATAATCTCATCTTTTCTTTCAACCCCTTCCACCACCTGTATTCCTTAACTCAGGGAATGATACCACGTCTACCACATACTCAGAGTCAAAACCCATTGGTTCTACCTTTGAAATTTCTGGAATCGCCCCTCCCCATCCATCACTGCCCTGGTTCTGTCACCTCTCCTCTGGACAACTGCAATAGCTCCATGGCTGCTGTGCTTCCTGGGCACTGTGAGATCTTCCAAAATCATTCATCTGACCAGGCTATTCTCCTTTCTACATTTGTGTGCCCCAACCCTACAGCAGGATTTCTTTATCTTGGCTGTATGTGTTTGAATCACCTGTGTGATTTAGAAAAAGCAATGTTTGGACCCCATTCTCATAGATTTAGATTGGTTTGGTCTTCAGTGGTACAGAACAGTTTTTCTCAAAGCTTCCCAGATAATTCTAATACGTGGCTAGGGTTAAGACTCCACTGCCCTAACGCGGTGGTTCTCAAACTCCTTCGGGCATCAGAATCCCCTAGAGGGCTTATTAAAACACAGATTGCTGGGCCCCACCTCTGGAGTTTCTAGTAGGACTAGGCTGGGGCTCAAGAGTTTGCATTGTTAAGTTCTGGCTTGATGCTGCTGCTGCTGGTCCAGGGAAACACTTTGAGAACCACTCCCTGGCCTAAATCATTTTAAAGCCTATGCTAGCCATGACCTGTCAAGCAAGCCCTTCACCACCTGTTTCCTGTCTCTCCTGTTTAATTTCCTATTGTTCCTTATTTGACATCCTGCACTCCCACCATAATAAATTACCCACAGTTCTCTCATCTTACTGTAGTGTTTCATGCTACCAAGACTTTGTAGAGACAAGTCCTTTTGTATAGAAAGTGCTTCCTCCCCTCCATCTCTGCACACAGCAGACATTCGCTCATCTTTCAAGGTTGAGCATGCACATATCACTTCCTCTGTGAAGCCTTCACTATCCCCTTCCCATGGAGAGTTGGAAAACTACTTCCTGGGTGCCCCTACTAACATTGCCCCCTGCCATCATCATAGTGCCTGTCACACTGCCTTATATTTATGTGTGTACATATCTGTCTATGAGCTCTAGTGAGCTGGGACAGATTTTGTTCACCTAGATGGCCAGCACCTTGTGTAGGCCTGGCCCAAGGTGCTTAGCAAATGTTTCTGGATGAACTGAATTAGGGACCATCTTCTTCCTGAAACAAGGCATCAGGAGTTGGGACCGCCTGTTATCCAAATGAGCTTGTTAAACCTTGGGATCCTGTGATGGTGTCAGAGTTACTGGTGTTGCTTGCTTCTGAAAACTGATGAGATCTATCTAGACAAAGAGGAAGGACTCAGAGCCACAGGCAGCTCAGGTCACCAGGCCAACCAACTTGGCCATGGACTACAATGGTAGCACAAAAGGAAAGGGCCTTCAGAGCTACCTGGAGGTTGGAAAAACTTACATAGTGACTTCATTGTGATGGCAGAACAGCCTGCCTGCTTGTTTGTCCATTGGTCTGTCTGTCTGTGTGTCCCCAATCAGACTCTACCTGGATGTACAGGTACTCAAAAGCAGCAGGATCTCGACGCAGCAGCTCCACAGGGTCTTTGGGAAAGAAGCTTATTCGGAAGAGGCATTTCATTCCTTGATAGTGTGTCCGCTGCACCACCTGAATCCCGGGGATGAGAAGCGAGAGGAAAAGAGCTAGGGTGCGGTTTACCACTTTGTCTCTTACCTGGCCAGTTCCAATCACCCTTAGAGGAAAGTGATAAGGAGCCAGATCTTTCACACCTTTCTGACCCGAAGTGACTAGAATTTTTGAATCACTTAGCTAGGACATGGCCTTTATCAATGACTGGGTCTAAGGCCCATGATACTAGGTAGAAAGAGAGGGCTCCTGGGAACTCCTCTGACTTGTTTCTTGTTGTGGGGCTAATGACTTTACCTTGCAGAGGGGCTCAGCCTCAAGCAGAATACACTGTCGATAAGAAGCCAGATCAAAGATTTACACTCCCATTTGGAGGTATAGATGAAACAAGTTGGCTATGTATCAGTAACTAATAAAGTTGGCATGGGTAGTGAGGATTCATTATACAATTCCTTCCACTTTTATGCACATTTGAGTTTTTTTGTAATAAAAAAGTTTAAAATCCATTTGGAACATGAGACCAATTGGATTCAAAAGGCCTCTTGGGGGAACTTAGGCCTTCCTCCAAGTAGGACACCCACAACCCTCCCTTCAGAGGTGGAAACCTTGAATCTCTGGATTGCATTTGGCTGAGAGCTAAGCCTGAAGAATTTTTCTTTCTAAAATCCTTTCATTTTTTTGTGTCTCATTTTGGTTTTTATTTCACTTCCATGTAGGCATTTCTTTCCATCCATCCCTCTCCAACTCCTACCCTCCATCTCTGGGAATACTGCTTGGCCGTGGTTGCCTCTCTGGCTCTTCCTGGTGTTTCACTGTTGGTGAAATATTGTCCAGGATTCTTGGATTCCCCCAGACTTTTAACAAATGGCAAAGGGACACTGTCTTCTATTCTATCTCGGAAGTTGATGTGGGTGACACGCTGCCCATTTTTGGCTCCACTCAGCCCATTCCCAGCCCACACTTGTCCTAGCCTCACTGGTCTCATAAGACTCCACTTCCTGACCCTTCCATATTACAGCCTTCATCTGAAGTCTGAGTTTCCTCTCAGAGGCAGAAAAGTCTAGTAGGCAGGGCTTCTGGGGCACAGGAGAGCTGACACTGCTCTTCAACTCAGCATCCCAGGAGGCACACAGTGAATCACACCCCACACTTTTCCCACTAGAGGTCAAGACTAACAATCTTCGTGCCCTTTTTAGGTCACAAGGGACATTGCCAAAAGCCCTGTAGAGGTGGGCAGCACAGACCCCAACTGAGAACTATGACTTGTGGGAGCTGGCTGAGCAAATCATTATGAATTTTCTGGAGAGAAAGTACCTGGAGTCCACTTCTCTAGCAGAGGCCACACACAAGACTCTCAAGCCAGGGCAAAGAAGTTACTTACATAAGCCAGGGGCTGCTTGTCTTGGAGAAGCAGGAACTTGTGGTTCTGCTCTGGTCCAGCATACTCAAGGACAAGAGCAAAGTGCTCAATGTACCTCAGGGAAAGACGGTCCTGTAATGTCACCATAACATCCTGGGGAAGAGAAAGGGCCTTCAGAGGGAGATCCATTCCAGCTCTCAGCTACGCTAAGCACCAAACATGGGAGACGGAGAGAGAACACCAAGAAAGACAGCCCTGGGGAGAGGCTTGAGACTGGGAACGTGGGCCAGACAGAGACACCGGCCTTCATGGTGGCCCCCACACTGTACTCCAGGATGAGGACAGTGACCTGTGAGTGCTGTTTAAAGGCCTGGGCCCTGGAGAACACCACAGGGGCAGGGGGTAGAGGGCGGAGTTTCTGAACTTGGCCTGGCCAGTCCTACAGTATACTGGCTCTTCCCTCACCTTCTCCCCTAAGTCAGAGTGTGCACTGTGGTTTGTCTGTCAGCTCTTGTCTTAGATTAACAAAAGCAAAAGCCACAATTACATGATTAAAAGTAGACTATTTCTGGATTCATACTCTAAATTGAATGACTTGAGTTACTGGCAAAATGTTCATTTTTTTAAATCAAAGCTGTCTTTTAGAGATGATCAATTTAGCAACTTGAAAAATGTGTCTACGCAGAGGAACTATGTCACATGTCTTGTGTACAGTCATAAAGCTCACTACTTCTGGGCTCCGTCTGCTCTGCTGCCCTACTTTTAATATTAGGGTGTCTGGAAACATATCCTTGGGAGCTGCCCAGATGTCAGTTTTGAGACCTCTGCCATCTATTTGCTGTGACTTCGGCATATATGAGGCTCCCCTGCATGTGTTCTTAGACACAGCATTGCTCATTCTCCGAAGGCCAGGAAGAAGGCTTGGGAACACGAAGTGCCCTTACAGCCAGGGTTGCCCAATGAGCCCCTCAGTGAACATTAAAAGGTGCTTAGCCATTGAAATGTTAGGCTGGAAACTGCTGGGTACTTGGAAGTATCGCTTTGTATTATTCAAGTAGTCACAGAGGCGCTAGTGTTGCTGGAGTTCTGGCAGGGACAAATGAGGTTTTCTTTGCAGTTCAGCTGCACTGAAATTGTGGACAGCCAAGCCGGTGATTGCCAACTGGTGTTACAAGTGTAACAGCCCTTGTGCCAGCCTGTCAATTCACCCAGGTACCTCTCTGGGACAAGTGGCTTGGCAGCCTGTCCAAGTTCCAATGAATAAAAGCCAGTGTACCCTCTCTGAAGTCAGGGTGCCACAGGACAGAGACACTGCTACCCTGGAAGGCTGGGGCTACCTAGAAGCAATAGAGGAAGTGACACTGAGGTGGGAGAACACTTGGAGAAAAAAGCCTCCGAGGGGGAAGAGAGAAAATGCTGCAGAGACAGATCTACAATGGACATACTGACGCCAGGCGGCTTCTGACAGAGAGAGGTCTACACTGGGAAGAGGGGCTTTAGGATACCTCTGGGTGGCCCAGTTCCATTTTAATGCTCCTCCGACAGACTGAGACTGTCAACAGCCAAGAGACCATCCCAGGGCACCCTAAGCAGCATATTTTGGTCCTAGGTCCCCTGGGGGACCCACCCAGGCCTTTCATTTTGATCAAAATGTGTTAGTCCCAGTGTTTTGCACATTGAGTGCTACCAGCACTTTGGATAGGATGATTCTTCATGATTCAGGGACTGTCCCACTCCCTGCAGACACATAATATCTCTGACCAAGAGCTAAATGTCAGTAGCATGCCAAACAGTTGGGATGACCCAAAATACCATCAGATATTCCCAAAAGCCATGTGGGAGGGGGCAGTGCCCACCCTGGCTAGGAACCATTGGCAAAGCCAATTCTGAACACCTGATAATTGTTCTTAGGGCAAGTTTCCTGGCCCAGGGGTTTCTTTATTTATAGAGTTGTTTGGGCCCCCGCGTGGGTACCTCAGCATGGGTGCACCTGCGGGCCAACGTGGGTTTACTGGGCAGGTGCTGTAGCTGCCAGTCAGCAGCATTGATTGCATGGCAACATTCCTTCTGGAGAAGGCAAGAGCAGGAGCAGATAGTTTGGTCCCAGAGCAGAGCTGAACTTGGGGGTTAATCGTATCATTGCCTCCTCAGGATCACAACTTGTAGACACCTGGCTGAGCAGTTAAGAATCATAGCCCAGTAATTGCTCTTCCTGTGAAAGGCACAGCCAAAGGGACTGTTGCTGGACGTTTCAAATCTTGGTTCAGTGCTTAAGATCTAGCTGTTATTTAAAAAGCAAGGCATGGCTAAGCTAATCTCCCAAGAGATTGTGTTTGTTGATTTCTGTGAGTAAACTTATGTAGGTGTTATTGTAGCAATATAAATCACTTTTGCCTTATAAATGGTTTAATGATCTTCACACTCCTTAGGACCTGAAAGTCTAGAAGAAGGAACATGGACACAAGGCAGTTTACAAGTACATGTGGGTGCATGTGCATGCGTATGCACGTGTCTGCACACACCACTTTTACAATCACTAGCACACAGTTGGGCACAGATTTCCCCTACCAACTTCATTTGAAGACTGGGTATTTTTTTGCAGCCTGGGGCTCACAGCAGCAGGAGCTCAAAGGCCACAATTGCTCCAGCAGCAAACAGCTCCGTGTAGACTCCAAGGAGCTCAGCTGTGTGTGCTCCAGAGAGGGCAAGGCTGCCGCCAGAGGGGAGACTCTGTATGTACCTTGACAGTGGTCCGGCCATCAAATGTGAACGACTTGATTTGCCCATTTTCTAAGAAAACCTTCAAAACGTTGGGAATGAGGAGAAGAGCTTCTTTCTTCATCATTTTCTGTGAACAGGCAGGTAAAGGACAAGGAGGGGCTCATTTAGAAGCAGGAGGGAAGCCAGAGGAGGGGTACAGAAAGGGAAAGGAGTAGAGGAGACAGGCAGCCGAAGGTATGGAAGGACAAAGAGACAGGAAAGAGCAGATGGAGAACAACGTTACATGCAGTTACCAGAACCAAATCCTCCAAGAACACATTAAGCCATATAAAAAAGTTCACCCTTCACTGGATGTCACAGCATACCCACATTCTACTGTGGCTCAAAGCTGTACAACTTAGAGCAGTGCCTGGCTCACGGAGACTGCCTCACACTGCAGGGCTGATGGAAGGCTTCCTTAGGAGCCCACCTCTCTCCCCTGCTCTTACCTCCTGACATCCCCCTTTGTACGAGGCCCTTCACACATCGAGATGACGTCCACATCTATGCCTTTGTTCCACCATTCCTCCTCCCTCGTGGCATTCTAGATCCTTTCCGACCTGGCCCTGCCTACTTCTCCAGTCATGTCTTGCCAATCCAGGTACCCATGCTTCCCTTTCATGCCCCCATACCTTTGATAATTTATTCAGGGACTGCCTCACTCCCTAAAGGACACTTAGCATCTCTGACCCTGAGACACTAAATGCTAACAGCACACCAAACTGCTGGGATGACCCAAAACACCCTCAGACATTTCTAAATGCTCTCAGAGAGGGAGCAGTACTGACCCTGATTGAGATCTGCTGGCAAAGCCCATTTTTGAACACCTGATCATTCCTTAGCAAAAGTTTTCCTAGCCCAGGTGTTTATTTATAGAGTGGTACATGTTAAGTCCCACTAAATATTTGTTAAATAAGGGCTGTTCCCTCTGCCTTCCTCTTTCCCTCCTTGGTAAACTCTTACTCATCCTTCAAAACCTAGCATAAATATGAATTCTGTAAAGCCTCATCCAGTCTCATGAGGTACTTGGACCTGGTGTTCCCATGTGTTCTTACAGCAATTTATAAACACCTGTCTTGGTGCTATTGTATTTTTGAAGAATGTTCATCTTTTACAATGAAATGGTGAACTCAGAACACAATGACCATATCTTGTTCAATCTTTGCAGTTCTGACATTGAGTAGAGTTCCTGGCACACAGTTGGTGTTCAATAAATGGCTGCCAAATGTATGAGCAGTAGGTGCTTCATATGTGCTCACCTGAATGATTAGACTCATCAAAGAATCCAACCATTTTCTTGGGCCAACCTCATCAGTTCTGCAGTAACTGAAAAGCTGTACAAGATGGCCAGATCCCTTAATTCAGGGATATTCACTGAGCCTCAACTATATGCCCAGTGCTACGCTAAGCCCCATGAAGGCCAGGCACAATTAGAGGCTCCTGTTTTGGTCTTAATCCTCTTGTAGTGACCTGGCACACCCACAGAAATGTAGAGAACAATTCTAAAACCAAAACAAAATGACAGGTATAAGATAGTTAAGGTTTTGTAAGTGAGGTGAATTAGATTTTGACTTGGAAGGAGATTGTGGGTGTGGACTATGACGGAGGCCAGAAGAGAACAGTCCAGATCTAGAGACAGTCGTGGAGGGCATGAAAACATTAACAAGCAAGTCATCCTGGGTCAGGGTGTGGTTGGTGGTGGTAGGGAGCCAGGAGTCAAGCCATGTTGGGAAGTGATGGGATATAAAGTTGGAAAACTGTGATTGCCCGGTTGTGTACCTGATCCCAAGACACCTTACTCCTGCCAAGCCCAGAGGCCCCAGATCCCCGGGCTGATGATGCTCAGTGGTAGCAGGTTTTATTTAGCACACTGGGTTGGACTCAGATAATTACTTAATTGATTTTGCTTAAAAATAGAGCTGGCAAAGAACGCCCACAGGATTTATTTTTGCTCTGGCTGCTTAATGAAGCCCTGGAACACAAAAGGAAAGGGATTATAGGACAGCCCGGACTCACCTGGGCCTGGACTTCCCAGGTCCCAACCAATGGTGAGGCTGTGATGGTCCACACTGGTGGTGAGGGTGGTAGTCGGGGGCGGGGGTGTTGTGATATCAGGTAGTTTTCTGAGCACAGCTTGAGTGGGAAGATCGATGTCTGTCTCTCCCAGACAAGAGCCTCACACCATGGCTGGTGTTCTCTCCAGGAGTGACACAAGTAACCCTGGGTGGGTCCTAGCTATTCCAGGGCACTTGCGTTGATTGGTCTGGAGTGAAGGCCTGACTCTGCCTGTGGCTACCTGAGACATGTGGAGTGGAGAGTCATGACAGAGGAAGGGGAGTGGGGGAGGGATAGGAGAGTTGAAACAGGAGGGGAAGGGGAGGGGTGGAAGGGAGGGAGGTCTTCCCTGGGTGGCCTGGCCTTGGATGATTAGTCTGTAATGCTGAGATGGGATAAGTTGTATCTGTACTTCCCAAATTCAAGTCACATTTCCTCTGGGTTTTCCAGGGCTCAGGACACAAACGTCTGCTTAGTGACTCAGACCTCAGGATCTGCGTCACCATAATCTGCAGGGACTCCATCCTGGTCCCTTTCCTCTCTGCTCACCAAACCCCACTTCTCTTCAACCTCTTCTGCCAGGACCGACATGGATCCCAACTACCAATTGCTCCAGTGGCTTACCCAGTGGGAACCTGTAGTCCCCTGGACTTCTCAGCCTTTCTCGAACAGGGATGGAGAGCCTGGGCTGAGTTTGGGGATTAGAGTCAGGGAAATGGAGATGGAAGACACCTGTCTTCTCTATCCCTTCTTCTGGGTGGCTCTGCCTCAAATAACTACAGAAGCTCCTGGCACCCTGCTGATTTCCCCACTCAGGCTGGGCTTGCTAGCTTCTCTCAACTGCAGCTGTACCTCAATGCAAACATGCTATGGGCCTCTTAAGAGACCAGCCACCAGCAGCCTGCAAAAGCACACAAGTACCTGTTAGCTTCAGCTGGCCCCACCCCACCCCGCTCCCATCCCCACTGGTTTGTCACCAACTTCTGCAGATTCCTGTGGGACTCTGGCCATAATCCATGACTGCTTAACACACATGGTTCTGCAGTCCACTCGCCTCTTCTCATTTACTTATCTGGAGCAGACAGCTCAGCTCATGTAAACCTACATGTGGATAAATTGAAGGTTCCTGTGGCCAGGATTCTCACCTGGACCTGGTTGGCTAGCTCGCTACACATGTATGGGAAATACGTTGTTATTGACTCCATATAAAGAGCTCGGCCCAGTGCTCTGGGTGATACAGTGGCATGGCTGCAAGGCTGCAGGAGAGCAAAGCAGAGGCTGGAGTGGTGGCAGCACCGAGAACAGAGGCCCAGAGGCAGAAACCAGCTTGCTGCATGCAGACTCACTCTGAGTGGGTGGGATTTTAGTGATTGACCTGTCACCATGGAAATAAAGTTGGGTATAACCCTTCACCCCAAGAATGTTCTACTGTCATTTCTTTGGTTACACTGAATCCATAGTGAACTTGTCCAGGGCTGAAACTCATCAGCAAGACACCACAGAACAGGGAGAAAGACTGCAGGCTGGCCATGACCCCCTACCCCCACAAATTGGTGGCTACATGTCATGGACTATCAAGCATCACCTGCTCCTCAAAACCATCCACCCAGCGGGGGATTCTACATTGTCTCAATCTGAACCACTTGTGCCCCCACCCCCAACATCATTAAGAGGTATCCAGTAGCAGGGACCAGGTGTTTATTTTGCATCCCTTGTGGTGCTGGGAACACAGCAGGTGCCTAATAAAAGTGTTCTGACATAATGTGAGTCTGTATGATTCCCCTGGGCTGCTTCATCCATCACTGCACAGTCTTCTCCAGTGGAGACGTGCAGCTGGAGGACCACTTCAATGTGAAGAGAGCTGCTTCACCAGCCGCTTTCTCTAATCTTCAGAAAACCACTACTTCCTTCCTGCTTCTATCAAGTAGTCAAAAGATGTTCATGGAGTGCTTTTTCTGAGTGTAAGATACTATGCTAGGGACAGAAATTTCTCTGAGCACCACGAGGAGCCCAAGTGAACTGATACATATTCCTTCTCCCCGTGACGCACTGGGTTTCTCTGGATGCCACACACTCTTCACTCACCACCCACCCAGCGCCCTGAGGTCCTCCTCGTCCAACTCCTTCTGAAAGCCATGCATTCTGCAGAGCAGCAGATGAGCAAGGGCTCCAGAGGGAGATGTCGCTGGCCAGGCCGATTCTGGCCCCGGACAGAGGAGAGGGAGCTGAAGCTGCACTTACTGCGTCTGTTTTTCCAACTGCCACCTGCTCAGAAAATCGGACCTTCACAGGATTGGATCTCAGCTTGGCCTTCTTTGCAGCGCTGATGAAGGCAGATTTGGGGGACTGGAAAAAGAACAGAGGGCTGGTGAGTTCTCCATCCCTGGGTAAAAACCTGACCTTAGCCACGTCAGAGTTAAGATGTCTCAGTTCAGGTACACTTTGCCTTACTGACCAGTAAGTCAATAAATATTGATTCCCTACTAGGTGCAAGGCAATGTGCTAAGCACTTCCTTGCATGATCGGTGTATTCTGAAAAAGCTGGGCATGAATCGAATTTGGGTAAATTGAATCCCATTACTAATGCTTTAGGTCTAGGGGAGTCTGCAAAAATTTGTTAGTAATATCATACACTGAATTTTTATATATTTGGTTTTCTTAATGTGAGATAAACCTAAACAGTGGTTTTCATTATATCTGAATATGATCATCTCAAAGGATTTATGGAAATTATCTTATTCATCTCACAGATATGCCCCACCCCTAGGAAGGAGGCTCATAGAAAATATTATTTTATGTGTGGGAGAAAGGAGGCCTAGCACTCCAAAATGATTTACCCACAGTTTCTACACTACTTGGGAACAGAGACACTGGGGATTTCACCCAGGTGTCCTAGCTTCCTAGGACAGTCCTGGGCTCCCTACTTTGTTCCTCCAGTTCTATAAGAAATGCCCAGAGAATTAGTTAGGCTCTCTAGTTCTTGAAAACTCCCCTACAAATTCAGCAGGATGCATGATTACCAAATGCTGGCAACTAAGTCTTTCCTGGGTGCTCCTTGAATTTGAAGAAATGCAGGAGTCCTGGTGAGGGACACCCTCATGTCTTCAGGGGCATTTGTTCATTCATATGACAAATTCAGGGAGGGCCCACTATGTGCCAGGCATTGTTCTAGGTGATGAGGGACTTGGCAGTGAACAAGACAGATGACACTCCCTGGCTTCAAGGAGTGCACATTCTAGCAGGGACAGACAGATAATAAACAAGTATATTTTAGGTAGCAAATGAGGACTAGGAAGACAAATTGAATAGGGTAAGGGGACGCAAGAGAACGAGTGAGCAAGGTTGGGAATGATAGGGGCATTATCTTAGGATGATCAGGGAAGACCTCTCTGAGGAGGTGGCATTTAAGCAGAGGCCTGAAGGAAGTGAGAGAGACAGCCATGATGGTATCTGGAGAAAGAGCCTCCCAGGCAGAAAGAACAAGAGGCTCTGAGGTGGGATAAGATCGAGTGCATGAGGAACAGTAAAGAAGCCCAATATGGCCAGAACAGAGAGTTTGAGGAGGAGTTCGAGTGGTCATGTTCAAAGCTGGGGGCTGGGTCACATAGGGTCTTGTAAACTTTGAATTGTACTCCACTGGGGAATGTTGAACAGACAAGGTATGACTTGCATTTTAAAAGGATGTCTCTGGCTGCTTGGTGGAAAAAAGTGAAGGAGGATGATAATTCTTCCAAGTGGTAAAGATACCTCAAGACGAATGCTGGGCATAGAAGCCACAGGGCATAAATCTGCAAAGAAAAGCTAACTTTTTCAAACAATATTGCTTTTCTCTCACTTACCAACTTTACATTTCCCTGTATGGCCCCGGAAGATGACTGGTTAGCCAGAGATGGGCAAGGGAGGAACAACCTAAGACAGGCACAGTCGTAGGGGGGCCATCAGGTGAGAAATTGGGGATCAACAGAGGTGAGGCTTAGAACCTCACCCCCCCGCTGTTTTGAGAGAAATCTTCTGCATCCATGGATGTTTTGTTGCCCTTGTCTAGCTCGGATTAACACTTAGTCTACAGGCACAGACCTGATCATCTACATTTGCCCTCTTACAGCACTAAACTATGTTTTCTACCTTTATCTTGCATCTACCTACCACTTCAGCATTTTATTAAAAATAAAAATAATAATAATAATAAGGGAGAAATGTGGGATTCACATATAAATCAAGTATAAAAATCAAATGAATAATCATATTTGACCTGATTGTTTATAGTTCATGATGCATGATCAAAACCAAAAGTTTCTGTGATATGACTGCCCTTGCACTGTTCACCATGTAAGAACTTATTCACTATGTAAGAACTTGTTCACCATGTAAGAACTTGTTTGTTATGCTTTAGAAGATTGGAGACTGTTGAGAATTAGGCTTGGGGTTGATTAATGATTGTGCATTGAGTCCCCTATACAGAATTTTATTGTTGTTAACAACCATATGATCAATAAATATGAGAGATGTCCTCTCAAAAAAAAAAAAAGTGAAGGAGGGTGACGGCCAAAGCAGGGAGCCCAGTTCAGAGTCTACTGCAGTAATACAGTTAAACTATGATAGAGCCTGGGGCTAGGATGGTAATAATGGAGACGATGAGAAGTGAGTGAATTCTGGGTATATTCTGAAGATAGAACCAAGACGGTATGTTGAAGGATTGGATGTGGGAGGTGAGAAAAAGAGAGGAGTCAAGAGAGGAAGAAGGGAATTGCCATTTACTGAGATGAGAAAGACTTGGACACTGCCTCACCAAAATCAGGTTTAGAACTCCTTCAAGCCACCACCCTCACCCATCTTCCCGTGGAGCATGCGAGTCTGACAATCAAGAATTCCTTTGTGTTAAGGACCTGAAGGTCTCTGCCAGCTGGGAAGGCAATGCATTAAGCTGTTTTCTGCCATTAACGCTGCAGTTGAGATTCATTTACTAGATCAGCCACAGGAGGGCAGGGCCCTAAGATCAGGCCACAGCAGAAACAAACGTCCTCATCAGGTCTTGGGCCCCTGTCCCAGCTGTGTTCTCTTCCATAGCCAGCAATCTCATTCCCCAAACGAAAGCAGATGGCAGAAAGCCACCTGCTTAACCCGAGTCTAGCAGAACTTCAGGCAGCAGGTGTCGGTCCTGGCTGCATGGCAGAAACACTGGAGTTACTCTTAAAGATTCCAGTACCCAGGTCCCACCCCAGACCAATTTCATTGAATTTCTGGGGATGGGACCCAGGTATCAGTATTTCCTTAAGCTTCTGATGATTTCCAAATGCAGCTAAGATTGGGAACCACTGAGTTATAGGAACTATAGATGTCTCATCCTGTGCCATGGGGACAGTTTGTTGGCAGCAGATGACATAGCACAACAAAATCCAGGGTTGGAGATCGTTGCAAAAAGTGATTACAGTATTGATTGTTCATGGGAGTAGAAATGCCTTTGTGTATTGCATAACTTGGTGCACAGATCGTGGGCAGGGGCTGCAGGCTGCAGCAGGAGCAAAATGAAAGGGCAGGACAGAAAGATCTATAGCTACATTCAGGCTTGACTCCATCCCCACAGTGGTCCAAATTTCCATCTGAGGTGCCACAGACCTGAGACAGGTGAAATCTTCATTCTACCTGACAGTCACTCTCTTCTTTCTCTGTGATCATCTGTCATTTGAGGCCCCCATGCACAGTATGACATGAGGCATTTCTAGAGACCTGAATGGGCCATGCAGTCTACCCTTCATTTTTACATGTGAAACAGAGGCCCAGGAAGAGGATATGATTTACTCCGAGTATCAGAATAATTTGGTACCAAAGCTGAACCTAGAACCCAGACTTCTTGAGTCTTAAATTGGTGATTGTGCCCCACAGCAGGCTGAAGCTGGAAGCGTACTCCTGATCTTCCACTGGTTCTGGTTCAAATGGATTTGAACATATGAAGAACCCCAACTAGTATCCTTTTATGTTTTCACCTATAGGGAGTGGCAGCCTCCTTGCTATCCCTACCAACGGTCCAAGATTAGATCCTGTGCTAGAGATACCATTACAAACAAAAGATTCTGATATTTATAGAAGCAAAACTATGAAGGAGAAAGTGGAATTGCCAATATTTTCAGGGACTAAAATAGCTTGTTTGTACCTCATTACTCTTTGACCCCTGTCCCATTGGTCGCTAAGATTCTATCCTATTCTTGTCTTCAGCCTGGACTGCTAATGGGGACTCACTCACTGACATCACTCTTTGCTACATGTCACAGAGTCACGTCTAGCCTTAGGCTTTGATGCAGGTGACGCCTGCCTTGCAGTGTGAGACAAAGGGCTCCCAAACGCTGTTCAGTACCAAAGCGTCTTTAAAGCTCTGCTATGGGGCCTGAACTTCTTAGTACTAGGGCCACTCATGTGAATTAAAATACTGAGAATTGGGAAGGCCCTGGTTAAATAAGAATGTGGTACCAAGGAGGAGTAATGAACACAATTTAGGGGTCAGCAGACTACAGGCCTGCATGGGCCAAATCCTGCTTACCACCTGTTTTTGTAAATAAAGCTTTATTGGAACACAGCCATGATCTTCAGTTATGTATTATCTATGGTTGCTTTGCAGTGTCACGTATAGCTTACAGAGCTTAAAATATTTACCAAATAGTGCTTTAGAGAAAAAGTTTGCAGACTCCTGCACTAGCTCATCAACATGCACTCATGCACTGTTTCTAAAACTTCCCTGTTGATAAGAATCACTGGGGAGTGCTTGTTAAAACACAGAATTCTAGGCCCGCACCAGGCTTAAAAAGTCAGAATCTCTGGGAGGGTAGGGCCCAGGAATTGAAATGCTCTAACCCATTAAGCATAGACTAATCTGCTGCAACATCTGAACTCTTCACTGACTGTAAGCAGCTCTAAGTCTTATTTTGCAACAGGCACCCTTGCTGGCTAAAATGAATTTTGGTTTGAAACACTGGACTAGAATTGCTAAGTACCTCCGGGGCCAACACAAGCCCCTTGAAGCAAATATGAAGCCAATAGCTCAGTGGAATAAGCAATAGAAGAGATAGTCTGTCTCTCCCTTGGGACTGAATCCAGCAGCTGGTGATTCTTTGACCATTTTTTAATTTGGTGGCTTTATTAGTACAGATTCTAGAGTTGTGTTCACCTGCATCTTGGCCAAAGTCAGGTATATGGCTAAACATTTTAGTGCAAGATAGGGGCCCACTTTGATTACTCTGAAGGGATTTTCAGAGGACAGAGCCCAGGTTCCTGAAGCTCTCAGGGCCTCCTGATGCTTCTTTCTGCTGGCTCACTGTCTCTGACACCTGAGCCTATTTATATGCAATTCCCACAGCCACCACTGTGGAAACCTAGGACCATGGATCGCCTTGCTGGTTTCCCCAGACCATTGATAAGGGACCCAGGGGGCCATTCTTCCTGCACTCAGGACTGCCTAGAGGTGAACATGGCCTCTCCCCAGTCTTCAAGGGTCTGTGCAAGCCACACATGGCCCTCATTCTCCATCTGTGGCCCATTGAGTGGTTCTGCCTATAGTTCCCTGGACACACTGGGTTCTTCCTACTTCTGTGCCCACCTCATACTATCTCTTCACCATCCCCAGGGCCCCCAGGGTCCCTTTTGCTCAGCTAGATGCCATCTCTAAAACTCAGCCTAAATTCCACCTTGGGTCCTGAACTCTTCCCCAAATTCCTCCATTCTCCTCCCTGGACTGTCTATAGTACTCCTTGTTCATCTACATTGCCATCACTCATCTCCCCAACCAGACTGTCAAAGAAATGACATTTTATATGACTATGTCTCCCCCTAGCACCAAGCACAGAGTTGGCACAGAATAAAAGATAGCAGTTGATTGCTAAGATTAATAACGAATTAGTTCATCAATTTAGCAAATATGGTTTGAGTACGTACCATCTGCCAAGCACTGTACCTCAAGAAGCTCTGTGGAAAACCAGTTCTTCTGCAGTGGTTCCCATTATTTTGGCTTTTTTTCTGTGCAAGTGGCTCCAAGCAGAGGGGATTCAGGTTGAGTACAGGCTAAGTTTTCAGAACCAGAAAATTACTGTTTCATTTGAAGACTGCTTGCTTTATCAGGACCATTTTAGGTCACAACCAAGTACTTTATTTTAAAATATTTATCGAGGACATACTATGTGCCAACGTCTAAGGATGATACCAAGATTAATATATTCAGTCAATCACAGGGAATAGTCACTCAAAGATTAAGGAACACCCTTAAGTATATATAGGCTTAATAAATAACTGTGCAGTATGGTTTGAAGGGCTCTAGGAAAGGGCCCCTATGATACCCCCAAATAACCCCAGTGGTCTGCTCTAGAAAAGGACCCCTGTGATACCCCCAAAATAACCCCAACGGTCTGCCATGGTAAGAGTTACTCCAATAAAAGGGAAGTGTCATCTGAAAGAGACTGCATATCAGACCTATAGTTCTTGATAGGTATGTTGGCTACAAAAGAATCATTTGGGGAGCCTTTTCAAAAGACAGATACCTGGGCGCCATCCCCAGAGGTTCTAATTCAACTGGTCAGGGCTAGAGCCTGAGTATCAATATTTCTAACAGCTTCTCAGGTAGCTCTAATGTATGGCTAGGGTTGAGAACCACTGCATTAGACCATTGTCAGCCACGGAATGCAGAGGCTGGAAGGAGCAATAGAGATGGTCTGGTTCAGTGTTTCCCAAATCTTACTGACCATCAGAATCACCTGTGACTCTTACTAAAAATAAAATTTCCTGGGCCACATCGTGGACCTATCAGGAAATTGTCTTCTGGAAGAAGTGGTAATCAAGCCTGAACATAACAAGAGCTTGGTAAGAGGCAGTAGTCCCCATGTAACTGTGAGATGCCAAGTGCTTGCTATGGGCACAGTATACTATGTTCTGTGATGTAGGGGCTATAACACTGAACATATGCTGGGGGTGGGGGGTCATCAAGAAGCTTTCACTATAGCTTGAAAGAGAAAATTCTCTTTGTCAGTGGATTCTAGTTAATCACGGTAGTTATGTTCTAGAAAGTCACCTCCAACACCACAGAATTAATGAATACTGAACAGTTGCTCCTGGGGGAAATACGTGTCTCACATAGATTATAATCTTAAATTCTACAAACAACTCATCCTGGTAGAGTCTACTTCATTTCACCAGGAGAAAATGAGGTTCTGAAGTGCTAAGTGACTTGCCAGAGGCCACCCCACTAACAGATTACAGAGTTGGGACTGAAACCCCATCCAACTGTCCCCAGAGCTGGAGCGTCTTACACTCCACTTCACTGCCCGCTACTGTCTCCATCCTCTGGACTTCCCTGTGTGACAGCTGAAGTGAGAAGGCAGAGTGTTGCCTAGTTGGACCTCAACTGGAAACATGTGCACTGGGAGACTCAAAATTTTCATACTCTGCACATGTCCACGAGTGGCAAGGCGCTTTGAGTATTGAGTTTAGGGCTACAGATAAATTTTAGAGATTAGGTGAATTTGCAAATATAGAATCTGATAATAATTAGGATTGACTGTACATGTATGCAAGGCTGACATTCAGTTGGGATACACTGGTATGGCCATACCTGTTGTAAAACAGAGGGATTCTTTCACAGTGATTGGTAAGTAGCCACTGCCCTCAGCTTCCTGGGTGCCACTGACCTCTCCCCTGGGACCTCTTTACAAGTGATCAACTGAAGGATTAATGCCTGGCACAGTTAGGAAGCCTCCAAGACTGCTCCAGTACCTAAGGCTGGCTTACATTCTGATCGGATGACCCCTACTGTACAGGTTGTTAGTAATTTTGCCTGTCACCCCTGTGTGCATGTGCTAACCCACTTCCATGCTGCATGGGTTTAGAAAACACAAGGCCCAAGAACTAGAATTTAAGCTCTGTGAAGGTAGGAACCATGTGTGTCCCATGTGGTGCTATATTCCCAGCCTAGAAGGGCACCTAGAATAGTAAGTATTCAATAAATGTTAAATGAATGAATGAATTAGAAACTGTCATTGAGGTCAGTTAGGCAAAGGTGTTTGGAAGACACGAGTCTCAAGCCAGGTCTTAAGGGGAACAGACATGTATTAAAAGACATGTGGACTAGTACAAGGACAGAAGTCCTCAGGGCAGCAACAACTAAGATATATATACAAGGAGGAGAAGGAAAGCAGCCTGGCCATAGCAAAGAGGCCATAGGATGGGATTGGAACTAGGGAGCAAAGGAGTGTTGGGGGCACTGGGATGACTGTTTAGGGATGGAGGGAGTGTTAGGCTCTTCATGCTGCCCACTGGAGTTGAGTTTAGTTGAGGTTGCTGTGATGGCTAGAACCTGGGGTTTCCTTCATTTCTTCTCCAAGTATTTACGGAGGGCCTATGCTATGCCACGTGGATGCCAAGTCCTGGGGATAGAGCAGTGAACAAAACCCAGCCTCTACCCTCGCAGTGTTGACATTCTAATGAGGAAGACAGATAACAAATATATAGGAACGTAATATTTCATGGGAATGTAAAATGATACAACCACTCTGGAAAACAGTCTGGCAGTTTCTTAATAAACTAAACATATACCCAATATATAACCCAGCAACAGCACTGTGGGCATATGTCCTAGATAAACGAAAACTTGTGCTCACAAAACACCTGCACATGAATGTTTACATGCTTCATTCATACTAGCCCCAAACTGGAAACAACCCAGCTGTCTTTTATTGAGTGGATGACTACACAACCTGCGGCTCCTCCAGAGCATGGACTACCGCGGACTACTAACTCAGCCGTAACAAGGAAGTTACTGGTACAGGCAACAACTCAGATGGCACTCAAGGACATTATGCTGTGTGAAAGAAGCCAGCCCCAAAGGTTACACGCTGTGTTATTTCATTTATGTGATCTTCTTGACATGATAACATTATAAAAATGGAGAACAGATTAGTGGTTGACAGCATCTGGGGTTGGGAGGAGGTGGGTGTGGCTATACAAGGGCAACATGAGGGGTCCTTTTAGTGACAGGACTGTTCAGTATCTTGCCTGTGTTGGTGGATACACAAACCCACACATGTGCCAGATGGACACTGAGCCATACACACACACTGTATTGATGTCAATGCCCTGGTTTTGACTGGTATTATAGTGATGTAACCATTGGGAGAAACTGGGTCAAGGGTACACAGAGATGTCTGCACTAGTTTTGTAACTTCCTATGAAGCCACAATTATTTCCAAATAAAAACTTTAAAAAACACAATACTTCAGCTCTGATGGAAATATTAAGCAGTATCATGAGATAGTGACAGGTGGATGCTTTCTTAGAAAGGGTAGTCAAGGAAGGCTTCTACAAGGAGGTAACATTTGAAGAGACCTGACTAACAGAGTAACCCACGATGGGTCTCTGATCAGAGTGGTAAAATATAACCACACAACCAGCATGTTTTTAGGGGACTCCTGGTGGCCATTTTCATGACAGGAGATTGGGGTGTGGGGACTGACTACCCACTGCCCACTAGGCAACTGCACATGTGCAGGAAGGTGGGGAGGGAGAGGCCTATTGGTAACACCCACTGAAGGATGGGGCTTGCCTGCCCAGAGATAGAGGAGAACTGCAATTGAGAAAAGTCTGTTTGCCAGGGAGATGTAGGTGTGTGTGTGTAAGCCCATGCTTTGCACCTGTGCACTGTTCTTGGCTTTGCACAAAAACATTGTCTCTCTCTGGAAAATTCTTCCATGTCTGCCTGGAAAATCCTGCTCTATCCCTTAAGGTTCAGCTCAGGTGCATCCGCCTCCATGAAGCCTCCCCTGATATCATGTCCCCCATCCCCAGAAGATGTGACCTCTCTTGTGGCTATGGGATGGGAGTGGGACATCAGTGCTGGGGTGCACGGGAGTGTTAGGAACACTGGGAAGAGACCACCAGGCCAGAGGAGGAAGGAGGGCTCTGAGTTTTGCACATGGAAGTTTTGCACCTGCGTTTGTGCATTTAAGAACACTCTGAGGATGTAACCTAGTAATGGACACTGGGCCTTCTGAATCCAACCCTTGAGGAGAGGGGCCTGGGGATTTTTACTTTTAATAAATAGTCCTGTGATTATCATCATCAGGTAAGTTTGGCAAACACTGTTCCAGTGTAAACCCTTCAATTTACAGATGAGGAAACAGATTCAGAAAAGGGAACTGACTCACCCAAGGTCACACAGCCAGTTAGTTGTTGCACCAGGACAGAGATGAGGTGAACCTGCTTGTCCAACTGTACCTCCCTAGCAACTTTATATTATATACAGTGCTGGGCATCATGTATTGTAGGCCATTTAGTAAATACCTGTATGAGTGAATGAGTAAGACTAGCACCCACCATCCACAATGACTTTATGGGAGTTGGACACGGGACAGGTACATTTCGGTGGGAAACAGCAAAAAAGAGGCAGAAAATGTCTGGAACTGGGGCAGTGGGATAAAGCAGAGGGGACAGGGCAGAACACAGCCCTGTACAGCCCTTCAGAATCCTCAAGCCTTCAACGCGAGAGTCGACAAGATGTTCAGAACTATGTTTTAAGTGCACTCCTAGATCTTTGGCTCACAACATGTGGGTCCGAGTCTCCCACCCGCCTTCACTGTAGTCTTCCAATATAGGATCCTCTTGTCTCAGTAGGAGGAAGGGTGGATGGATGGCAAAGAGGCTCACTCACCTGATGAGTGTGCAGAACTGTAAGAACGATGAATTCCTTAGCGCTCCTACAGAGAGAAGAGGGAACAGGAGAGTAGTGTATCATGCACTAGGTATTCATCTAGGACAAGATTTTCCCCTGGGCTGCATTCAGGTATATGGATTAGGACAGAGGGCAATCCGAGTATCTGCATGGCTGCCTTGCCTCCCATCAGTTATGGCGGCTGACATAAACCATCTTCACAGGTTCACACAGGCATCTGAAGATGGTGTCACCATTATCTCTGGAGCTATCATTTTTCAGGTCTTCTTTTTATATTTCTTCTCACATTCTCTTGTAGGAGTCCCCAAACCTTAGGAGCAATTTTATCTGTAGACTAGAAAATTCTCAAGGAAAACTGAAGGCCTGAATTATGAAACTCAAAGGGCACACAGTCAGAGTCCTGGGAACCATGTACCATGATTATTGGCAATTTGATATTTAAGCAAGAGGAGAAATTCAAAGGAAAAACCCAAAGGAGGTCATTTGGTTATCATGACTCATGCTCAGCAGATTTGTTTTAACTGAAGGACCAAAAAATGAGAGCCAGGGAGCAACAGACGGAAGCCAGGACTCTCCAGATAGCAAATATTCAAAAGGATGAAGAATTTGAAACTCTTCTGGCAAGAATTATGCCAATGATCAAACAGGCTGTGAGGTACAAAAATTGTCTCCCAGGAATACATGATCCTTTAAAAGAACTGAAAGAAATGGAAAGAGTTTGACTTGAAGGAGCTTCCTCTCTCTTTGCTGACCTTTTTCAAATGTTTCTGGGAACAAAGGTATTCAAGAAGCAGAGTCAAGATGGATGCCCTTGGCTCTGGGTATTCAAGACAGGCCAAGGCCCCGTGCTCAAGGACTTGGAACATTTCCCATATTCATGAGGCAAAGTCTAGGAACGAACCAGCTTCCGGGTCTGGAAAGCTGCTGGGAGAAGGAAGGAGTTGCATTCCAGGTCGGCTTATGTGACTTGCCTGCCCCAGCCCCTGCCGCATCGCCCCATTTCGCGTAGAACAAAGCCAAAGTCCTTCCAGTGGCTACAGCTCTCCACTTCCTTACCCCACTCCACATGCTGGCTTCTCCCCTGTTCCCCAAACTTACCAGACACACTCCTGCCTTAGGGCCTTTGCACTGGCTCTTCTTTCCCCAACACCGTCACCTCCTTCAAGTCTTTCTCCAGATGTCACTTTCTCAGTGAGGCCAACACTGCCATGCTATTTAAAGTTACACTCCACACCCTAAGCCCAGCTCTCCTGATTCTATTTATCCCAATTCACTTTCTATCCTTGAATAACATTCATCAACTTCTTGTATACTGTACACTTACTTGGTTATCGTGTTTATCATTTATCGTGTGTCTCTTTCCACTAGTAAACCCCAATGGGCAGGGATTTCTGTCTGTCTTATTCACTGCTGTATATTCAGTGCCTGGAATAGTGCCTGGTGCACAGTAGATACTCAATAATAAATATTCACTGAACGAACGAATGAATGATCTACTAGGGCCTGCAGTTATCAAATTAGTGAGCCCTGTCTTGATCTTGGATGAGCTCTGGACTCCCTCACAAAATTCAGCTTCCTTGTTCTAGGGTGCAAATATACCCATTAGAAGCAAAGCAAGAGACTTCTGAGGGATCCAGGCTGAAAGAACTCCAACATGTCCTGATGACATTGAAAGGACTCACCCCATATTGGTCTGGTGGTGGCGGGTGGGGGAATAAAATTGACAACTGAACTTGACGAAGAAACAAACTAAAGGACCTTAGGGACCAGACACATTCCAAGATGTTGAGCTGGAGGGGGAATATGTCAGGGAAGATCTGCTCTGGACTTCAGGAGGGAGCTTTCCAAATCCCTCCAGAGCTGGTGAGAGACTGCTGCTCCCTACAGAGTGCTATTTGCCTTTGAAGGGGAGAGAGGGGCTCTGGGGGCAGGTGGGACCTGGGAGAACAAGAAAGATGAGTGGGATGGAAACACTCCAAACCAAAAGCGGTTGAGGGAGATGGAGGCAGAGATGGAACAGACTATGCAAGCAGAGAGCTAGAGAATGAGAGAACACATGGTTCCATTTGCAGGGAGAGAGCCAAGGTCCTCCAAACTGAAGATCACCCATGGAATTTAGAGCCTTCACCTCTATCCCCGCATTCTTTATCTATAAATCCATGCAAGGGTGGTACGTGCGTGTGGTGTACGTCTGCTTGGTGGGGGTACGCACAGTGTGTGTTTATGTGGGGGGGGTGTAGAGGAAATGGAGGGGAAGAGTCCATGTGCTCACTCCCATGTACAGATGGTGTGGTCCCCCGACACTCCTTTGTCTCTCTCACCTGCTGCCATCTGTGGAGGCATTCAGGGGCCACATACACCATGAGCAAAATCTACCATGGCAGGTTCCCTTCCTCAACCCCTGGCCAGGAATTTGGATTTTCTTCTCCATGGGGCTTTTTGTGGGGTTGGAGAGGTGGGAAACAATGTTTTGCGCACTGTACTGGTCTCAGCATTCTTTTAATGGCTTGTTTGGTTCTCACCGGCACTCAGTCTGTCCCACTGCACAGTAAGTCAAAAAGCAAGCAGTTTGGCCAAGGGGGTAGCTGGGCAGAGGGAGGTGAGCTCTTGCAGCAAGCTGGTGTGTGTCTCTTTACATCACTGGAGGAGGCTAAGCAAGAGCTCATGATGGCCCCTGGGGCCCCAGAAAGGCTGGCTCCTGTGGTCCTAGGTAGCCAGGAGCTCTGGTGGCGGCTGCTCTGCCTGGGGGACTCCTCTCTCAGGGTCAGGGAGGACCGTGGTAGCCCTATGCCGCTGGTGCGATAGGGGAAGGCGTAGTGCTCAGCTCTTGCCAAGGCCCAAGTGGCTGCTGTTACCTGATAAGCTCTATGAACCTCTCCCTGGGGGCTTCACTCACGTCCTCCTCATTAATAGCCACAATCTGGTCACCAGCCAGGAGCTTGTCCTCAGAGGGGCCTCCTGCAGAGGAGAGGAGAGAGGCGTGAGGGCTTGGGGCCACTGCTGGGAAAACAGGAGTCTGGCCAAGGAGTCACCAGTGCCTGAGGGAGCTGAAGAGGGTACTGACGCCTGCAGGAGGTGGCATAGGCTGTGCAGGACTGTTCAAACTGTGCCAAGAAGAGAGCACAAGACCGAAGAAATGATATGGAGTGGACCTCCTTTGGCTGGGAGGGGTGTGTAGCAAACGGTCCCAAGCCTGGCCTTGTCCTCTGACAAGGTTAAGTGCTTTCCTGGCTTGGTCCTAAAGAGGAACATGGACATTCATTTCACCAGGAGGGATCCATTTAGGCACAAGGAATGACTTCCAGACTAGTGGAGGTGGTAGAGGTGATGGGAGGAAGATGAGGTATCTCCTTACTTGACCATTATTCATACTCTCTGGTGCACAGTAATTTAGGTATTCAGTTGCCTGGAGACACAGGGATGGATTAAAAGACCCAAAGGGTTTATTTTCTTTCAATTCTGAGAGATGCTACTATCTCATAAATGAGGGGGAACAAGCACAGCCCCTAAATCACAGGCAGTAGGAAACTGGCTTTCTCTTCTTCTTCTGTCTACTGT
The DNA here is from genome assembly GCF_030020395.1 of Manis pentadactyla. Classification (NCBI taxonomy): domain Eukaryota; kingdom Metazoa; phylum Chordata; class Mammalia; order Pholidota; family Manidae; genus Manis; species Manis pentadactyla. The sequence goes on along the minus strand of NC_080038.1, from coordinate 103,167,813 downwards.
TAAGGTTAAGAAAGCAGATCTGAGGGTCTGAAATGTTTAATGACATGTCCCACGTGCAAAGCAGCCTTGACTCTTGTTTGTGTCCATTTTAAAGGGCTAGATCCCAACTGCTCCCTGTCTCTACAAAGAAGTGTGCTATGCAAATTCCAAAGACATGACCACACAAAGCAACTATGTCACTTGAGCACAGCTCAGTGGCTTGGCAGTGTGCAACCTGTGTGCTGAGGGTGACTCTGCCAGCTCAGCCAGTGGATTCACCACTCAGCTGCAATGGCCCTCAACCCTCTTGGCCAAGTCTCCCAACAGCACGATGACTAGGAGCAGAGGACATGGTGAACAGTTCACTCTTCACAGGCAGCGGGACCTGGACTATAATCCCAAATCCGTAATTTGGGAGTTGTGTGACCTTGGATGAGACATCAAATCACTCTAGGTCTCTCCTCAACTGTAAAATGGGAAAATAACAGTACCCACACAACATAAGAATGTTGGGAGGATAAATGAGATGATGAATGTTCAGCACTTACAACAGTTGACTGCTGTTGGTAAGAATTCGATAACCAGCAGTTATTATATCCTACAAGGGATAATTCCTTCAGCTTATTTCATCCCTTCTACCTACTTCTGCCAAAGTGCCAGTCTTCTAGGTAGAGGCCACTCTATCTCTTCCCTCTCTTTTTCCTTTCCTCCCTTTTAAACGGATGAGGTCCTCATGGATCTCAACTCTCTGCTGGCAGTAGTTAGTGACAACCTACTACGGCTTTGAAGGAATGCTTGGCTGGGTTGCTCAACCATAAGTGTTCCTCTATAGGGTACCTCTCCTCTTCCCCTGTGGTCTCAGATACTAACCCAAACATGTCCTCTACATTTGTGAGCCACCTGGGCTGGAAACAGCTCTGCGGATGAGCCCATCTTCACAGGGCTGTGCCTAACAGTCACCTGGCTTCCCATGGCTCTCTCCTGTGGCTTTCCTTCTCTCCAGTCTTCCAACTCTCTCTCTTCACTCTCATTCCACTTGAAGCTGACTCCCTAGCCTAGGCCTGGGGGTTTTTTGTCCCTGTGAATTCTGTCTTCTTTGAAGTTAAAGCAGGGGTTCCTGGTGGTCTGTTTCTAAGTTTTATCTGGTTCCTCTTGCCCAGGACCTTTGATATCTGATCAGAGACTCACAGACCTTTTGCCAAACTGCATGGCTGACTTGGGAGCCTTAGGTCAGCCACAAACTCCTGTGCTGAATTGTTTTCTTCTCTGTGCCCTCTAGTTGAGGAGAGACCTTACAAAAATCTTTCTCTTTTCCTTCGAGGATTGCAAAATTCATCAAATTTCTGCTAGACCAGTTTGTACCCTAGCTGCTCCTCTTGACTGACCGAGAAACTGTTGTAAACATCTAAAGCCTCAGGCTTAGCAAGTCAGGAATAAAGATCCTTTATGTCTGTCTTGTCTGTCAGTGCCTAGCAGATCTGGAACAAAACAGTGCTTAGGCCCTTTCCTGTTCCATTCATGATGGCAGTATTTCACAGTTCAGGAGGGTCCTCGGCTTGTTCCATCCCACGTGGTCCCATTCAAGCCCTGCTTCCCCTCTGTGGCATCAGACAGGCCCAGGTGCAAATCCTGGTTCTTCTGCTTTTTACCTGAGTGACCTTGGACAGGACATTTCTCTTCTGCTATGCCTCAGTTTCCTCATTTGTAAAATGGGAATGATATTACTTGCCTTGCAGGCTTGGCTGTAGGATTAAATAAGATGATGTAAAACACACAGTAGGTGCTCAATCCATGGTAGCTGTTGTTATTGCCACTGTGCCATTCAGAGATTGCACTCTCCTCTCCCCTCCTCTCCCACCTCTGGTCTGTATCCTGATTCCAGTCTTTAGTGGTTGACCTTTTTCACGAGTATGTACCAGCCTGCCTGGCCTGATGGTTAGATTCTGGGGGCAGGAACTATGCCTTGTACTTCCCTGCAACCAGCAGGGCCTAGTGTAGGCAATCTGTAAATACTTGTTGAACTGAACTGAACAGATATTTCTCATCCAAGGCAGTATGGCTCTTTAATGAAGGTTTTATGCAAAGGAAAGCTTTATTAAGGCCCAGACCCTACTAAACCCCTGTCTAGGCCCCATGCAGCCCAATGATTTGTGTTGATCACTCTTAAAAGGCCAGCCCTCACAGTTACTGGTTGGCAAGTCTTTACCCACTCTTCATGAATTCCTCGTCAACATAGTGAACTCAAGAGCTCTTTTCTTTGGCCAAGTGTGCAGGTGTTGGGGGACAGGAGGCAGGGCCAGGGGGACACTCTGAAGGACACCTACCTGGCCTCACAGATCGCACCACCACAGGCCTCTCACTGCCAGCCACGAAGCCAAAGCCACATATGGGGTCTCGGTGAATGGTCACTTGTCGCAGCGTCTCTGCTGGCAGCTGCTCACATTCCATATCATTTGCACTCTCTTCCTGCATCACATGACTGAGGGAAGGGGAAGATGGGAGCAAAACAAGATGCAAAGGCAACTAAGCCTCAGAACCAGCTGGGAGGGACACCAATGAGGGTGCTGGCCGTGACAACCGGGAGTTCACATGCTTAGCTTCCTACATCCCTTGGAACGAGCAGAGGCAAATGACAGACAGCCTCATGTTCCAGACTGGAGACAGATGAGTCCAGAAAGGGGGAGCTACTTGTCTACAGGGCCAGAACCAACAGAGAAAACTGGTGCCACAGAGCCTGACATTAGAGCCAGTCGTTTCCTCCAAGATATTGGGACTCTAGAAGGAGCCTAAATGCAAATATGTTATTCTGAAGGTCAACTAGTATGGCCCACTGAATTGGCTATTAACTAAGAGAAACCAAAACCTTGAGGGAAGGGATCACAAAACAGGCAAGTAAGTGGGGAGGGAATGTGAAGCCGTTTTAGAATGTGGAGCACCTTCATGAAGTCCTTGTGCAATTCTAAACTGCACTATCCCTTAGGTTATATATAACAATAAACTACTTATATGGCATATATAGACAAATGTGCTAATGTTGAGGACCATTACCTCACACTATTGTACTTAGTGCCAACTGGAAAATGGTTCCTGTGGGCAAGAAGGGGAGCTGTGTCCCATGGCTGCCAGCAGACCTGAACTCCAGATGAGCTGGGAGAAGATAAATCATTGTCCCCAAATCTGGGAGAGATTACAGATGGCTTTCCTGGTGCCCACAACCTGTTACTGAAGCTTAGGAATTACACAAGGACTTTATAGAGGTTCTGCAGCAAGGGCCAGGGTGAGGCGTACTGCAGGCAAGGATAGGTCTGAGTGCAGAATTCAAATGAAGAGCCCTGAGGTGTGAGGGCGTGGGGACACTGGGGCTTGTGAAGGCCCCGGGGGGCCAGAAGCAGGGAAGGAGGTAAAGAGGGGAATCAAAGGCCAGCAGGTGGGACAGGGCAGGTAGAGGTGGAAGGGAGGGGACCAGAGCCTTAGCTCTCTGACTTGGCACCACTCTACTCTCCTCGGCTTTCTGGCAGAGTAAAGTGGATGAGTTTCCTAGCTTCAGTGTGTGTATATATATATATTCTCGAAAATTAAGGTTCCAGGGCAGGGTCCTTCTAAACAAGATACAGAGGACCAGGAGTTAATTCATCAAACTAGTAGGTTTGTAAAAGAAGTGGGAGTTTCTGACACCAAAAGGGTGATCGTTAACTAGCTAAGAATACCAAATTCCTCAGTAGCAAATGATTTCAAGCAATTAGGTGGTTTATCAGGACACAAATTCAGTAATTAGAGAGACACTTCAGGACTATTTATGGTGGTGGCTGGGGGAGATTTAGAGTAATTGTATAAAAGAGGAATTCATAGTCCTGGGCTTGTCTGTGTCATAGAAGAACTCGGGAAGGAAGATAGACTGTGGCTGATCTGAGTCCAGCCACTTCAACTCTGGCTTTACCCAAGCTGGCTTGGGGTCTGTTACCCCTTATGGAGGCAAAGGCACTGCTAGGGTGAGGTCAGGCCTCCTGAGGCAAATTCAGAAACTGGCTGCTTCCCTCCCATACTGGTAAGATAAATGGTTGCTTTTCAGTGGAAAGTCACTCAGAAGCTGGAACACAGTTGGCTGCTGTCCTAGATAGGCACCCTTCCAGGACAGGGGCTTGGCGAGGGTGGCCTCAGGCTGGCACCTCTCTCATTTCTGCTGGTGGCAGGCAGGAGCTTGGCCTTGAAGGGAACCAGAGAACATCTTCCTGCAGCTCCCATCTTGCCCACCCCAGGGCTGCTTCCCAAACGAACCCTTTGCCTCTCGTCATCCAACCTCAAAGAAGCTAAAAGGGCCTCTTCTTGGGATGACCCCAGCTCATTTCTGACATGGGCCCCAGCCAGGGCAGCTGGACTACATGAGAGCCTGTCAGGCTGAGCCGCCTGTGGCAAGGGGAACAGGGACACGAGCAAGGAAGACCCAGGTGTACATGGAAGCGCTCAGTACGCTGTCCTGCACTCAGGGTTCCCCAGCCCCTGCAGCCTCAGTTTTGCCACCTTTTTCTTTTTCTGAAGGTGGAGATGTTTCAGTCTCCACTGGACTGCAGGCACCACCAATAATGATGAAAACAGACACTCCTGGAGCCAGAGGAACCAATGAGCTAAGAGCCTTTGGTGACACAAGTGTTTCACTGCATGTTAATCCATCAACAAGTATTTATCGAGTGCCTACTCAGAATGTCAGAGCTTCAGGGGACACAGAAGTTGCAGATTTCTGCCCTCGATAAGCTTCCAGTCTAGCAGAGGAAGAAAGACAAGTGTACACAGAACACGAGAATCAGAGTGTTAACTGAAAATAGGATATTAAGTTCATAATTAAGTCCCAAACTGTGTGTTCAAAGAGGAGGGTAGAAGAGCTGGACAGAGCTCCATGGAGGAGGTGAGAACTGCTCTATGGCCAGGAAAAGGCAGTGGTGATGGGAAGGGAGACAAGAAGCTGAGCTCTGTCACTGGTGGTCCCCATGTTCCCGCAGGGAACCCAGCTGTTTCTCCCACAGCCACAGACATGTCTCCAGGTGTGACTGGAGCACATTCATTCCTGGGTGGTCTCCAACTGAGCTGGACTAACAGTCCCTAACTAGATTCTCCCCCAGTTCTGCAAGCAGCCTTTTCCTCACACTGCTTGGGACTTCTCAGGTATCTAGAGCGGGGGAAGAAACACCTCCATTAACAGACCAGATGGCTATTTTACAATGCAGATGAAGTTGTCCCTTCCATCCTGGCCTCTGCATCTTTCAGTGACTGCCCTTCAGTCCTTCTGAAATTTGCTAAGTGTCTGGAGACTTGGGAGTGACACTGAAGGCTAGTAGTGACGGATGACAGGAGCTCAGCAGTCCACAGGTCACGTGACAGCCCTCCTAGGGGAAATAGGCAATTTGACTCTGAAAGATGTTTGGCTTCCAGTCCCTTCAAACAGGGCAGCCTTGAAGAAAATTATGAAACACCCAAAGCTTAGGACCTCCCCCATCCCCAGCTTTGTTTGTGAGACCTGCTATTTTCTTCTGTCATTTGCCGCAAAGCATGCAATGCCTTCACTCTGGCCCCTTCTACTCAAGACCTCCAAAGTGTCCCCTCACCCTGCACCAGGCTTGTCCGCTCTAGTCAGTGACCCAGGGAAAGGCCTAGCCTTTCTTTTCTGCCTAAGGATAACAACACTTTATAGCCATGTAGTTCTTTTCATTTTTACACCCATTACCTCATCTGACAAAAGGTGCTTTCACATCCATTCTCTCCTCACAGTGTCTAACTGTCCTGCCAAATAGGCGAGGTAATTGCTCTTCCTCCATCCCAGCCTCCAAGGTGGGTGATGAAGAAGCGACCTACAGCGGCTGAGGCGTATTAGCAGCAGCCAAGTCTCCGGCAGGGCCCACAGTACTGGCAGCCCCATCTACGCCCACTCCAGGTCCGGGCCTCCCTGGCTTTTCAGTCTTCATCACAGGGCTGGCCCGACACGGTGGTCCTCAGCCCTACATAATCCGGCCGAGTCTGCACAGCCAGCCTAATTACCCTGTCTCTGATCCTGCTCACTCTGCATCATTGGGAGAACGAAATGAGATCATGGCTGCAGAAGCACTTTGGAAAGTTAAACGTATCACACAAATGAAGAGGTGGTGATATTGCTGATAACATTATTCAGGGTGGTTAGAGGAACAGAGAAAGGGAAGATAAACTTCACCACTTTCACACAACCTAGGCTCTTCCCCCTCTACTCCTTGCCTCTAAGAGACAGCCCTACAGTGTACTCTGTCCCCATGTTTTCCAGACAGTTCTTTCCTTGGCTCAAATATCAGATGACCTGGCTCCCTGCAGACGCCCTGACTTTAGTTCCTCTGTGGGCTACACTGATAGCCCCTGGCTGTCCAAAGAGGAGCTGGTAGCTGGAGCCCATGCTGACACCTGTTGCTAGGCAGGATGTGGCTACCAGGTGGATGGAGAAGATGGATGGCTTCTGGGCTGATGCTCTCTCCCTTGCACTTTTGGGCAGGAAGATAGAAATTTAACAGCTAGACTCCCAGGCATTAGCATGTAGTTCTCCATCCTTCCTTGCCTTTGGCTCCTTTTTCTTTACATTTGGTTAGCTCCTTGGGGAGTCTTGTCACTCCCCTCGCAACTGGCAGGATTTGGAGCCATGTGGGGCCAATTAGCCCTCTGATTCCAATCACAGGAGCCTGACTCTGCCGGGAGCTCCAGAGATCCAGCATGGCAGCTGGAGCCCCAGGAGATGCCATCTTCTCTCGGTGGTGGCGGTGGGAGCCCCATCTAAGGGGCTCTGAAACAGCTGCTCTGGGTGCCCTCTTTTAAGGAGCATGGACACAAATCTTTTTTCCTGTAAATGGAGCCCTCACTTTTCCCTAGCTGCTCCTTATTGTAGCAGTGTTGCTCAATCTTGAATGTGCATATGAATACCTGGGGGTATTGCTGGACTAATTGTGATGCGAAGGTTTGGAGTAAAGTCTGAGATTCTAGCAAGTACCAGGGTGGTTCCCAAGCTGCTGGTCCACAGACCACACGTGAGAGGCAAGGATCTAAATGAACACTTTTCTCTAGACACTGGTAGGGCCACAATCAGGTGGAAGGACTGAGGTGCTTTTATTCCACTGGGTTATATATAGCATCGACGGCCCTCGTTAAAACACAGATGCTATTTTGGAGAAAGGACACATGAAGTCATGCAAAACAAAGGACTCACTGTCTGAATCAGATTTACCCCAGGAGAGAATAGGGGGGACTCTAAACGAATATGAAACAAGACAGGTAAGGTTGCATTAGGGAAAAGGAGAGAAAGATCTGGATGGATTAGGTACTACTTAGTCTTCCTGAAGAGTTTGGTCAGCAAAAGAACAGCCTGAGGACTCGTGACATCCTGGAGTAAGGTGAGGAAGCTGATGAAAGAGAGGACAGTGCAGAAAACAAAAACAGCTGCCAGTTACTGAGAACTCACTATGCATCAGGCACTGTCACATACTCCCTCACTCCAGCCTCCCAGCCACCCCATGAGTAGGCAATACTATTGCCATTTTACAGATAAGGAAAACTGAGATTTGGGAAGGGAGATGAAGTATCTTGCTCCAGGACACACACTTGGATACACTGCGGTGGGACTGCAATGTTAACCAGGTCTGCCCGACTCCACAGCCAATTTTCTCACATGATTTTTGCCAAGAACATGCGGACTAAGCAATTGCCCAGCAAGTTATGAGCAGACTGGGTGAGAGGATTCAGCAGACTGCTCCTCCACAAGTGAACTGAGGGCTGCCACAGTGCTGTCAGAGCGGCCTCCCTGAGTCACCTCACCAGAGGGGACATGTTGGGAGACCTCAGCCCAGAACTGACTTACTATATGCCTCCAAGTCCACCCTCCCATATGGGGGACTCAGCCCCTAAGGCCTCACATGCTTGTTAACTTTAGTCACCTAAGAGTCTACTCACCTCTAGTCATCCCTCAGAAACTGGACTCTCATCACCAGGTCTGTTCATACCCTAATGCCAACATTCTCCTTCCTTCCAATCCTCCCTCTGTGCCCTCTGGAACTTCCAATCAACAGCGAACTCTCCTATATCCTTAATTTATTCTCTGAAAGTGCCCTTCACCTTCTTTCCCAATGGCAGCCTTGTTTATTCCTTGAGGACATCACTTACCCACCAGCCTTCTCAAATGGAAGCTGTTTTTTTTTCCTTTTCCCTCTCAAATCTCAAGAACGTCAGGACTTACAGGTTGGGTAGGTGCCATTCTTGCTTGCCAATGCCACCTCCAGGCCAGTACTGCTCCTTCGTTCTGCAAAAGATCCTGAACTTGTGAGGAACAGGCCTGCGGCCCACCTCTGCCACTGTTTACCTCCTTGCTGCTTCCTGCGACTTCCTGGGTAGTCCCCACTTTCACTGAGGACTCCAGTTGCCAGTCACATGTGATCTTCCCCTCTAATCCAACTCTTTTTATCGTGGTAAAATGTACACAAAAACTTAGCATTTTTAGTTGCTTTCAAGTGTACATCCCACTGGCATTGAGTACATTAACAATTGCTGTGTGAACATCACCACCATCGATCTCCAGAACATTTCCATCTTCCCAAACTGAAATTATGGAAGGTGAAATTAAACACTACCTTCCCCTTCCTCTCTCCCCCTAGTCCCTGGAAACAACCATTTTTCTGTCTCTATGAATTTGACTATTCTAGGAACCTCATATAAGTGTAATCATACAGTACTGGTCCTTTTCTAACTGGCTTCCATCACTTTGCATAATGTCATCAAGGTCCATCCATGTTGTAGCCTGTGTCAGAATTCCCTTCCTATCAAGTTTGGATATGATTTCATTTGTATATATTTACCACATTTTATTTATCTGTCAATGGACACTTGGGTAGTTTCCACCCTTTGGCTACTGTGAATAACGCTGCTATGAACATTAGTGTACAAATATCTGAGTCCCTGCTTTCACTTCCTTTGGGTACATACCCAGGAGTGGAATTGGTTGCTCATATGGTACCTTCTCTGTTTAATTTGGGGATGGGGATCAGTCTACCATTTTCCACAGTGACTGTACCATTTTACGTTCTTGACCACAATGCACAAGGATTCTGATTTCTTCACATCCTTGCCAACACTTATTATTATTTTCTGTATTTCTTGATAACAGCCATCTTAATGGCTGTGTCCACTCCAACTCTTGATACCATCCCTGGCAAATTCAACATCCCCATGGCGATGAGGAGGCCTCTGACAGCTGCTTCCTCCATTTCACTCAGCCACTCACTCCGCTGTCACACCTGGACTTTGGGTCACTATCAGATATTGCATCACCTCCATCACCTCCACAGTCTCCCTCGCCAACATCCTGCTCTCTGCTACCTCATCTATCCTGCCCGTTTACCTCCCCAAGGATTCCTGCTGCAGGAAATGGAATGCATATGACCACCTATTCACTTCCCATTTGGGATTCCCTTTTCCTGGAAATCTCTTCCTCCATTCCTTGCAGAGCCGACCCTTCATCCTTCAGGTCTTGGCTGAAATATCACCTCCTCAGAGAAGCTTTCCCTAAGCCTTTCCTCTAATTATTTACTCTCCTTCAAGCTCCATCTTATCTTCCTATCCCCCTTCAGGTCCAGATTATAACTTCTGGTTTATCATTATCGTTCTCTTGCACACACCTTTAACTCCCTTGCTTCCTCTCCTTCTGCTGTACTTGTGTTGCAAAACCTCACTCCTTGAACTCAACCATGTGCATTCTCTACGCCTGCATCTGAGTGGCTGAAGGCAGCTGGAGAATAACCACAGTTGGGTGGGTGGCTTTCACTTTATATTCACCATCTCAAACCTGGTATGTGCTCTCAATGCTGTCTGGCCACCACTACCTCACTCTCTAAGATGACTATCTCATATCTCTTCCTCTCTCCTCGACAGACCTCACCTCCCCATTTGCCCCAACAAACCTCAGCTGATGACCTTATCTCACATGTGAGTGCTAAAACACAAGCCACCAAATGAGAGTCCCCTCATGTTACCACCACCAAGTCTACACATCACCCTGCCTACATCTGTACCCATGCTTCCTTTTCCCCTCTTATTAAATTGGAGGATGTCTCTTTTCTTCTCTCAATGGCAGCTCTCTCCATTTAGGCTCTGGTACCATCCCTTCTCATCCCCAAGGATTTTGCTCCTTCAGGCATTCACTCTCTTCCTAAATCATCAGTCACTTCACCTCTCCAGAACTGTGCTAGCATGCTGATGGAAATCATCTGTCCTTAAAAAAACAAACAGAAACCACCTCCCTCCACTCTACAGTCCCCTTACATGGTCCCACAGTCCTGCTTCCCTCTGTAGCAAAGCTGCTCGAGAGTTTTTTACATATATTGTCTCCACTTCTTCATCTCCTATTTGCTCCTCATTCCACTATAATCTGGCTTCCACATCTATCACTTTGCAGAGTCAGTCACTCTTGTTAGGGTCACTAATGGCCTTCAGGTTATTTCTCAGTCCTCACCTTACACAACCTCTCACTGGCTTTGGAAAGAGTTGACTATTCCCTCTTTCTTGAAATGCTCTCCTCTCTTGGCTTCTGTGACTGTCTCTTGAGTCTCCAATGACCCCTCTGCCCACTTTTTTCTTAGTCTCCTTTGTGGGCTCCTTCTCCACTACTTAATCACTAGATACTGCAGTTCTTCCCAATTAATCCCAGGCCTTCCCTTCTCTTTCTGTTCTTTCTCCAGGTAATCTCATCAGTCCCTTGGCTTTAAACACAATCTATAAGCAGATGACCCCCAAATTTGCATTCTACCTACACCCCTTCTGTGAGTTCCCAAACTCCTCTATTTCAAGTATCAATTCTGACATCTCTGATTTTATGTCTCACAGGAGTCTCAAATTTAACATGCCCAAAATGGAACTCTTGATTTTCTTTTCCCCCTCAAGCCTAGGTCCCCCTCAGCCTTCCTCATTGCAGTACCTGGCACCACCATCTTCCCTTCAGAGACTCAAACCAGAAACCTCAGAGTCCCACCTCTTTCTCTGATCCCCGACATCTAATCCCTCCATAAGTCTTGGCAGCTGTTCCTTCAGAATCTGCCCAGTGCCCTCCATCTCCATGGCTATCACCCAGTTCCAACAAGGATCGTCTCTCCCCCAGACTGCTGCTGCTGCCTCCTTCCTAGTCTCTCGGTAGCCACTGCTGGTCTCTACAGATATTGCAAAAGTCCAAATCAGATCCTGTCACTCGCCCATTTAATACCCTGCAGATGTTCCCCACTACGAGTGAATAACATCCAAACTCCTTTTCCATGGCCTATAAGGCCCCATGTGGTCTCCTCCTTCCTCCTTGCCAAATCCCTCTTAGGCTACTCTTATTCCTGCCCAGTACAATCTGGCCCCACTGGCTTCCTTTCCATTTCTGAACCAATCAAGTTCTTGGTCACCTCAGGGCCTTCCCACCTGGTATTCCTTTTTTCCTGGAAACCTCTTGCCCTATTCTTCAGAGGGCTGCTGTTTCATCCTTTACATCTTCACTTGAGTACCATCTGCTCAGAGGCCCTCCCAGAGAACTCAGCCCTGGTAATCCCTATTACTGCAACCTGCACATTTCCTTTAGGAGATGCACACGGGCTGTCATTACATATTCATTATGTGATTATTTGGCTGTAAAGCCTGTAAGAGTATCGACTAAGTCTCTCTAGTTCAATGATGTATCTCCACCATCTAGTTTGGTACCTGGCACATAGAAGGTGCTTAATCAATGTTTTCTAAGTGTATCGATGGACATGTGGATAGGAGTGATTTTGAGGCATACAGATTAGGATTCTCTGGCTATTCTGTGCAATTCCTCATCAAATGCCTACCAGTTCTGAGGAGAAACCCTTCAACCTCTTTGACCAAGACAATGGAGTGAAAAAAGAGGAGGAGGAGAATGGAGTAACATCAAGAGTACAAGGAGGGCTGCAATCTAAGAAAAAATAGGAGCTGGCATGGCTCCAGGCCTTTTAGGGGTTTGAGGGTGGGAAATCTAACAGCTATTCCTTCCCAGGGCAGGAATGTTTTCTAAAAGGCAAACGGCTCTTCTTTCAGAATTTCCAGAGGCCCAGGGGGTGGGCAGGATGACCTTAATTAGTCCTTCCCACTCCTGAGAGTCTCTGGGTAGATGATCCAGTTAATTCCTAGGGCTGCCTCTCTCTTTCCCTCCAGGGCTTCATGGACCTGCCACTTCCTCCTCAGCTGAGCTCAGAGAGGCATCTTCTGGAAAACCTGCTGGTGTCTGGATTCATTTTCTGGTTGTCCAAACGGCTGCTTTTCCCTGGTGGCCTGGAATGGAGACACTTGTCACCTGTTCTAGCAGATCAGGAGAGAGCAGGTAGAGAGGTTAAGGCCATTTGTCCTCCCCCAAATACCTGGAAGACTGGAGTCATCTCGCTAAAAGCCAACCCCATGATGCATCTCAGAGGATGCTGCAGAGGACCCTCTCAGCAGCCACCCCCCTCCCCTCCTTACTTCTCCACTCAGGGACTACACATCCAATAGACTCAGACATGTTGTCTGATAGGCCCAGACATGCTCCTAAACCCTCCCCGCTAGGGCTGCCAGCCTGGTGACAGATGTGAGGACTGTGCCAGATGTGAGGCTGATGCCATATGGCACCATGGGTCACAAGGTCTGTTGTTTCCACTAAGCCATGGTGGAGTTAGTGGGGAGATGCTCTCAGTTTAGCCCCCACTTGCCTGTCGCTGGCAGACGCAGTGAGGAGGAACTGGAGCAATGAAATAGTCACAGGAGCTTGAAGGAGTTGTCATGTCCCTCCGAAGAGTCCTGGGCACCCCAGCCCCTCCCCTCCACGTGCCACACCAAGTATTTCTGAGGAAGGCAGAGACAGACCAGAGGGGCAGGGATGAGGGATGGAGGGGAAGACAGCTGATCAGGAAAGGGCATCAGACAGAGCTGAGAGGGAGGGATGGGGAGAGACAGAGAAAACCAGACAGGAGTGGAGAACTGAGACAAGAGTAGGGCCTCAGAGGCAGTGAGGGAGACAGGACAGGCTTGGGGAAGGCAAGTGCCACAGAGAACCTGTGCCTGCCAACTCCGCTTGGTGTTAGGTTTTCAGAAGCCCACTCCAGTGCCTCACCTGCTCTCTGAATGCTCCTGAGCTGCCCCCACCAGCTCTGCCCTCAGGCTCCCGCTGCTGTGAAAGGGCTGCATGGTAGTGAAAGCTGCCTGGTCTAAGGCTTCGGGTGATCAAGCTCTTTGAGAAGGGGCACTATGATTATGCCTTACTGATGGCATGATGGCACCCTCCCCATTTCACAGATGGGGATACAGTAAACAAGGGGCACATCTCAAACAGCCTGAGGAGAAGACCCAAGACACCCTTTTCCCAGCCACCAGAGGCTATATTTTTCTTGTAAAAGAGAACGAGATCAAGAGGATAAAAATAGGAAGGGGAGAGAATTCCAGAAGGTGGGAGGGGAATGGTCATTATGGGAAAAGTGGAGTTGGCAGGTAAGGGAGCAGCAGGCCTGAATTCTCCCCCTCAAAGAACACATCCCTCTGAGGCCAGGCTGGGCCGCAGAGCTCTGGCACAGAAAGCTAAGCCAGGAGAGGGGCTCTGGCCACCCAGATCTCTCTTTCCTCTTGGATCCTAGCCTCTAATCTGCCATGGGATGAAATGTAAACAAGGCTTGGAATCTGGATAGGGGGAGCAGCTGTGGGCAGTAGCTGCTGGAAACATCCCAACAAGTAGCTGCCTCCAGCAGCCAAAGACCCAGAGCTCAAATAGTGCCCCTCTGGGGGCTGCTTGGTGGCACTGGCTGCAGAGGGCTCCCAGCAAAGCCTCCTGAAGCCAAAGGAGGGCTTACTGGGTTGGCTGGCTGTGCAGTCTCCCTCCTCTCTGTGAGACTGCCAGCCACCAGCCTGCGGGCCCCCAGTCCCTGACTCTGGCCAAACAGCTGGAGAATCTCAGAGTTGGCAAGGACCTTGGAAGTTATTTATTTCACCCTTATCCACCCTCTGCTGACTTCCAGGAGTAGCAGGGGAGGAAAGCTGTCTAAAGGAGAGCTGCAGCTGGGTACTACAGGAAGGGCCAGACTGAGGTAAGTGGGGAAGGAGGCCCCTGAGAACACGCCCAGAGAAAGAAGGGAGCAGGGGGCCTACAGCAGGATGCATGAAGATGACAGCCTGAGTCAGGGAGGGGATGCTGGGGAGAGGTTAGCTGGGAAGCAAGCTGGAGCCGTCCCAGGGAGACAGCAAGTACACCTTTTCCTTGCTCCCTCTCCCCAAGGCCCCCTCAGGGGAGCTTATGAGGAGACAGCAGGTCAACGTAGGCAGAGCTGGAGAGAGAAAGGCACACATCCTGCTGCTTCGCCTGGAGGCCCATCTGGCCCCTCCCTGCCTGAGCTGGTGCAGGTGGTATCCGAAGCCCAGGCACCATGCCCAGCAGGCACCAGGCTGACCTCCTGTGAGGGAGCAAACAGCAGCAACCCCGGCTTCCCCCCTGTGCACTATCTCCAAGCTGTCCATCCAGGAGTACTGGGATGGGGCAGAGCAGAAATCAGGCCAAGAAGCAACTCCACAAAAGAGATATTATGTGAGCCCCAGCTTTTAGACAGCAATCATTCATGCATTCATTCATACATGCAACAAAAATTTACTGAGCATCTATTATGTGCCGAACTGTGCTGGGTACTGGAGATACGGAAGTAAAATAGGCCTAGTCTCTCCTTTCAGGGAGGTTACCATCCCAGGTGGGGACAGGTATATAAACAGAAAGCTGTGAGTCGCCTGGCACCACAAGGGGCAGCAGAGTGTGGGAGCATAGAGGAGGGGGCCCCCCATGACTCCCAGCAGCTCCCTGCCCTCAGCTGAGTGGTGAGGGTGAACAGGAGTCCCAACAGATGGACACGGCAGAGGACATTCCAGGAATGGAATGTCAAACATGATGGCAAATGGATAATAAGGAAGATTCAGTAAAAAAGGGAACTTTTAGGTATTCAAACCACTGCAATTAAAAGAAGAAACCACAGAACAAATTCAGGCAAAGCTGAAAGGAATCTTTAATTTCTGGTTGCAGGAATGAGGGCAGAGGACTTGTGTTACCCACTGGCCCCTTTCATGTGACCTTGTGACATGATGCAGTGCACTCAGGAAAGGTCACAGAGATAACTAGGGATGCAACCCAGCACTAGGGTTACCAGACACAGATCCTATGTACCACCCACAAGCTCCATAGAGAAGGCCCCCCTCTCACATCACAGAAGGATGTAGCAAGGGTAGACTGCCAGCGGATGCATCGAGATCCAGCCATTGTAGTAATGGAGACCAAGGTCCCGAAGCTCACGTGCCCCATTTTGCCCACAGTGAAGAGGGTCCCGGGAAGCCAGCTTTATGAATGGGTCAGGGCCAACGGTGGGAAGTTACAAACAACCCCACTGCAGGGCCAGATGGGACACAAGAAGAGCCCCTCTAGACTTGGCCACATTCTGTTCAGCTCACAGGGGCTATCCTGGGAGAAGAGGGAGGAATATCAATAGGCATAGCAGTGTGATTACTCAAGTGTGGGCTACAGTTCCTGCTACTGACCTCCCGGCCCAGGAACAAACCCCCTCTCCCTCCCCAGGAAGTGGGAAGATAGCTTTGCCCAGCATTGCAAGTAAGGCTCTAAAAACTTTTTAGAAAATAATTCCAAACAGAGATACTCAGATAGAGCCATAAAGTTAGATTAACAGCTCCAAGCCAGCAGACCAGACAGTTGTCTAATTAATAAAACGTATAAAGCAGAACTTATTGACGTTATAGGCACAGCACTCAGTAGACAACAAAACCCGAATCCATGAAGAACACACCATGTTCTCCAGGAAGCCTGTTCCCCTACAACCTGTAAGATCTCTTCTTTAATGAAAACGGGGCTGGGGAAAGGAGGGAACCAACAGTGCAGAGCTCTAAGCAACTGGCTCGGGAGGGAGAGCTCAGGGAGGCTGGCTTGGGAAGGCAAACCTGTTTATTTATTTATTTATTTACTTACTTACTTACTTTTTCTACTTATTAAAAAAAATTTTTTTATTAAGGTATGATTGATATACACTCTTATGAAGGTTTCACATGAAAAAACAATGTGGTTACTACATTTACCCATATCATCAAGTCCCCACCCATACCCCAATGCAGTCACTGTCCATCAGTGCAGCAAGTTGCCAGAGATCCACTATGTCCTTTCTCTGTGATAAACTGTTCTCCCCGTGATCCCCAACACCATGTGTACTAAACATAATACTCCTCAGTCCCCTTCTCCCTCCCTCCCCACCCACCCTCCCACACCCCTCCCCTTTGGTAACCACTAGTTCATTCTTGGAGTCTCTGAGTTTGCTAAGGCAAATCTGTTTCTTGCACAAATCTGCCAAAGGTTAGTTCCAGCCCCGGCTTTGGAGGCAGTGAATCTGGGCTGTAATCTTTACTCTGTGGCAAGTTACTGAATCGTATGAGACTCAGTTCCCTCATCTATAAAATGGGGCTCACGACAGTACCTATTTCAAAGGATCTATATGAAGATTAAATACACAAAGTAAGTGCTCAAGCAATAATGGCGATCCACAATTATTATCATTGTTATGTTCAGACACATACGAATAGGATCTGCGGTCCTGTTATAGCCCACGCCATTTGCCCTTCTCCACAGAAAGAAATGGGGGTGATTTGAAAATTGGTTCCAATCTCTTTAGACCTTGGGCCCTGACTTCAGATCTACAGAATAAATAAGCTTCGCTACAGGAAAAATGAACTGTTTTACTAATAATTCTCATACTTGCAGTAGTTAACCATGGGGCTGCTGAAGTAAGACAGAGGCAATATGAACTCTGCTTCTCACTACCTGTGGGACCTTAGACTTGTCCACCTCCCAGTTTCTACCACCTCAATTTCCTCACCTGTAAAATGGGGATAATACCAGGATCTACCTCATAGGGTTGTTGCGAATATTAAATATAGTAATACATCTAAAGCAGTTAAAACTGTGCTTGGCACACAGAAAGTGTTGAGTGAATGCCAGCTGGTGTTCTTATTGTACACGAATTCTTATTACTACCTAAAGAGCTTACTTGGCACAATGCTCGGCACAAAGTGATAGTAGCTGCTATGACCGTCAGTACTACCAGTGACACTGAGTAACTGGGGGCAGAGGTGCAGAGAGATCTGGGTCTTTTCTGATATGGGGACTATCCTTTATCCTTAGGATAAACTTACCTTTGTAATCTCAGACTCCCTGCCCCTTGAATTTTACACAGCTCAAGAAAAGTGACAGGTATGTGCGTACACATTCCCACTTGACAAGGTTTCTATAAGTAATGCACCATCTCACAGGAGGATCTTGTTCCTCGGCCCCTTGATGCTTCCTGAACGTTGACGCCCCGCGAGGGCCGCCGGCCAGGGTGACCCGAGGGGTGGGGGTAGAAAGAGCCGCGGAGGGGGTGCGGAACCTCGGGGTGGGGTGACCGATGGGGAGGGCGGGCTGAGCCCCTGGAGGGGTGCCCCTGCCCTCTGCGGGCAGCTTCCCTCCCAGCTTCTCGCTCTGCTGTCTCTCCCTCCTCCTGTGCTCTCCCCTCCAGCGGAAAACTTCCCGCTCACGCCGCCACTTTTCCACGGGCGTCCAGAACCCCAGCCCGGCGCTTCCTCCCACTTTCCTTGCGGGCCGCGCGGAGAAAGGGCCCGCGGGCAGCGTGACGTCCGGAACGGCTCCTTGAGGGCTCGGGGTCGGGTGGGAGGATGTCGGCTACCGACGCACCAATTCCGTCCATGGACTGCGGGCGCTGAGCGGGTGCGCACCCAGAACCAGGGGCCCATGTCAGCGCCGCCCGGAGTCACTTGGAGGGGTCGGCAAGGACCGTGGCACTCGGCGGCCGCCCGCCAACCCCACAAACCCCTGCTTCAACGGCTAGACTCCTCGCTTTCCGACCCTTTCCCAGGCGGGCCCCAACCGGCTGCTCGGAACGCGCTACTTACTGTCGGGGCCCCCTCCGAGTCAGGGCTGGGCGGCTGCCCGGCTCGGGCGCCGTGTCGCCGCGGACACCCCTCACGCTGGCCCCCGCTCTGCCCGGCGCCAAGCGGAGCGGCAGCGGCGTCTGTGGAAGAGGAAGATCACGCCTACCTCAGCAACCCAGCGCCTGCTGTGACCGGAATCTTAAAGGAGGAGGCGAATGGCTCGGCCCCAGAGCCGCGGCTGAGGTGGCGACCTAGCGAGGCAGCTGGTAAACGCGGCGTCTGCCGCCTCTCGGCCGCCCGCAATCCGCGCCCGCGGAGGAGCCATCCTCCCCCCAGCGTGGACGGCCTCCCCGCCGCGGAGCCGGGTGCGAGACTCTGAGTCTGGGGGCCTGCGGGGGGTCCAGCTGCGCTGGGTGAGCGCAGGCTAAGTGAGGGCACTGGGCTTTACAGTTATTTCCTCATCCCGGCATCCTCCCCATTTTACAGAAATTAAAACCGAGGCCCAAGATAGAGAAGCGAATAGCACCCAAGACACAGCTAGTAATAAGTGGTGGGGCCAAGATTCAAAATCAGAGAGATCTCAGTTAGCCCGCGGCCTGCCTCGAAAGCCACTCTGTGCTACTGCAAAGCAACATTTGAATACCCCATTTTTCTGACAGGACTAGGGGCAAGTGGCATCTCCAGGTCAGCTGGTTGGTGGCAGTGGAGGTGGGGGCCCCAGGAGACAGCATACTGACTGCAGTGTCTTGTGCCAGGGAGTGGCCTTTACTTCAGGAAACTCACCTACTATGTGCCAGGCCTTGCAGGAGACAGAAAAAGGTATAAGAGGTCGTTAAAAAGGTCTAAGAGGTAGTTATGGTCCAGGTTCTATCGCGGAGACAGGCATGAGCCTGTGAGGTCTGGGTTATGCCAGAAGGGTCAAAGGGCGGGGGGCACAGAGGCCCTAAAGGAGCAGGTGGCCAGTGTTCTCAGACACCATTTCCCAGGCAGAACCTCAGGGAGCCACTGGCAGGGACAAGGGGGAGAGAAGTGGCTTGCAGAGACAATATGAAGAGGGCTGATTCTGATTCCTTCCTGGTACTGGAGTGAGAGCCCACACCACCCATAGTTCTTTAAAGGATGAGTAGAAGACAGCCTTGTGGGGGAGATTAAGCCCGTGGCCTTTCTGTGGGAGCTACCCTAGCTCCCTGCCTTGACAATGACATCTGTGAAATGGGTAAGATCTCATACTTCGTCCTTCCTGGTCAAAATGATGAAGTAGTAACAGTGTTCCTGACATATTCTAATAAAAAAAAGAACAATTTTAGAACTTGTATTCCTCCCTTCCTTGTCCTTGCTTATCCATTCAGTCATTCATTTAGCAAATATTTATTAACATCTACCATTTGGCAGGCACTTTGCTAGGTGCTGAGCACCTCCATGGTTCTGTGGGGGCGTCCACATGGGAGGTGGAAAGCACACAGGGTTGGAAGTTAGGAAACATCTCTTAAGTCCTAGTTCTTTGACTAAATCACCACGTTACCCTCTGTGAGTCACGTATCCTTTGGGGACCTCAGTTTTCTTGTTGGTCAAACAGGGCTAATAACACCTTTCCGTCCTACTTCATGGGGGGGTTTGTGAGGCTCAGTGGAGATAATGGATGTGAAGGAGCTCTGAAAACTATAAAGCCACTAGACAAATGTCAGGGATTAGTCTGTCTCCAAAGGTGGGAGGGGGCTGCTGGGAAGTAAAGCTTAAAACAATCCTGGCTGACTCTCCCAAATTGATTACACTTTATTCCATCTTCCCTGAATCACTGGTCCTGTACCTGAGCATGAGTCTCAGCTCTCTGAAATACCATCCTTCCTCGGCAGTGCCCATGATGCCTGGGTTTAGTGATGGCCTGTCCTTAAGCCAGAGAGATTGTTTGGGGGACTTGAGTGGAACCAGAGGGACAGTCTTGGCTCTGGGTCTCTAATTCCTGGCAACAGCAGCACACTGCCCCCGCACCCTCCGCACCCCGGCCCCACAAGCCCACTGGAGTCCACCCAAGCCCAGGAATGTACGTGTCTGGGTAGAAACCACTTGAGGCCCCCAGAGACACCCTTTCAAGCACAGGGCTCATATCAAAAAACGGAGGTGGCCTTGAGGGTGGGTACTCTGGGGGGAAGCCAGAGTGCTGGGTTCAGCCTGGCCAGCTGAAATCCACAACAGAACTAGTGGAGGCTCTGTGAGGGTCTTCAGCTTGCTCAGCTCACCCCTGCAAGCACTGCAAACAGACCTACAAATTACAATACTAAATTATGATACTACGCTTGCTATGCAAACGCAGCTTCAAGACAAATTCCCAAAGCTGCAGAAGTATTTTCCCATACCCACTGCTACCCCAAGTAAACACACACTCTGAGGAAACATGGGGTCTTGCCAAGCAGTTTCCAGACAAATCCGCTAGCCTTCTTCATTCTCCTCCTTCCCACTGGATTGTCACCCTGAAGCCCCTTCGACATAAATAAAATGACACGGAACAGGGAGGGCTTGGGAGCCTGGGTCCCATGCCGGCCCAGCCCAGAGCTACTCTGCACAGCTTTGGAGCCGAACTAAAAGGGAAGTCAGAGGCAGTGACAGAAAGGAGCCCGGCCTTAGGCCAGGGCACCTTCAGCCAGCCAGTCCCTGGGGGAGGAGTGGAACAGACTCCTCATCGGCCTCCCTTGGCAATCTCAGAGCCCACCCCTCATGCGGCAGGGGCTCCTCTCCATGTCTTCATAGATTCCCTTGTCACATCCATCTCACCCAGGCTGTTCCTCTTAATAAAATGCCCCCATGGCCACGCTAGACAGTCTGATGTTATCCTTCACTCTCCAGCCCTTCTCCCCAGCTGGGCCACACAGCAGTGATCCAGGCCTCCCAGGTTACAGTAGAGTCTCCTGAGGAAATGCTTCCTGAGCACCCAAGCCAGGGTGTGATGGAAGCCTTGGGTGAGCATAGCAGATCCTCCTTCTTTGAGCCCTCACGCTGACCTGGGCCCTGGATTTGGGTTGTTGCTCAGAGTTTCCCTGTCTACCTCAGCCTGAATTTCTTCCCTGGGCCAGCTGCTGCTGCTCTCCCCCAACTATATAACCTGAGTCCAATTTGCAAAGCCTTTCTCTTGGTGAGTGTCAATAAACCCCCATCTCTATCACCCTGAAAGACCAGAAAGCTTCAAGCTCCAAAGGAATGAATCACCAACGGTGAAATTTCAGACATGATGACAGGCAATTGAGGAGACATATTTGATCACATCATGTTTACCTATGTGTAAGACTGGCCCTGAGGATATTCTGGCATTTTCTCTCAACTATAATGAAGACTCAGAATGACAGCAAAGAAAGCAATAGAAAATACGCAACGCTAGGGCTCTCTTGTCCCCTCCTGGCGTGAGCCAGGAGCTCTGTCCTCTCGCTTTATCTGTAAATAAAAGCCTCTGCCTTGCTCTCCTACCTTGAGTGTTTGCAAAGTGCATTCTTCAACTCTGTAAACAAGAACCCTGGCATCATTTTTTGGGACTCATCCGGGATAACTTCAGAGATGGGAGCATTCTCTTCAAGTTTAAAGCCAGATACACCTCTGGCATGCAGTCTGAAGAATTGGGAGCAATTTGATCCCCAAAACCTGAAAAAGAAGTGTCTCATCTTCTTCTGCACACAAGCCTGGCCTCAATACAAACTCTAATTGGAGAGGCTTGGCCCCTGAGAGAAGTATACAATATAATAAGGACCTCTGAAAGCAAGTCAAAGCTATGTCAGGCCCAGAAGTCCCATGGACTACTATGATATGGAGCTGGTTTTCTAAATCCTTTTGAAGCCATAAAACTGCAAATGGTGATAGAAATGGAACCCAGGATGGAAGTGCCCATCTTCTGAGGCCCTCTCAACTGACCAGTGTTGGAGACCTAACTGCACCCCTTACTGCACCCCCTTTCAGCATGAAGCAGACAGAGCAGTTGTCACCCCCTTTCCCTAGCAGCATCTAGGGTCTCCATCTGTAGAGTGGGGAATGAGACAGGGACCATGGACTTAGACAGAGTATGGTGAGGGCCTCCAGGAAAAACAAAGCAAAATAATCCATTGTGGGATTTGCTTTGGCCTGCTGGGGGGCCCAGCATATTTTTCTGACTTTACCCAGGTGCTGCTTTTCTTCCTCCAGCCCTAGTTGTGTGATTTGCCACCTGGGCAATTTAACAAGCCCAAAACAGACAGGAAGTATTCCATCCTGAAACTAAGATTGCATTTTAAAACCCAATTTGTTAAACAGTACTTTTTCTTAAGATACTCTTTAACAAACAGACAATAACTCAGCCCACTTTGGGAGCAAAGCAGGCAATCTTGAGCAATATGCTCCCAGACCAGGAAGTTGCTATCCTGGGAAGAAATCAGAGCAGTAAATTTCTTGTAAATAACCAGGAAGACTAATAAGATGAACATTTTGGGACCACTTAGCAGGTGTACATCCCTAGCCCTTAGTCTCTCAACTGCCTATAAAATCCCTAGACAACACACCACCCCAGGGCTTTCTTGTCCCAGAAGCTCTGTCCTCTCGCTTTATCTCTAAATAAAAGCCTCTGCCTTGCTCTCCTAAAAAAAAAAAAAAAAAAAAAAAGGAAAGAAAGAAAAAATTCACCACACTAGGAGCAAGGACATCTTGCTGCTCATCCCAGCTCTGGCACTAATTAGATATCTGGCCCTATACTTCCCCTTTCTAGGCCTCAGTCTCCCCATATGTCAAAAGAGAGCACTGGATTAAGTAATTTGCAGGTTCTAGCAGGCTCAGATTCTTGGCTATATGTCACTGAAGTAGACTGATATTCCCTCCAGAAGAGGCCGTCCTGCTGGGACACTGGGCATTGACACTGTGTATGCACTGGAGTTAAGAGGGGTATGAAGGGTTGGCACTATGGGCATGAGCCTGGTGCTGCTATTCAACAATGTAGCCAATGTCTGACCCTCCCTTTGGAACAAAGGGAGAATTTGTTCACTGCCCCCACCCTACCTTGCTGACAGGACCCCTCAGGTTCCTAGAGGTAGCTCTCTGCCTATAAATACCCTAGCCTCCTCCAGGACTGATTCCAGCTGCCCCAGAATTAGGGCTGACACTCCACCAGCGAATACCTCATACTCAGCTCTTACTTTCCTCACTTAGTAATGATTGGTAAACAGCTGCTGTCCCAACTCCCCCACTTGGGGCAGCCCTCCAACTGTCCCTACCTCCTTCCAATCCAGCAACTAAAGGATGAATTCCTAGCCAGTAGGGGCCTTTCAGAACACTGCTCTAGTTCTAAGGGCTATTCATCTGGTCAGTGCCCAAGCCATACAGGCAATACAGTAGTTTAGTACCACCCTAGTCTGGGGTTCTACTCACGTTCAATGACCCTCCCCACTCCCAGGCCATTTCCTGTGAAGATTTGTCAAGGGTTTTTTGAGTTGAGGTATAACCCATACCCTGCCTCTGAGTCAGGTGGGCCCTGGTTGTCTCAGAGAAGGAAGGAAAAAAAGGCAGCAGGGGTTGGGTAGGGGGTAGTGGCTCTGCAATTAGTAGCAGCTGCCCTGGGGATCCTCTGCCCTGTGGTCTGGATCCAGTTGTCAGAGGATGAAGCCAAATGTGTTGAAGTTGGAGGGACACTCCTTCCAGCTGTTACCTGAATGGGGCACTGATTCTGTAACCTCCGCTGGACCCCCCACCCCACTCAGGGTTGTCAGGCACTCCTGACTGCTCCCCAGGCCCACCTGGGGTACTTGCTACTGTTTTCTTTCCCTCCTTCACCGCTGACCCCTTCGCTTCTGCTCTTAGCCAGAACAAGCCTCCCTAGCACTGAAACCCCCCTCACTTGGCCCCCGTTTCCCCTCCCTCTGCTGTTCTACTTCCTTTTCCCTGCCAAGGAGTAGCTGTCCAATGGGTGCTTTGCCCCTGCGGTGCGAATGTTCTGTTCTCACCGGGCCCTGTATTAATTTGCTCTCATTTGTGAGCTGCTTTGTTAACACAAGTGGCCTTTTCCCGACATGTAGTGCTGCTCCCTGCTGCCTCTGCTACCTCCCCACCCACCCCCTCCTTAACCTTGTAATAACAGGCCCTCCCCTGTGGAGAGGGGGCTGGTTTTTCCAAGGCCCTGTCATGTACATGCTTTAGTAGTCACTATAGTCAGTATGTCCCAGCCACCCGAGGAAACAAAGCAGGCATGATTACTGATCCCTGGGGAACCTGTGAGGAAACCGGGGCTGAGAGGTGAGGAGGCCTGTCTGTGTGGATAGCTCCTGTGCGATGACTCAGTGGGCCTAGAACTCAGCTCTGCCCATAGCCCCCCACAGGCTTATGTCCTTCACCTTCAGCACCACCCTTTGAGGCCCCAACCAAGTCCCCAGAAAGGTGCAGGTATGCACACATACCCGTACACCATTTTGTTTTCAACTGTGTGCAGGGCTGCAGAACCTCTAAGGTCGCAGAACCCTGCATCTGTATTTTTTAAAAGGTGCCCAGGTGATTTTAACATGCAGCCAGAGGTGGGAACCACTGCTTGAAAGGAAGATGTAAAAGTAAAAGATAAGAGCATAAAAATTCTAGCAGCCAAGAGCTTTCTTAAAAACCTGGATGTCCCTAGTAAGAACTGAAAGTAGACTGGGACGTGAGCAATGGCCTAGCTTCCCTGCCTCAGTTTCCTCTTTTCTGCCTGAAGGAAATTATTGTGCAGGCCTTCTCGGCCCCACCCCAGCCCTGGGACAGCTTTATAAATCAGTCAGCACTGAGTCAGCTGTGTGAAGCAGTACAAAGAAGGAAACCCACCCCTTTCTCCCCATATGTAAGTGCTGGCCAGTTGCTATGTAAGTGTATCCTTAGCAACTTCTGGCAGCAAGGACAGAGCTGAATTCCCCTGAGCAAGCCATGGGGTCTCTGTGGTGGTGAAGGGTAGAGACTTGCATGTCCATCACCTAGAAAGAGATGCTCCCAGGTAACAGGCTAGAACTCCTAGAAATAATGATCACCTTAATAGCTCTCACGTATTCATCACTTACTGTGTGACAGGTATTTCACTTATATCACCTCATTTGGTCCTCAGACTCACCTTCTGAAGTGGGTATTAATTATTAGCCCTATTTGATGTATTAGGAAACTGAGGCTCAAGAGGTGAAATTACTTGCCCAAATGTCACACAGCTAGTAAGCGAGTGTGTTTTGTTTGGCCTGCAGTGTTTTCAAAAGTTTTTTAAATTCATGGCTAACACTTAAAAATCCTCAGATTTCATATAAGAACTGGGATTTCTGGATTTTCTTGAAAAATCCTATCTGGCAACAACAATCAGCTGGGCCTAAGTAGCCATGGCCCCTTTGGATGGGGATGGGCTTTCTAGAGGTCCCCACCACTCTTTCAGTGCCCTCATCATGGGGCCAAGTGTCAGTTTCTATTTGAATACTGTTCTTGTACCGTTCTATTGTTGTGTTTATTAAAGGAATAATAAAGAGGGGAATGAAACATTTCCTAGACACATCTGATCCTACCCTAGTGAATACATTTACTCCTTCCGGTCTGGCCCTGTAGGCATCTAACCTTATGATCCCACCACCCCATTCCTTTCCATGTGGGGAGAGGGAAAGCTGAGCACTCATTTGGGAGGGGAATTACAGGTGGTTGAAATTACAGGTGGCCTCTAGCCCATGGAGGGAGACTGGGAGTTAGGAAAGAGGAATGAGTCCCCAGAGGACCCTGGCAGTGAAAGGTGACTTTCTGGTACCTTCTAAGGTTGACTGTCTAGTGTAACTCCTAGCCCTACATGTGAAACAGGCATAGTAATAATACTAGTACCATGTCTACCTCATGGGGTTATTATGAAGATTAAATGGGTATATGTACACATACACATTTAGAATAGTGCCTGGCTCAGAGTAAGTGCTAAACAAATGTTAGCTCTTTTGATAATTATTATTCTCCATGTTAGTTTCCCTTTTGTTTGCAAGTTTCAGTGATCTAAACAATTCTGTGGAGTATTAAAGGACTCCTGTGATGGGTCAATGATACAGGCAAAGGTGAATCTTACAGATGCTTCTTCCCACCACAACAGTCTTCCTCTGGGGCCAATCGTGGAGGTTTTGGTTGGCATTTTATTAAGGAAGATGGCATTTTTAGTCTAGGGAGAAGGCAGTCTTGCCTTGCCCCTTGGGGCCACACCAAGCTCTTACATTTCCATACCTTTACATTTGCTCTTTCTTTACCCAGAATGCTCTCTGCCACCCTGTCAACACATTGTTTTGGACTCAGCTCAAGTCACCTTCTCTGGAACACCCTCTCTGAGCCTTACGTGCTTCCTCAGGTGGAGAGGTGGAGTTAATTAAAAAATTTAGCTCCCAGTGGAACATGAGCTGGTTGAGGGCAGGGTAGGGCATGTGTCTTGTCCACTCTATCCCCAGTCCCAGCACAAGACAGGTACTCAGTTAATGCTGGGTGAATGAAATGGGAGGAAGGGAATGGGGGGAACAGAAAGGTTCAAGAGGACATCCTACAAGCCACATTTTCTGAGGCTCTCTGGCTCCCAGCACACCTCCTAAGTCGGCTTCTATGTGGCCCTCCAAGTTCTTCAAAGTAACATCACAAATTCTCTGTGCCCCTCCAGACCTGTTCTAAGGCTCACCTGTAAGGTAGGTGCTCTTTTTGGAGCCTTTCCCAATTTTCAGTATGCCCTTGCTCCATTTTACAGCCCCTCACTGTGATGGACCCACATGCTTCCATCTCCAGGCTGTTCAGGGTGTCCCCAAAGCACTGAGCATTTCCTGGAAGGGAAATCAGTGCTGAGATGGTGCATGTCCCCATTCCCTTCAGCCCTGCTCTCCCATTAGGTCTTCCTTCCCAGACAATGTATTTGCATCTCTGATGCCTCCATCCAAAAAGGATTTTCAGCCCTGGGAGATAGCTTGGGAGCTGTTTCTGGGGAAGTAGGGTTTCAGTACCCCTTCAGTCATACACCACAACCTGTCCCCTAACCAAGGAGAGGGTCTTCCTCACTTCGTTGTAAGCACCCATCTTTTGTGGGAGAGCAGGCTAATAAGCTGGGGTGAGATTTGTATCATTGAATCTGACACCCCTTCCATTAACAATAACAGGGCAGCTGTGGAAGCCCCCAGCCCTGCTCAGCAATCCTCCTCCCAGCCCCACCCAGCGTGGTCCCTGTCACCATCTCCTACCCCGATGGAACTTCCCTGCCCAGTTTCTTCTAGACCATCTGAGTTCCTTTGACAGGAGCAATCTGCCTCCATGGAGGAATGACTTTACAGCCATTAACAGGAAAGAGCATTTTTCAGAAAACCCAGATGATTCTAAAGCATTAACGGACACCTTTGCAATCCTGTCTCAGGAGGAGCTAATGTCTTGTCAGCTGGCACTGAGCCAAGGACTGCTCCTCCCACACTGAGAACACATGCCCTAGGACCCAAGATGAGCCAGATGAACCAGATGAGATCCTGAGAAAACCCAGGATGTGAACTCCCATAGAGGGCCAATCCCAATGCCACATGCATGTGTATACACACACACACACACACCCAGAGAAGCAGGCACAGCCACACGTTGGCACAAAAACACCACCCACACTCTTGCTATAAGACCCACATGTGATTTGCCAACAAATTGCAAATTAACCTCCTAGTGAACAGATTAATGGTATTCATGGTAATTTACACTCCAAGTTTCATAGCAACAGACTTTGAGCATTCTGGTTGCATAAGAATTCAAGGATTTTCAAGTTCCTGGAGACATTGTAGTAATTAACCTGATAAGCCTATGCAAATTAGCCCCAATTTGACACTGTCATTTTTGAATCCAGTATCCAAGTTACTTGCCCAGAAGGTTGCCGGTTGCTGCTCCAGCTCCTTGGCTTGAGGTGCTAAACTGACAGATGCCAGTTTGCATTTGTCTATGCAAATGAGGCCCCAGAGCAGAACTCCCCATCAGGCTCAGAAAGGGACTGGACAGTTAGTTACACATGATCCACTTTTGTGGTGACAAGTCAAGGCTTCCAGGAGAAATGGGGAGGGGGCCTCAGCTGATTTGCACAGGACTGGCAAACCTATCTTTTTCAGATCCTTGGTTTGAGGACAAAAATTCCTGATGCGCAAGTTTGAGTTTTCCACCTGAAGGTCAGGAAGAAGTCTCCACGTGGCACGTTGCCAAGTACCATCGGTGTTCTTTGTCTTTCCAGAAAGATCAGCTTCCTAAAATAAAACCGAAAGCTGGGGTTCCCTGTTTCTTCCCTGGGAAGGTTTAATTGGCTCTACTGCCCATTTTGAGCAAAAAAAAAAAATCACAGAACGTACTCAACTCCCTCATCAAATCAGTCAGCCTATGGGCCCAGCGTGTGTGCTCTCTCCACGGGTGGACTGCTTCCTATCTAATAACGTATAGCCACGGGGGGCGGCCACCTTTCTCACTCCCCAACCCCCACATTCAGCTCCATCCTTGACCTCCTTGTTTGATGTCTTGAATCACCAGGGCTCAGTGAACCCCCTGGTTAATCTGCCATGTGCTTCCTGCTCTGCAGGGCACAGTAATGAAGTGCCTGGAGGAGAGTGTACTTGCCCACTGGCTACCCACTGCTGCTCCCAGCTGAGCTGTCCCCAGACCTCAGCTGGTGGATCTTGGTGCTACAGTCCCACAGAATGTCCCAGAAACAGCTTTCTGGAGCTCCCATTTGGGGGAAGGGGGAAGCAGGGAAATACTACAGAGAAACTGTCCAGGTCACTCAGACCCAACCTGCCACTAATGCGCTACCATCTGGAATTCAGAATTCTCCAATATAAGGCCAAACAACTTGATCAGAGCAGTCTCACTACTCTCAAAGAGCTAACACTCAGAAGTGATAAAACACTTTAAACTTCTACCAGGGCCATTCAGTAATAACTATCTTTATCTGTCTTCCTGGGCAACTTTTACCTAAGTCAGGATTTCAGAAGTGCTGACAGGCCTGTGTAGTTGCTGGCTTCCTCTGTGCATGTGTGCATGCAGCCACCATTCCAAGATGATGCCTGTGGCTCCTCTCCCTCTTGTCTACCTTCCCACTCTCACCATGCTCATGCCCCTTTTCACACAGCTACCAACCCCTCTTCTTTGACTGCCACCAACACTTAGTGCACACCGTACTGGCCCCCAGAACTGTGGGCTCAGGACCCTGAGGGCTGCAGAGAACTGCAAGAGGGATGCACATCTGTGCACTGTGAAGCATTGCCTGTGGCTATATCAGGCAGTTAGTTACCCATGATAATGATGAATGAGAATAGCTCCCATTTGGGGAGCATTTGCTACATGCCAGACACTTTACATGAACTTGACATGCAGTATCTCACTGAATATTCATAACAATCTTGTGAGCTTGGTAGTATCAATAGCCCAGTTTTGCAAGGACACTGAGGCAAAGGTTTAAGCAACTTGCTCAAGATCACACAGGCAATAAGAGGCAATGCGAGAAATCAAACTCTGGCTGACAGATGCCAGAGTAGGCATTTAAGTGCTATACTGAAACATCTCAAACATGTACGTACCACTACTTTCCAGATGTTAGGCAGATGTCATGATTAATAAGATTCATTTTAAAATGTCACACATTCATATTAGTTTGCGGCCATTGCTTCTCAGTCAATGGATACTAGAGTAAAACTGAAATCAAGAGGGGTCCAGAAGATGGGTCCTGGGCTTTAGCCAGATTGAGAAATATGGGCATTTGTGCACAGAGCACTCCCAACCCCATGTCTTCTCACCCACAAAAGGCACTCATTCCATTATCTGTTCATCTTCTGTTTTATCTCAAAGGATCTATGTGTCTCTGTAGGTATGACAAGGGTGGGAAGCCATGTCTAAAGGTAACTGCATATTCAATCATTCATTCAACGAATATTTATTGAGACCCTACTATGTGCCAGACACTGTTCTAGACACTGGGGATACTGCCGTGAACAAAGCAGATTAAAATTTAACCTCATGGAGCTTGCATTATAGGGACAATAAACAAATAAATAGGTAAAATTATGTGATATTTTAGAGAATGATAAGTGCTTTGGAGAAAAATGAAGCAAGGAAGGCGATCCAGGTTTGCTTGCAACTTTTAAGTAGCATGGTCAGGGAAGGCCTTAGTGAGAAGGAGACAACTGAGCAAAGTCCTGAAGGAGGGGAGGGAGTGAGCCCTATAGCCATCTGGGGGAAGAGCCTGCTGGGCACAAAGAATAGCACATGCAAAGGCCCATGGAAGAAGTATGCCTGGAGTGACCAAGGACTGTGAAGGAGGCCAGTGTTGCTCGAACAGTTTGCCTATAAGCATGTATATTAACAGTTGTGTGAGTAGAGGTGAACTCAAGAGTGGGCTCTGTCATTAGATCTCCAAGTGGTCTGTGGTGGCCACCTTAACCTTGGCTGGCTTGCAGGGCTACCTCTAGGCAAAATTATGAGGTAAAAACACATGTCTGCCCCTCCTCAACCTCCTAGTCCTTCCTTTGCTTCCTCAGGAGCCCACCTGCCCCCTCAGAATGCAGAGCTTCTTCAGTGTTCTCTGCCATCAAAGCCAGTCCCCAGATAGGGGAACACAGAGCACAACTTGGGAGTCCCACAGATCTGGGCTTGCCTCAGTTCCACCTCTTACCAGCTGTGTAATTTCTTTGGGTGAGTTACCTACTTCTCTGAGCCTCCATTTCCTTATTTTTAAAATGGAGACAGTAAGGTATTGTGAGGATTCAATGAAATAAAGCATATAAAATACTGAGCTCAGTACCTGGCACATAGTAAAGGCTCAAGAAATGGTAGCTGCTATTGTTTACTTATACCCAGGTATAAACTATAGGGAACATCCCGTATGCCTCAGGTCTCCTGAAAGGCCTGTGGATTTCTTGCAAGGAAAATTCTTGAATATACTACTTGTAGATTGACAGTAGAGAGAAAAAAAATATTTAAGTAGAATCACTATCTTGGGTAGTATCCTAAATTTTTAACATTACATATGGGTATTGATGCTTAGAAAGGTTAGGAACCACTGGCATCAATGGTTACCTTTTCCAGGTGGGTTTGTATTTAGCTTTAAACTGATGGGGGTCTGAACAGTAGTGTTCACAGCATCATTGAGCAGGTGGGAAATTCAAATGAAGCCTTGCATCTTCTAATCCAGTGTGAGGAGGTATTTCCACAGTCCATTTCCCTCTTTCCTTGGTTGCTTCTGCTCCGATGGGAGTGTGGGAGAGGTCAGAATCATGGTTCCAAACCCAGAGCAGGCAACCTCTGGGGCTGGCAGGCCCTCCAGGCTGAGGCACCTAATGGTATATGTTGTCTCCACTTTCACACATCTCTAGGTATCATCCCACTGCTCATATCACCTTCTTTTCCTGAACTCTGAGCAGACCGTATTTGCCAGCCACAGAAGTGGCCACTGAGAAGGTGCTTGGTGACAGCGTCCAAGAAACGTTGTGAGAGCTTTGCCCAGGTCCTAACCAGAGCTTGAGCGTGGCAGCACCTTCATGTATACAATGGTTGCATCCTGAACAAGTTTCTTGCAAATCAAATTTTCACATATCAAAGCCTATTTTCCACTTAACTTTTAACAAAAAATTGGAGATGTGTCTCTCCGAAGAGAAAAAAATAGGACCCTGAGACTTAATAAAAATGTTTATGAATGCAGTGTAGCAACACACATGAAAATCACAGATGTGAATGGAAAAAATGACAATTTTCTTATAAATATTAACAATGCCCCCAAATGAGTTTCAAGATCTGAATACAAAATAGCTAGTGTTATTTTGATGTTTGGCACAGTAGCTTAAAGGATTAAAAGAAAAACAACGACAGCTTAACTGAACAGAACACACCGGACTGAAAAGTTGCCCAGCTTCTAAAAAAAATTGTCTTTCTAATGTTCCTACAGCAGGAGACCATGCCATACTCCTTAGAGACTCAGATCCTGAGCTCTAGTACTCTGGGGAAGCTGCTGGGTTTAAGACATGAACAGGTTGATCTGGGCCAGAAAACAGACAAAGCAGCACAGCTGCGGCACTGCTGAAAATGCCCCAGGAAATGAGATCATTGGAGGCATGGGGAAGACTTGATGGTAACACAAGACTCAGAAGACTTGTAACTTCGGTAAAGTGAGTCTTTGGGTACCATGAGTCTCTTACCTCCTGCCTACTTTCCCAAAGTCTTTGGGTACTGATATAATGAATCAGCCCCCCCAATTTCTAAATGTTGTTTTGGCTGATGTCTTTCTATGGAGTTTCTGGACAATGAAAAGTTCCTGTAAAGCGCTTTCTAGCCTTAGTATTTACTGATACGTTGTAGGGAAAACTAGTTCCAGAAGAGGCCCCATAAAGAGGTTCTATGGACAAAAAAGTCTGAGAAATGCTGGGTACCCTAAATCAGCACTTCTCAAAATTTAATGTGCATACAAATCACCTAAAGATATTTGTTATAATGCCAACTTGGACTTGGAAAGTCTGGGGTGAAGGCCTGAGATTCTGCATTTTCAGCAAGCTCCCGGGTCATGCCTATGCTGCCAATCCTCAGACCACACTTCAGGTGGCAAGTGGAAAGGCTCTAAATGTCCTCTTGGAGATTCATGATTCTTATTAGTATGTTAAGGGCGCTGCAAAACCCTGTAGTAAAGTTTAGCTTATTTACCCCAGCATTTGTCAGACTCATTTACACCCAGAAACCTTTTTCTCCCCCATGGTACCTATTAATCCCTCACACTCAGGGTACATGGAAGCCAATTTGGGAAGTGCTGCTCAAACTAACACTACACTACCTGGAGTGACTTTGCACTATCTGAGAAGTATATGTTTTGGGTCATGGCCACAGACCTCATTGAGGGCTAGTTAATAGCTCTGCAGAGACAAAGGTACGACAGGACTATGAATTGCCATTGGTTTTCAGATTCCAAGCTCAATGACAGCAAAATACCATAAAACTCTATTTACCATCCTGCCACAGTCACTACTTTCTGAAGTGCTTTACAACTTTAGTGTGGCTTGAGCTGAAATGAAAGCAGGGAAAACGGATGATTTGGAGCAGAGATGAGCAGGCATTTTTGAAAGAGGATTGAAACAAAATGATGAGCAAATCACACTGAAAGTAGGCAGGAGGTAAGAGACTCATGGGTTGAGGAGGAAAAAGGAGGCATCAGCAAGAGATATTAGTGGGCAAGGTGTCCTGAAAGTACAATGAGGAGTAAATATAGACTCTAAATCTGACCCTAAAGAAAGAGAAGGAAGAAAACATGAAGAGAAGAGTCATCTTATTTACCTGGGATCTGCCTATACAGGTCTCGGCTATATATTTCCCTAAGTTCTGCTATACAAATTGTTTAGCCAGGAGGCCCTCTGGGCAGATTTCTCATTCTCATGGCATTGGCTGCAATATGGAAAGGGGTTGCCAGTTCACGTAGGAGGGCATCTGCTCACGGCCACAGTGGCCTGCCACTCCAGCAACTAGCACAGTTAGCAGATGGGCCCAAGAGAGCTCTCCAGTCACCAGAAGCCAGTGGCAGACAGTGCTCCCAAACTGGAAAAGAGGGAGAGATGGGAACCCCTGACCTGGGAGGCAGCAGTCTGGAGGCTGTTGGAGGCCACACCCCAGCTCTACTACGTGCTAGCTGTGAGGTCATGGTGGGTAAATTAGCCTGCCTAAACTTTCATCTTCTCTTCTCTAAAGCAAGGCTAAGAATAGGATCTATCTCATAGCAACATGGTACGGAATGATCAGGGTGATCCTTGTGAGATGGTTAGGGGAGTGCCTGACACATAAGAATGCAATAACTGTTAACTTATTAGTATTATTCTCTTTATTATTATTAAAAGCATTTTAATGCTGTGCTTGGCACAAAGAAAGTGGCTGACAAATGACTGCTGATATGATAAGAGGATGACAACGACCACGTGACGACAGTGATGATGATGTTACTGATGATGAAGGAGCTTGCTTTCCCTCAGCCCTGCTTTGGCATCTGGCATCAGGAGGTGGTGAGCTTTGAAAGGCTCCGGAGTCAGACAGCCCTGGGGTTGAATCCGGCCGGCTCTGCTACCAAATAGCAGGTGAGCAGTTGTCCCAGTTGTAAAATGCGGATGATAATTCCACTTGGGGGCTAGGCAGGCAGCCATGTTTGATATGCTGCGGAACCAACACTCCTGAGAAATCAGAGCAGGAAGTTCCTGTGTTAAGTTAATTCTAAGTATTCAAAGACCACTTAACAGGTCTGTACCCCCAGGCCTTAATCACATTTCTGAAGAATCCTTAAAAGGGGGAACCTCCAACCTTTCGGGGCACTCCTCTCTCTGAGGACACCTGCACTTTCTGAGTGGGAAACTTTAACTTTTCCCAACCCTTCAGTGCGTAACCTTTTAATCTTAAACTTTCTCTCTCCAACTTTTCAGGGCACCTCTCCTCACCTCACTGAGGTGGTCTTTACTTTTTCTCTCTTTAAATCACTTTAAATAATAAAACTTTTACTCGGCTTCACTACTGTGTCTCTGCCCTTCAATTCTTTGTTGTGGCAAGACAAGGACCGAGGAAAATACACAACGCTCCCCCAACAGAATCACAGACAGGCCAATAAAAGGCTTACACATACACCGCATGCCTTTTAAACATTGCCACTTCATACACATAAAAAAGGAAATCATGTGTTCAGGCCCATATATAGAAACCCACCTGTGTGCTTAAGAGAATTTCCAGTGCACAGGAATTCCTGACTCAGAGCTTAGTGTTTTTTTTTTAAATAAAAATAGTGCTTTTTAGTTCAAGAAGAGGAGCTCCAAAAGGAGCTTACTAAAACCCACTAGGCTGTAAGTAGCCGGCATGCAGGTTGGGTCACCATCAAATCCAAAGCACATAGCCCAGTGGCTGGCATCTAACATCCCCAATAAACACCCAGCGAATAAAATGTCATGTTTTCATCTCAAAGCGGTTTTGTAGCAACAGTCTGTATTATTTTAGGTCATGAATCAAGGACATTTTTTTCTGCACTTGGGAAAGTCCTGTCAGTCTGCAAACAGGCCAAATTTGCATATTAGCCATAAGGGCTATACACCCACAAGTACACAAAGACTCCCTCAAGTGGATACACAGACAGTCAGTCTTCAAATGCTTTGCCAGCTTTGGGCCTCCCCTGCAAGATGTCGGCCCTACTTCTTTGGATGGAAATAGCAGGGCCTGCGTCTGTGATGGTTCTCAGAGCCAATGGAGATATGACAACGAGGCCATCCAGGGTCCTTGTCAAAACCATATGGATCTGGGGTGAAGTTTCAATCATCTTACCGACTGGCACCAGAATCCCTTTTAAGGAGAGAACTAGGTCTGTCTTTGGGAAAAGATTTTGATAAGATGCTTGCCTTGACAGCATGGGTAGGCAGAAGCCACGGCAATGGAGGAAAGCGCATAAGGCTGGGTGGTGAAAACAAACAGAACTTTGGAGTTGTTGGGGAACACAGAGAGGGCAGTAGATGGAGGCCAGAGAGGAACTGGGGAACACCATGGGAGGCCAGAGCCAGACTGGGGAAATGACTCAGGATTCCTAACTTTCCATTTTAAGTTGTTTGTGTTGCTGAGTGCTAAATTCTTCTTTCGCCCCAAAGCCTCCTACACACAATTCCTTGGGAGACTGGTTATTTGGTTGGAATTAATGAAGAGGGCCAAGCTCCACATTTGGATTGACACGAAAAGTTGCAACATGCAGAATGTCTAAATCAGCCCTTGGGCGCTTCTTGATGTCTCTGCATATTAGGATCACCTGAGGGAGCTTTTAAACGCTGAGGTGCCCCCAGGGGATTAGAATCCCCTCAGAGATTCTAATGTAATTAGTCTGGGGTGGGGTCTGGTATTAATGTTTCTAAAAGCTCCCCAAGTGATTCTGAAGAAGCAGCCAAGGTTTCACACCACTGGTGTAGATGAACTCTTTCAGGAGAACCAGGTGCCTGTAGCCTGGGGTCGGGGACCAGGAAGGGAGGGTCATCCCTGGGCATGCAGCAATCTGGTGGGGGGCATTGATTTTGAAGGAATCTTATCTCCATCTGCAGGGTAGGGGAGCACACATGGACACCAGGATTATAGGGACAACTGATGCCAGTTGTCTGAATCCCCTTTGTCTGTCCAGTCCTCCTTCTCTGCCCAGGGAGTTATGACTCCCAACTCAGCTAGCCCATTATGCTTCACCTCGCTGCAAACATATCCTCTCTCCCCCATTGAGCATCACTTGCCCTAGATCCCATTTCTTTGTGTACCTGCTTTTAACAGGTAAAAGCCCACACATCTGATATATGAGACTTATCTCAGACAAAAAAAAAATGCACATTTTAACAAGGGTCTTCAAAGGACAATGCCTTACCCCACAGCAATAATTTTCAGGGGTGGCAAAAGCACAGAGAGCATATTTTGTGGTAGGAATGGACCTGCGGAGGTTCTCAAAGCACACCATGGGCGGAGATGGCTGCCCATGAAGCCAGTTACTGGAGATTCATGTCTGAGAAATGTCTGGAACAGCTGGGCCAATTCTTTGGGTGTGACTGGAGGTAGCACCCAGGGAAGGTCCAGGCACACCCCAGCCTCATGGAGCTCTCCTCACATCCTGCCACCAGGGTCTTCTTCCCCAGTCATCTACTGGCCCTTCTAAGCTCTTCACCCCTCCAGCATTTTATGTGGCTCTGAATCAAAGAAGCTTCACAGGCCAAGCTACCCTGTTAAAAGCTCTCTCCATCACAGCAAGGCAGGAGTCAGCATTTTAGCAGCAGTTTAGCTGCAGCCAGAGAAGGCAAAAGCAGAGAATGGCAGATTGCAGGTGCCAATTTCCTGGTTTTTATAGGCCCCGGCCTGAGGGATGGATCATCCTGTCATACCTCCTGAAGCTAAATGTGACAAATGAGTGCTCTTCAGTGGGAAAACCATTAGGCAGGATGGAACCAAGGAGGAACAGTTCTCTTTCCCCTGTACTCCTCCGCCCCTTGTTCCTGCCCTCCAAGAGCCTGAGGGCCCAGAGGCTACCAGTGGGCCATGGTCACAGCTCCCATTTCACTGGATAACTTACTCAGGGGCAGGAGCTTGAACTGAGCAGACTGCAAACTCTAAATCTGAATGAAACCTGTTCATTCGCTGAACCCCTTCCCTCACAGAACTCAGATTTCTTTCTCATTGAACATAGAACTTGGGTGCTTTTTAAAACCTAGCGAACCAATTAAACCTAGGAAAGAAGCTGCCTATTTTCTAATGTTATTGAACAAAAAAACAGCCACGACATCTGAGCCACAACATCTACACATTTAATTTGTCCTGGGATCCTTCTCCAAAGCTCAGAGATGCTTGCTGGGGAACTCTCTCCTCTGCCTCAACCTTTTCCCCTGCCTTCCCCCATCTTCCCTCCTCCCCCCACCACCTCCAAAACCCCAACTGACAAATTCCTGCAGTGGGGCCCCTGCAAAGATCAGCCAGCTTCCCGAAGAACTGCCTCCCCAGCAGAGGAACCCAAGTTCCATGGCGCAACAAACTCTTCCATCCCAGGGCGCCTTCCCCTTTCCTTCCCCCTCACCGACTTACTTGGTTGGCTTAGCCCACTGGCGTGACTAAACTGGAACATTCTTCCAGGGTGTGTGGTTCTTTCCAAGAGAGTTCAAAGAACCGGGAACAGATATTTCTGACTGAAAGCAAACTGATCTGGGGTTTACTCCCCTTTTTAATCCTCATATCTTGGCATGACCAGATTCTTGGCCTTCCGAATTAGCTAACCATATCCTTCAGGATTTGCAGCCACCTCTGGTGAGGGGACTGAGCTGTGAGAGATCCTGGAGGTAGAGGGTGGTGGTGAAGCAGGCACCCGGGGAAACCAGAAGCTTCTATTACCTGAGAGGCAGCAGAGGGGCTATTGTTGTTGGACTCTATGAAGCTTGGCTCCTTTTCCAGTATCCATTTGGAGTTGGACTTAACTCTGGTCTGTACACTCCCTAACACTCCCTAAAGGACCTTGGCCCGCTGGGCCTTTCTGTACCCCTCAATGGGCACCCCAGCCTTCTGCCCTGGCCTTGTCCTGGGTCTAAGATGCAGTTCCCAACTGTGACTGCATCCCATCTCAATCCCCTGCTCCCACTGACCAGGACCCACTCCCAGCTCCCCCCCATCCCAGGGGAGCCAGCTGGAGCCAGCGATGACCAGCTTGTCAGGGCAGGAGACTGATGGCAGGCCCTCTGCTTTCTTTCCCCGCCCATTCTCCCACTCCTGGGCTCCTTCCAGCTCTGGGATTTGGAGAGGAGGGAAAAGGCAGGGAGGGAAAATGCTCAGCTGTTCCCTTCACATTCTTCTTGATCCAAGGGCTTTTGCTAGTCCTCACTTGAAGGGGCTCAACTGAGAATGCTGGCCTACCTGTCAGAGGGGAGAGGTTTAAGGAACCCGGCTCCCTCCCGGTCGCCTCTCCTCTGGATGGCCCAGTGCTGGTCCTGACCTGAGGCTCCTTTCTTCTGCAGCAGCACTCAGCTGGGTGGTTTGCTTCAGGCCCATCTGGCATCATAATCCACTGGCCTCTGGGAGGCCCCGTGAGCTCATTTGGAAGACATGGGCCTCTGCTGTCAGGAAGTGGGGGAAGGGGTGCTTTAAGCATGGCCAGAAGGAGCTACTCTAATCCCAAGGACCAACCTGTCCTCCTCCCCTTCATACCACAGCCAGATCCTGGTCCTGCCACAGCTCCTCCCTGGCAGCCCAGGGAGGACAGGCTGAGTACCTGGTGGGGTCTTGACTAAATACTACAGAGACACAACAAAGTACTCCAGCCAAGAACCTCTGGCCACTGTCACCACCCCCTCCCCACTCAGCAAGGTCCATTCTGTCGCAGTGAAAAGCACCAACAGGAGGCCTCCATCCAGATCACAGGCAGGGCACAAGAGCAAACTGATGTGCTCCAGGAGAGCGCCCCCACCCTGCTCCCACATCAGGGCCCTACGGGCCCAGGGCATGCATTCTGGCTGCAATAGCAGACTACAGAGGGGCAGCTGGGAGGGCAGGGCACAGAAAACAGGGGGCACAAGAGTCAGAGTCACGATTCAGACAAACAGTTGGCACCAGACTACCAAGATAGGAACAGGCATCCAAGATGTGGTGGCTGAGCCAAGCAGGTGGGCAGAGCACAGGGGCAGAAAATGCAGGGCTGAGAGAGCTCAGAAATCTGGGAGTCGTCATGAGGTGGGCCCCAGGGTCCAGGAGACCTGCTTCACTGGATTTCCTGCTCTCATGCTCTGAATGTGGTTGGCAAGAACAAAAAGCCTGGGGTGATGAGGTACACGGGGAGGTACGGAGAGGAGAATTTGGTGGGGAACTTAGGAGCCTAAGGATGGGTCACCATGGGAGCATGGAGCCCATGGCTGATGGCAGCCAAAGCCAGAAGTCATCTCTTCAGGGCCTTTGTGTAAAAAGCATAAAAAAAGCTACTCATCTGGGTGAATGCAGCCCCATGAACGGTTATGGCTCTGTCAGATGAAACACGTACCCCTTCACCCAGGTGGATTCAGTCCTGCAAAAGGGCAAATGCTCTGCAAAAAGTCAGCAAACCATGGACTAGATTTCCACCCCTACTTACCTCCTTGGCTAGGCTAAGTACCTTTATTCAGTTCACAACCTGCACAACCGTACATGGTAGCCCTAACTGCAGCAAATCACTCCCCTCCTTCTCCATAACGAGGCACAAGGAAACAGAGCTGCTGAAAGCCTTGCCAGCATCCCATCTTCACTGGTTTACAAGCAAGGGAAGGGCTGGGTCTCTGGACAGGGACAAGGGTGAACCAGGCTGGGGCACCAGACCTGTGGGAGCTGTATTGTGAGTCCAGATGGAGATGCCTTTTTCTTTCAGAGGGAGTTATTCTCCAGGTCCTTCTGCCCATCCAGAACATTGCAACTTTTTGTTTTTACTGTGTTTGAGTCTGTCAAGAAAGCAATTCTCGTGTCTTTTGTAACCCCCAGGCCCTCCCCACTCCTTTCCCCAAGAGCCTGCACTCAACCACCTATTCAACTGCTTTGCCCAATAGTGTTGGTACCCCTATGGAGCACACTCTGTGGGGACCCTGTTTCCTCATGCTCTGCTCTAAAGCGAGGACTAGGCTATATTATTGTGACAGTAATTCTCAGTTTTCCTATCTACACATTGGGAGCATATCAAGGTCCTTTCCTGTTCTGAGGTTCTATAACCCTGAAAAGCCTGTACTACTCCTGCCCCAAGGTTTTCTCCCTGATTCCACCTCCCCAGCAACCCAACAGAGGGTCATATGGCCCTGGAAGCTGCAGTGAGGGAAAACATAGGCCCTAGGGTAGAATCTGGCCACCCCTATGCTCAGAGTAGAAGGTAAGATGAGTTGGGCCAGGTGCAGCAAAGATCCAGGGCCTCGGACTGGGACCAAGGGAGATGGCCGAGCCTGTAGTCAGCTAGCGGCTACCTACTAACAAGCACTTCCCTGACATTATCTTCATTTGAGAATGGCTTTTCCAGTAAGCCTCTGCTGACAAAGGAGAGGGAGGGGAGGCAGGCTGGAGGCAGAGTGAGGACCTACTGGAGCTTGGCCTGACTCTAGAGCATGACCACCTTGCTAGGTAAGACAGGGAGGGAGGAGGGGCAAGCCTCTTCTGAGACTGGGTTTCTGTCAGCACCACCTTGTGAAGATGCTTGAGAGAAAAAGAATTTTCGGCTCATGGGGTTTTTGTTTGCCAGCACAATGTGTTACGAGTTACAAAAAGGGATCAGACTAGGATTCAGGGGCTCTCCCTGGACTAATTCTCTGGGTGGCCTTGATTACGCCCCTTCCCCTTGCCAATCTCAGTTTCCTTCTGTATAAAATTAGGAAGGAAATGGAACTAGTAAATAATTTCTAACATTCTATCCTCTCCTAGTCTGTCCAATCTCTCACCGGCACTCATTTGTTATGATGACATTGCATCAGGCCTTCTCAAAGCCTGGTTTCTCTTAGCCCCAGACTCCATTATTTTGGAATATGGCTATCAAGCAGAGCTTGAAAGAAGATCCAATTTTCAAGAGACTGAAGTCCCAGAGACTCAGGAGATGAGTGAGGGCTCACCAAGAATTCATTCTTGTCAGCTTTTTTTCTGGACCGGCTTGCTCTCCTCCCATTAGGCCCCACTGCTGGCTCAGGCACACACATTCTCTCTCTCTCTGGCTTGCTCCATTCTCTTGGTGGCATTTATTCTTTATGGTGATTAATGTAGACACCAGGCAAATGCTCGCCAAAGGAACATGCAAATTGAATCCCTGTCCCTTTCCCTTGTGCACTGGGAGGGTCAGTCAGCCCTTCTGTCTGCTAAGGAGGGATGAGAGCCTGGAGGGGCTGAAGCTGGGAAGGTCTAGCAAAGCAACAGTGGGGACAAAGTGATCCTGGCAAATTACAGCTCATCATGTGGTGGTGGTGTGGGGGGCAGACCCCACATTAATGGCTCTGCTTGCTGAGTTCTGAACTTAACTCCAGCCCTGCCAGCAGTGAGATGGATGGCACCTTCATACTCCAGTCAAGAACATTTGGAGGGCCCCAGCACTGGGCCAGAGCCTCCTCTTTCCTCTCACCAGGAAAGGCTCAAATGACCAACAGAGCACAGGACAGGTAGGGCTGAGTGACTAGATCACAGGTCCTGCCTTTTGAGTTCTACTTTCACCAAACCTTGGACAACCAAGCCATTAGGGGTCACCTTTCAGAGGACCGTTCTGACCCCCACCTAGAAGATATACAGTTTGATGAGATTTCAAGAGTGGGGCTGCATGGCACAAAGCCAACCAAATTGAACTGATGAGAGTTTCAGCAACTTCTATATCTATTTCATTCAATCATGAGCATGGCCATGGCCTGGAGGAGGTGTAAGGCAGAAAACGGACCATCAGCCTCTGAGTCACTCAGAGCTCTTGTGATACCCTTAACTATGAGCTGTCTTATGTTGCAACCTAAGGACCTTCCAATGTGACAATTTTCCTACCACTTGGAGTAGACAATTGGTACAGCTTTGCCATCTTACCTGTCAACTGACCAATAATAACCAAGCACACAGCAACCCATATCTGTTGTCTGCTCTCCATCATGTGTCTCAATCTTCTACATGCCTTTGGCGCCCATGACTCATATCTGGTACAATCTTTGGCTGATAAAGAAAGCCATGTGTTCATTTCTCCATAGGCCTGCTCACATTAGGAGTTTCTTTTATTCCGTATGTTCCTTATGTTCCCATATGTTCCGCATAGTCTCAAATACACAGAGCTACTAAAGTAGCCTTAAAAACAATAATCACCTTTCTATTCATTACTTAGAATCAACATTTATTAATATTTTTGCCATTCTTGCTTTATCTATCTCAGTGTACCTATTTACATATTTTTTATTGTGGAAAAGCATCACAATGTGAAAGTTACCTTTTGAATGATTTTTTCAGGGTACAGTTCAGTGGCATTAAGTATCTGCACACTGCTGTGCATTCATCACCACCATCCATCTACATAACTCTCTCATCCCAAACTGAAGCTCTGTAGCCACTAAACAACAACTCCTCACCTTCCCCAACCCCTAGCTGTATCTTCTTAAATGCTGTCCCATTTTACAGTTTCAAACATCATGACACTTGGCCCCTAAATACTTCATTACTCCTCTCCTAAAAATCAGAACATTCCCACATAATCACAATGCCATATTCTCACACCGAAGACAATGGACAACACCCCATCACCCCATTGTCAGGGTCTCCTTAAATAAACAAAGGTTTCTACATATAAAATGAGAAGCATGAGTCACATCTAGTCATTTCATAAACTATGAAGTGCTATATAAATGTGAGGCATTAAAAACCTTATTAGATGATCTTGAAATTTTGGTTCAGCTCTAAAATTCAATTAGTGCTTATGATTTTCCAAAGTTCTCCGATCAGGTGATGTGCCAGAGGCTGCTCTCAACATCTCCCCAGCTCCTCAAGGCAAGGAGATACTCCTATGGGTAGGGGACCTGGCTTTTCCTATGCTCACACCCCATCAGCAATAAACAAGTATATCAAATAAGTCGGCACAAATCCCAATACTGACACACAAAGGAGAAAAGAGGTCACATGTAGGTTGGCTCATGAGCCTTGAAACATGAAAGGAGCTTTACATACCTGGCCACAGCCAAGGGGGCCTTCGTCAGCATTCAGAGGTTGGCAGCAGCCAACATGGCCATGGGTATGGGGAGCAACAGGTGCCAGTGGAAGTCAGGCGTTGAGGGGCCTCACTTCCCATCTCCAGCACAGCTCCCACTCACCCTCAAACCAGGTTCTCAGCTTCATTAGCTCAGCTCAAGAGAGCATGGCCCTCAAACATTTGAGCTCCTTGCTCTCCAAATTCGTCTCTGCCTTCAGATAGCTGCACACAGTCACCAATCACTTGAGTTTTCGGCTGCTTTTTTTCCCCAGCCATCTTAACAATCAATTTCTGTATGATTGCATGGCTCGGCTTTGCAGTCTAGCACACCAGGCACTGAGTCAAACATTTTCTTTTTCTTTATTTATACTGTTTCTTGTTTCAGAAAGGATTTAAAACGAGGAGACAAACATTTAGTAAACACCCTGGACCAGATGCTCAAAACTGTGCGAGGTGTTGTGGGAAATGCAAGAGAGAACATATCTTTTTTTCCCCCTCAGTTGAGTTTACAATTCACTTGGGGAGATAAGACTCTCTTATGAAGCAACTAAACCACAACAGCACTGGCCTGGGAACTGGGAGCCTAGACCCCTGGGTTCTTACTCCCAGCTCAACCACTAGTGAGCTTTGTGATCTTGGAAAAGTCACTCACCTCTCTGGGTCTCAGCCTTCTTACAGATTCAGTGGAGGGGCTGTGTGTATAGGTCTGTCTGAGCACAGAGACAGACTGGAGAGACTGGTAATACTGGTTTTCGGATGGGACAGGATCAGAAGGGCTTGAAAGGGAGATAATTTTTTTTTCTTTAAGCCTCTCTATTTTTTTGACTTGTTATAATGAGCATGTATTACTGCTGTAGTTAAATAAATCTAGCATTTACAAGTGAGGATGGATGGAACAAGCTAAATTCTGATTTAGCTCTAACCATGGCCCGTGATTATCTGTGGTTCAGACAATACTGAGCCTTTGAAGGGAAAGCTCCCTGAGGGCACTGATGGTCAGGGAAGGCTTTCTAGAGGAGGTGAGACTCCAGGCAAGTCTTGAAGGATTAGCATACTTTGGATTGGTAGAGGTGGAGATGGACAATAAACAGCTGAGGCCCTAATAGGGGGTGGAGGGCAAAGAGACTAACACTTTCCCAAGCCCCAGATGCATCCCAGGTTGGAGCAGGGGGGCATCCCTAGCTGGTGAGGGAGCGTGAGAACCTGAACAGCTCAGCTTAGTCTGCTCCCCAGGGGGCAGCTCCCAGGCCCACCTGC
Organism: Manis pentadactyla; assembly: GCF_030020395.1. Taxonomy (NCBI): domain Eukaryota; kingdom Metazoa; phylum Chordata; class Mammalia; order Pholidota; family Manidae; genus Manis; species Manis pentadactyla. The sequence continues at coordinate 103,123,475 of NC_080038.1, read as the reverse complement.
CATTGCAGCAGCTGCAGGATCTGAGCAGCAGAAAGTCTAGAGGCCCCAGTCTGGTGCTCTTGTATCATGGAGTAAGCATAACACTTGGGTATTAACTAATCAATCTCGCAAATTCATCTCCCTTTTACTGGGGTCTGTCAGGAAGCTGATTAAATGCTATGCGAGTGGGATTTGGCTCAGATGCTAGCTGGGAGCTTGGGGCTGAAGTCTTTCAATGTTCAGCTCATGCATAAAATTCATAGTTTATCATTACCCAGACTTGCTTCTCTAGAACTATCCAGATGGGAATATTTCTATATGACAGTCCTGGTCTGGGTGAGCTGCTTGCCTGGCCTCTCTCCTCACCATCACCATAAGCTCAGTTCCATCTTCAGAATCAACGAGCCAGGGTGCCAACTACCCTGGGGCAGTCAGCTGGCTGGCTCTTCCTCTTTCCTGGGGCCCCAAAGGGATTCCCTGGGGCAAGGCCAGCACCCTATACCTCTAGTATACTTGGGCAAAACTGGGGAGTAGGTTGGATGTCTTTAAGGAGAGACATGTAAGACACTGCTACCACCCGCTGCCCCAGTCCCCAGCTACATGCCCTCTGGCTATCCCTCCAGCATGGTGCCCCACTCATCCCTGCTCTTCTCTCGCAAGAGCCCAAGTTCCTCCAAGTCACCTTGGCCTGGACTCCTACCCCAGAGGCCAGTCCCTCTTCTATCCCAAACCCTCCACCTAACCAGGTGAAGTAATCCCACTTAAGGGGCAGGTGGGAAAGGGCTGGGGTGGGGGTTGAGCCCAGATCACAAACTTCTTTTGCTCTCCTCCCTCCCTTTGCCCTATTTGCTCCAAAGAGAGAGTGATTAGACTTGTGTCTGGTGTACTACCCGATTAAGAGCCTCTGACCTTTGCTTCCTCATCGATAAGGTCTTTTCCAGCTCTGAGATTCCCCTTGCTGTGATTGTGCAAATGACTCCAGCAGTCACAGTGGAATTGGAAACCCTGTGTGCATTCCACCCGTCTTCCCCAGTTTCTAGGTAGCCCCCCAGAGAATGATGATACCAGGATGACACCATGTATTAAGCACTCGTGGAACACCAGGCCCTAGGTGTTCAGAGGTCTGAAAAAGGGGATCCTGTCTGAACCTGCAGTCTGGCCCAACAGTGGAGCAATGGAGGCATGACACTGTCACCACTGCTGGACATGACTAAGCACAGGTGAGGTGATTGCAACTAAACTAGTGCTAAGGGGTTTGAATGCTCTGAGGTACACAGCATGTGTCCTCAGGTGTTAACATTCTGATGAACCGGACAAATGGTGAAATTCAGCCTATCTGCCAATCCATCAATTGATCACATGTTTTCTTCACTAAGCTGTTAGGAGAAAGCAGCGAAGGATAATGAAATAAGCATGTATGAGAGAATAATTCAAGTAAGAAATTTCCAGGGGATGGTCTGGGTTCAGTACACATTTTCACCTATACTTCCTCTATCCTATAAAAATAACAACTCCATTTTACAGATGAGGAAATCCAGGTTCAAAGAGGATAAGCCACTGCCCCAAATCACACTGCTAGTATGTGGCAATGCTAAAGTAGACCCCACATTTTCTGACTTCTAGAGTTCAGTGTTCTGACTGTTAAACCATACCATCTTCCTGTGATTCTAAATATCAGGGCTGTTATTCAGAAAGCAAGGTCCTTAGTCATTGAACACAGAATCCATTTCACTGCACTTTACATCCTAAGGCGAGAAAGAGGCCTCTGACTTTATACAGAATTTCAACAGTGAATCAAAATGAAAACCTTCAATCTGCCAGAAAACTGTATTATTATTTGCCCATTCCCAAATACTCTGGTCAACAGAGGTTTTGCTCCATCTATGGATAATTCTCTTTAAGGCATCTGGAAACAATAGCTGAGCTGACATTTCATTGGCTCAGAGATTCTTCTCAAACCAATGATTGCTTCCCCCTTTGGATGTTGTTGAGGAAATAGCAGCTCTGGCTAAGGTTGGGGCAGAGGAAAAAGGAAGCACAGAAAACAAAAACATATTCCCAGCCAGGGCCCCTCTTCCATAGAGCAGACCCTTGAAGGGAACTCAGGGAGGGAAGGGCTTCACATGCCAAGAAAGACCCACTGACACCTGGACAGCAGACAGCATAATTCCTCTCACGCACATTCTGTGTGCTCTCCATGGGTGTGCAGTGCATCTGTGTACCAGGAGAGAAAATGTTCCTCTCTGGAAACACACACGCAGAAATACATACATATATTCAGACGCATTTGGTGTCCTTACTCTAAATTCAGAGCTAGTCCTGCTGGTGGTGGAGGTGGGCCTCATAGTTGTCTAAAATAAGATTCTAGAATATACACCCATTCTCTTTTGGGAGTCTCCCATTCCAGGCCTTCATTAGTTGATTTGCCCTAATTGGGCTGCTGAGCAGAAAGTCTCAGCCCCTCTGTCCTCCTACCCCCTTAGGGCAGTCTAACCTGTGGGAGCCTTCTTTTTGCTTTTCTCCTTTTCTTTGCTTCCTGCTGTTTGATTTTCCTCACTCTCATCTTCTCTGGCACACAGTACGCATGCTTTATAAATGTTGCTCATTAGTGGCACAGGTACAAAGGAGTGGCTGGGCGAGGAACCACCCTTCCCCATTAATGGCTAATAAACACCTGCCCCATGCAAGCTACCGCCAAGAAATGTGCAGCCTAAGTAAAGGCCATGTGCAAAGGCAGTTTACAGACAAGTCTCCTAAGCCCTTGTGAATAAAATTAAAGTTCCTGTGGCCAGGATTCTTACCTGGGCCTGGATGGCTAGCTCAGTACACACGTGTGGGCAATACGCTGCTACTGACTCTATATAAAGAGCTCCGCCCAGTGCTCTGGGTGACAGGGTGGCACGGCTGCAAGGCTGCAGAAGAGCAGAGGCTGGAGGGTGGCAGCACCGAGGACAGAGGCCTAGAAGCAGAGGTGGGCTTGCTGCATGCAGACTCGCTCTGAGTGGATGGAATTTTAGTGATTGACCTGCCACCATGGAAATAAAGTTGGGTATAACTCTTTCACCCCAAGAACATTCTACTGTCATTTCTTTGGTCACACTGAATCCTAGTGAACTTGCCTGGGGCTGAAACCCATTGGCAAGACAGCCCTCTATCAGGGAGACTGTTGCCCCACCGTTCTTCCTGCATGACAATTCTGGAGGCCATTCTTTTAGTATTTCTCTGCATTTTGCAATCTGAGTTTGCCCTCCTTATCTTTCATCCCTTCCTTCATACCTCTCAAATTCTTCTCTTCCTTAATTTCCCCTCCCTTCCTCTCAATTCTTGTACTTTCTCTTTATCCTCTTTTGACTTCTTGGATCTGCATATTCCTCAGTCACCTCTCTCCGGACCACGCCTGAAGTCTGTCATCTTCTCCATTCCGAATTCCTTGCCTCAAGCTCCAAGGGTTTCAACCTCTCCCCTCTCTGCAGCTATTGTAGATCAAGGAGAGGGTGAGTGTACCCTAAGCTGCAAGGCCAGAGCAAGCGGTGGCCAGCCCAGGTACCCACCTCCCAACTGCAAGGCCCGAAGTTTCCCTTGGTAATGAGGAGAGGGTATCTACACCTTGGAGCTTCACATTTTGAGCAGGTTTTCAAACATTTCACACCCGTACCTGCTTCCCTATTACTTGATCTCAGAAATATGTTTGCAAGGAAACTGGCCATTTGGCAGAAAAGTGCATGTGTGTGTTTGTGTGTGTGTCGGGGGTGAGGGTGGGAATGTTGTTACACAGAATAGAATGTTTACTCTGGCTAAGCCAGGTGGTGAAGATGGAGCAGAAACTGCACCACAAAGTCAAGTTTGTGGGGCTCCAAAAGGTTGTCTAATCTGTACCCAGAGCCTTCTACCTTTGTAGCCAACCTCTGACTGCACTGTCTACCCCCATCACATCCTGAAATCATTCTCAGGGCCAACTGGCAGACAGTTGGTAGGAGAGAAAAAGGGCAGATCTGGGAATGGGACAGATGTGGGTTATGGTCTCAACTTTGCCACTTATTAGTAGTTGTGTGATCCTGTGCAAGTCACTTCACCTCTCTGGGCTTGTTTCTTCTTAGTAAACTGGAGATCATTAGGGTGCCCAACCCACATAAATCCACGAAAAGCCCTAGGCAAAATAAGACACACTCAGAGAGGTTTTCTGATTGGTTGGGAAGTGGGTCCTGCGTGAGAAGAGACCTGTCTCATTTGGGCTGGGTGCCCTGAGTCAGAGCTTCATATACAAGTAATAGCAGCTACCATGTGTTGGTGCTTCACCTACATGAGCTCACGATTCCTCACAACAACCCTGTAAGCTAGGGACTGTTTATCTCCATTTTCCAGAGGAGAAAAGTGGAGATGCTTATAAATAAAGAGATTTTGCCCTGGGTCACAAAATCAGCAAGTGGTAGAGCCAGGATGGGAACCCAGGAATAAGCAAAGGGAAGAGGAGGTGCCAACAGATAGCTACGAGCCCACAGCACTGTTTTGCTCAGGGCTGGCTGGGCCCCCTACCCAAGGCCTCAGACCCACCAGGCTGCTCAGAGCCCACAGCCTTCCTTTACCCTTAGCTGACTGAGCTCAGCACCCTGCGAATGGCGGCACGGAGCTGACACGGCGGCAGTGGCCTGTGGGAGGCAGCCAAGGCTAGTTCAGCAGAAATGGCAAACCCTTCTGCTTCAGCCCCTCGTGGGAAGCTAAAATTAACAACTTTCCCAACTGCAAACAAATGCAGTTGCTGAACCTGCATTCCCCTCTCCCACTTCTGCTGCCACTGGGCTCCCTGGGCTCCCTTCTCTCTCCCTCGCCAGGCTCGTAGGGCTGCTCCTTGGGGGCCCAGGGCAGAGGAGGCTAACACCTCTGCGCAAATGTGGACCTGCATTAGAGGAGCAGGCCAGGACATTTGGTAACCCCAAATGTGGGTCAAACATCTCCCCGTTACCATCCACCCTACCTCTGGTTCTTCTCTTTGCCCCTTTGGTACCCAATATCTTTGGCTACCACTAAGTGCAGTAACTATTTAGGCTGACCCCCAGTTAGCCAGAGTCTTCCAAGTTTCCACGTCACTAGGGCATTTTTGCCACTACCATCAATCTGTATCCATCTGTGGTAGGCAGCCTCTAAAATGGGCCCAATAATCTCCACCTCCTGATACTCATACCCTTGTGTATCCCCTCCCACTGGCTTGAGCTAGAACCTAATGGCTCATTTCTAATGAACAGAATATGGCAGAAGTGATGGGATATAACTTCTGAGATAAGGTTATAAAGATTACAGCTTCTGCCTTGGGCTGGCCTGCCCTTGGTCACATGCTGTCTCTCTCTCTCTCTGGTCAGCCATACTGGAAGAAGCAAGCTACTGTGTTGTGATAGCCTAGTGGAGAGGTCCACATGGCATGGCAAGGAATGGAAACTCTCAAAGCCTGCCAACAACATGAGTGAGTCTGGGGGCAGATCTGATGGCCCCAGTTGAGTCCTCAGATACTACAGTCCTGACCCACAGCTTGACCACAACCTCTTGAGTGGCCTTGGGTCAGAACCACCCAGCCAGGGTGCACCCAGACTCCTGACCCACAGAAATCAGAAGGTGATAAGTGTTTGTTGTTTAAATTGTCTGTGTTTTGGGATCATTTGTTATACAGCAATAGGTAACTAATATACCATCCTGTGGCCCATTTCCCCAAAGCTCTACTCTATCCCAGGTAATAATGGTGAATGGCCTAATGTTCAAATGTCTTTTAGCAGCCAGATAAGAGGATACCTTAATTCAGTTAGAAATGCTTGAGTCTTTGATTGCCACTAAAGGACAGTAGGGATTTTAGATGCTGGTAGAAAGCTGATAGAAAAGATCATTTAGGCAGAGGGCCCACACTTACTTTGAATACATTGGGCCCTGAGCCCAGGCAATGCTCACAGTTTCTTAGAACCTCCAGCTGATTAAATTGTGACCAAAATAACTCAAGGGTTATGATGGAATCCTGACTATACCCTCTCATACCAGTTTCCTCCTTAGATAATTATAGCTCAAGTTTATTGAGTACTAACTAAATAGAAGACACTATTCTAAGCACTTTACAATGCTTAACTCATTTAATCCTCACCATAACCCCATTCTACAGAGGAGAAAACTGAGACACAGAGGAGTTAAGTAACTTGTCCAAATTCAGAGTCAACAAGTAGCAGAGCTGGATTTGAGCCCATGATCTTAACCATGTTCCTTTACGGGAGCCTACGTGTACTGGGCAGATGGAGGGATTCTGGTTACCAAAAGTTGTCAGGACCTTTCCTTTCTTCTGTCTTCCTTCATTCCTTGCTCAAAAACTGACAGCAGCTTCCCACTGCCTATGGGATCAAGTCCAAAGTCCTTTTCATAAACCTTACCTTAACTTGTTCTTGCCAAAACCCTTAACAAGTCATTCTCTATTCTCCACCAAGTAACTTCTACTTCTAACTACAATAATCCCCTGATTTCACCCACCCATAAACTCTCTTCCTGATTTTGTCCTACCTAAAAAGCCTCAATGCTTCTACTTAGAAAATACTAGGAATGACATAGAAAGGATTTTATAGTGAGGTCATCTGGAGAAATCCTGAAGACCCTTCTGCTTACAGAGGTCATCTTGGACTCCAAGGAGGAGACTATGAATTCTCTAGCCAAGTGGAAGTGCATCTCTCAGTTTTGCAATAGTAAGACCAATGCCACAAAGGCAGCGGTCAAAGCTCTGTGCAGTGCACTTTACCCAGCCAAACCCTATCTCCTACTGAAAGCCTTGCCCGTTTCCTTCTGCCCAGGTGATTTCTCTGTCTGAGGCACACAGGGTAAACTGTCCACAGGCATTCAATTCTCACCTCAGAGTTACCTCTGCAGAGAAGCCTTTCCTGACTGCCCTGGCTGAAGCACTTCCCTATAACCCTCCATCCCAGCCCCTTCTTTCTTTCCTGCTTGGCACTTACCAATATAAGTGGTGATGATATATTTATTTGCTTTTTAAATCTGCGTTCCCATTGAGATGTATGCTCTACAAGGCCTGAGATTTTGTCTGTTTTGTTCACCATTGTGCCCCCAACAGCTATAACGGGGCTGGGCATACAGGAGGTGCTCATTGGATATTTGTTGGCTGAATGGAAAAGATGTTTCACCTGGCAGTTCCTTTGTGTGATTTTTCCCTGGGTAGAGAAAAAGTGTCCTAAGGACAAAGCCTTTGTCATAGTCTGGGCTATGGCATGGGCGTTTTTACTGCATGGTGTTCTAGCCTTGAATGTTCCAAAGGGGTGATCTGGTGGGGGGTGGGAGTCGGGAGTGAGGTGGGAGTAGGGAGTTTGGCAGGTTTTCTGCATGTCTGGGTAGTGGAGGGAGTCATTGCAGGGGAGCAAGTACAATGAAGTCAAAAGGAAAGATGGAAGGGGCTATCCTGACAGGCAAATGCTGAAGCCTACATCTGTCAGGGGAAAGGAAATCTTGGTCCTGGAGCAGGAAGGGGCATTCGGTATCCAAACTGCAGGGTAGTTAGGACATTTTGAGGCTTCAAAGCAAAGTCTAGGGGTCTCTGTGTGAGTAGGAGTGGGGACTATTATTTCAGGCCTCAGCGAGCTGGTGTGGGAGAGGAAAAGGAGAGAGAGAGAGAGAAAGCCTGGGGTCTTCACATCTAAAAATAGAATCGAGTGAGAGGGAAAAAGCCCATTTCCTAACCTTAATGCAGTTAGGCAGTGGAATAAACTGTCTGGCAAGGAGGTTGACTCACAGGCATTAAAGGCACTCAAACTAGGCGAGATCAGATCCTAGTGGGGGGGTTATTGGTACCAGCAAACCCTTCCTGGCTGCAGGCAGTAGGGAAGTGGCAGGAGTGCAATGGATCCACAGAGACCTTTTGCAGGGCCAGTCCTCAGAGGCAACCACACTTCTGTGCCCTCACACATACGTACTCACACTCTTGCACCCTGAATAGATGGAAGTGACCCTGATCCATCTTGTCTGTCTCATTGATGATGAAAGGGCTATTGCACTACAGGATTTTATCCCTCCCTACTGACCAGTCACTTCTATAATCCTTATGTGCCACTGCCAACAAGTGTCTAAATGTTCCAAGCCTCCTGAGTCAGGACAGATTCAACAACCTTGCAAATTTACCTTCACGCACACAGGCATGTGCACGTATACACATGTAGTCTGTGTATTTTCTTTACACACATTTCCTCTCTCCTCTAACCAGAGCCAGTTTCAACAGATAGCAGCTGGACTCCTTCATCCTTATGTCTCTCTGGTTCCCAGAGGGCACCTCTTACCTGTCCGACCCCCCCTCCTCCTAGCTTCTCTTGACGAAAGGTAGGCACTTTCTCTGCTTCCAGAGGTATGTTTAGTACCTCCCCAAGGCCCAGCGATGGCTATAGAAGTGCCCGTTCCTGCCCTGAGAGTGCAAGGAAAATACAGACTTGCCCCAGGTCCTGTAGAAGAGGCCAGTTTTTTCCCTTGCCTTTCCCCCCACCACATTCTCCTGTTCTTCCCTTTGGCAGCAGAAAACTCAAGAGCCTCCTCAGTTCTGCTGAAGGGCAGAGGAAAGAATAAGACCCACATGAAATGGATCAACTAGTAGACTGAGAACTTGAAACTGCGCCAGTGGCCCAGGGAGGAAATGGAGAGCAGCAGGCAGGGAATGAAAGGGGAAGGGCCCCAGCTGAGAAGCCAATGACCACAAATGGCCCTTCAGGGGCCGGCCTGGCCAAAGCTGCCCTGCTCTGCTCACTGTTGGCTCCAAGCCGAGAGCATGGCATCTTTCAGGGCTGGCCAGTGGCAAAACTGTGAGGTGGTGGGAGCTGGTCTCTAGCATCCCCTGACTAGTTTTCCTCCTCATTTTGAGGTCTCCTTTCCCAGACTCACTTGTGCATCCAGGTGAGAAATGGTGGGCCGTGGCCATAAGGCTAAATTCTCCAAAGCTGTGTGTGGCTGTAAATAGATTGTATTCGAGTAGGAAAAGAGAAGGATGGTGATCTGTGATGGAATACATCCTGGAAACTGTACACAATATTAGCAGATTTCTCTCCCGCAGGACTTCTCAGAACCTTTAATATGCTAATGTGCATCGATAAAATCAAAGAGGGGGATATAGCATTTTTCAAACATGTTTGGTCACAGAATCTTTTTCTCTTATTTTTGTAGAGCAGTGTTACAGGACTAGTGTTTCATTTGATGTATTTCCCCTCTCAGATAACTTGTGCATTTTCACAACTGGCTTAACTACCTACACCTAAAATAGCGACTGTGATGGCGAGAACCTAGGTACTCTTATAGTTAGTGGAGGCAGCCATGGTTACACTAGATTGACCACCAGGCTATAAGGGTGATATTTTTGACCAGACGGCCCTGGAGGTAAGGCTGTTGGTCTGCTCTTACCCAGACAGTCCCAAGTACTTTTAATATTTTGCTTTTTTGTGCTGTGTCTGGGTGACTAGTATGGAGGGACATGTCTATTTCTCATGCTGACACACTCATGTTTAAGAGGTGGTCCTTCCTGAAGCATTTGACACTTGTGACCTTGTTCTCCACTGAAACCACCAGTCCCCCAAACTCTATCCTCTGAAGGCCCCTGGACCTGCAGCCTCAAGAAGAGCTTGCTGTGAGCCCCAGTCCTGTCTCTGGGCTTTCTCATATGCGTGGATGAACCAAGCACTTCTTTACAGTGTACAGAACTGTGAAGATGGGGCACTGGGGAGAACTGGAGGGCTGTGCCTTGCCACACTGCTCCTCTGCTAGACCACTAAGTGGCCTGACCAGACAGGCCCCACCAGCGACCTCCACCACCTCATGTCACAAGAACTGGGATTCTCCTTAGTGTAGTGAGGAAGGGTGGGCAGCAAGCTGTTCTTTTGATTTAGGCCTGGTGAGAGCCAGTTTTTTGAGAGTAAGATGTTCTCATTCATTAATCCAAATGCTTCAAAGGTAAGAACTGTGTAATACCAAGCTGTTCATGAAAGTGTAGTGTCCCCTGTACTCTGTGCTGGTTAGAGCACCCCTGTATTCAGTTCTGGACAGGACCCCTAGGAGGCCTTCTCACAAATCAGAGTGTTACCAAAGGAAAGTGACTGAGATGCTGGACAGTCACTAGGCTAAGGCCTTTTCTAGGTCCTGGACCACTGTGAAAACTGTACACCCAGGGGAAAGACATGTAGGTACACTTAACATTTTACATACAATTCCAGGAAGTTCACGGACTGCCCACACACACACCCTAGATTAAGAAGCTCAATTGTGGAATCACACCACAAAAGGAATGTGAGCAAATTGGGTGGATTTAGCCAAAAACGTAAAAGAAAATCAAAGTCAAAGACAGATCACCTTGAAGAAATGTGGTAGCTATTTTCAGATATCTTAAAGTGGTTGCCAAGAGGAAGAGGAAGGAAAAAAGTTACTGAAAGATTGCTTTCGGCTCTGTTTCAGAGAAGTTTCTAATCAGACAATGGCATGGGCTCCCTTAGGAGACAGTGAGAGTTAAAAATTTGAAGGCTGAACCTCACATTTCTTCGCACCCATGTATTTCTGTCTGTCACTAAGATCCTTCCTAGTTTATCTCAGACCAGAGTCACAATCTTGCCAACAAACAACCCCCAAGAGGCCAGAGCAGATGGAGGTGGCCTCAAGCTCCCAACTGCCTGTCCCCTCCCTCTGCCCCGCCCACCTTCATAACTGTATCTTACTAGCCCCCTTACTAGGGCTCTCAGGGTTTGCAGGGCACCAGCTAGTTAATCTGATAACCTCATCTGCACTAATGGGATCATGAATGCTAATGAATTAATGTGTTCCCTTCCCAAGTGACATATTTGCATTTTAACAGAGGTCTTCAGGAGATAATGCCTTAACTCAAAGGAGCGATTAATGTTGAAATTTCGGCTGTTGGGCAGTGTAGTAAAGGAGATATTTTTGGAAAGGGAATCTTTTTCCACCCTTCATATCATACCGTGTGCTAGAAGATGAAAAAACATGTCTCTGCCCTTGAGGAGTTTATATTTTGTAAGGTTGGGGGATTACAATGGCTGACCTTTATTGAGCCCCCACCAAAGTGTGGGGCCCTGTGCTAAGTGCTACAGACATATTACCTTTGAATCCCCACAACCACCAGCTTCTGATGTAATAAGTATTTTGCAGATAAAGGAGCTGGGCCTCAGAGGGGTTAAGTAACTTAGTACCGTATCTCAGTGACTCTAGATGTCAGAGGCAACATTTTCTTGAAAAAGGGGCTGCCAACCGAACTACAGTGCCCCATAGATTGTAAGAAGCATTTCAGTTTCAGAAATATTAAAATTGTATCTTCGGAACCATGAAATACAGGAAGTGGCAAAGCCAGCTCGAGTACACGCTCCGCCTAATGCTGTGCACGGAACCCAGGTGGGAACTGGCTGGGGAATGCTCTCTGATGCGATAATATTAGAGCAAGCACATATTAATATTTTAATACAAAATAATTACACCAGGACTGATAAGGTTGCACAGCAAATGTCAATGGGGTCACGAACCTCAGTGGTGGAGAGAAAACAGGGATAGGATTCCAGGTAGTAGAGGAACTAGGCTGCACAGGGCCTGGGGCTGAGGTGGGGGGGTGGTAGGCACTGTCAGGCACCCTTACAGCAGGGAAGTTAGAGGGTATGGCACACTGGTGGGCTTGGCTCAAGTGAAGGGGTTCACTAGGGAAACATGAGATTGCTTGATGAGATGGGAAAGGGAAGGAAAGTGAACTGGCAGATGGTCTTCAAAGGCCAGGATGAGAGATTTTGATTTGATATGATAGGTAAAGGGGCAATTACTGATTCTCACAAGTTAATGCCAACATATTAGGAGAAGCGCATTCTGGCCACCAGGATGAATGAGAGCTCTCACCTCACAGCTAGAGGTTTCCAGGGAGGCGGGGGTTAAAAACAAGTGCTGCTCAAGAGGGTCATGTCATCAAAGGCAACAGAGTTCCAGGGTATTAAGAACCCTGAACTCTCAGCTCTCCCTTGATATGCAGTCCCCTCTTTCTGGGTGCATTCCCCACCTGGAAGAGAAAGTAGCAGAGTCATGGCCGCTATTCATGCACCCTTCTCCCCTTGGTAACGGCAGAGGGTAGGGATACAGCCTGGATGATGTAATATCTCCCTCCTGTCCACTAACAAGGGTTTGTTGAGTCGCTATGATGTGCTCAAGGTGTTCATCACAGCCCTGCATGCCACATGGATCCAAGAGGCCACTCTCTGAAGAGCTCACTGCCTGAGGAGAAAGGTGAACACACAGGAAGTCAAGGCAATGTGCGATGGTGCTATCGAGTGCTAAATTGTGGTAGGAAAATGATCTGGATTCCAAAACAGAGCAGAAAGAAGTGTGGGTGACTATTTGTTTTTACATTTTTCTGTATTCTCAAAGTTTTCCACTATGTATAGGCATTACCTTCATAATCAGGGAAAATTGAATTTTTAAAAAAGGAGGGCAGCCAATGAAGGTTAGAATGATCAGGAAAAGTTTCACAGCAGAGGCCTGATGAGCTTGTTAGTTAGATAATGCAAAGGGAGGATCTGCAGAAGTGGTGAAAAGGGGCCACCGCAGACTGGGGTAACAGCAGGATGAGCACAGAGAGAGGAATAAGCTCTGAGTGGGGAACAGTGGGGCAGGGAGAATAAGGAGACTGGTGGAGCTTGGGGGTGGGGAAGAATCAGGTCAGAGGGCTGTATATCTGGTGAAGCTCAGCTGCTGGGGACAGCAGGTCTCTGATACCAGGGAGAAGAGTTTCTATTTGATATCGTAAGCAAAAGGGAGCTATTATAGGCTCTTGAGCAGGGAAGTGACATGATGAAAGATGTTTTAAGGAATTCCTTTGGCAGCAGCACTGAAGGATCAGTTGGCGGGGAGGGGGAGGCAGCAGGCAGGAGTACTTCCAGTCAGGAGGCTGCTGCAGTGATCTGGCTGTGAGGTAAGGAGTGCCAGCTATGATGGCAGCAGCGGGAATGGTCAAGAAGGCATGGATTCATCAGGCATTTGTGAGAGATGAACAGCCAAGACACAGTGGTGATTGATGGGAGCGGGGAGGATGTGACTGATTCCAAGGCCCAGCCCCTGGGCTGCTGAGTGATGGTGTCACTCATACAGACAGAGATCCAGGGAAGGGCTCAGGGCTGGGGAGCTGCGTGGAGGGTAAGGTTGCAGGGGAGATCCTGAGTTTGGTTTTAGCTGTGGCGAATTTAAAGTGATGGTAAACTCCAAAGAGAAAATGTCCTTATAGGTAAAAATGAAATGGAACTGGAACTCAGGTTAAAAGCCAGACTTTATCATTTCCAGCAATCACCCAGAATTCCAAAGCAGGACAAGCTGTATTTATACTGAGTGTAGAAACCTCTAGAAAGGGCGGGGGATGGACGGCGATGGTGGTGAGTGAAAAAGCAGACCCAACAGCCAATTCTGATTTGAATTTTGCAGGTGACAGACTCTGTGTTAACAGCAGGCTGATGGGTCTGTTTAAAAATCCCCCTCCTTTTTCTCTGTCAGTGAACGATTTCCCTACATATTAGAAAGATTACAGCTCGACCGTAGGTGACGAGATGAATATGGAACAACACTTGCTTTATTAATCATATCTGCATTCTCTGTGATTTTACTGATGATGGCAACAGAGCCAGTGCGACACACAGCGCCTTCACCAGCCCTATGAGTGGGCTGGTTTTCAGAGTCCCAGCCTACAGACGCAAGATCCAGACTTCCAGCCATCCTGATACAGGATTGGAGACAAGCTCTGTTAAAAATTTATCTGGTATCTCAGTTTCCTCCTGTGTCAACTGGAAAAGCATCTGTAACTGACCTGCCTGGGTCTGGGTTAGAAGTGGGAAGAGAGAGGGAACAGTTACCAAAGGGAAAAACGTAGAGATGAAAGACAAAACTTGGGAGAGAAACAGTGAATGCAGATTGTAGCAGAATTTCCAACCTGAGAGGTCTTGACACTTACCTGGTTGACTCCTAAGCCATTTGTCACCACCATGCCCTCTTCTTTCCATGTGAAAGATCATAAATAGGGCAACTGCCCTACTCATGGACTTGCATTCTCTCTTCTCAATTCCCCACCTCCATAAGCATCTTCCACACAGGACACCTGCCCACATCTCAGCCACCCTCCTTCCAATCATCACGCCACCGCAAACCAGCATCCAGAAGACTGATCAGAAATCACAACAAAAATCTTCAGCAGGGAAATGCTGGAGACCGCGGGTCGACTATGCAGTGTGCGTGTGTGCGCGCGCACATGCACGCTGGTGTGCACGTGTGCGTGCGAGTGTTCATCCACCAGTCTAGCCATCTGTTCCTGTTTTCCCAGTGGGTTTGGATCAGAGCAAAGGAAGGCCTGTTTGGGTGGTCCTGCCCCCAGAACTGAGCTCCCTTGGCAGTTAAGAGCCCAGAGCCTGGGCAGACTTACTCTCCACTCATTCAGCTTTAGGAGGCATCATTCCCTCCCACAAGAACCTAGAAGAAGGAGAGAGCTAACATCTCACAGATATCCTTTCCGCATAGCTGCAGTACTCGATTAGCTTCCAACCCAAGGATGGGGGTCTCATGCCCAACCCCTGCCCAGGGTTGAAATTCAGTGGGCTGGGCAGGGAGGGTAGAGCTGGTAGGGGAAGCAAATGAGCAGGCTGAGGCCTCTGCCATCACCCTCCCATCCATCCACCTGTGGAGTCCTTGCTTATTTCTCTCATACCAGCTGTAACAACAGGGCTCCAGCTGGCACTGAAGTGCTGTGGTAGCTCTCGCAGTGTCCTGGCACAGCTGTGACCTCCACTGGGATGATCCCAAGTGCTGAGAGGTGTTTTCAAACTGATTCTGCCAGAGAACTGGAAAGATTCTCTCCTTGCTCTCGGCAGCTCTCAAGGCTCTTGGGAGCTTGAAGCAGACAGTCCCTACCTCCAGCATTCCTGTTGGGGGTACAGTACTCAGCACCCCAGCTCGGCTGTCATCCCAACCCCATGCTGCAGCTAGATTCCCCATTGCTCCCTCCTTCAGATCTTGGCACAGAAGGTGCAAATCTACTTTACTTGGTATGGTTAACTGATTAACTCATTGTGGTCTTAGCTCCAGTGAAATTCTGCCCCATCAAGGCCCTGCAGGCATGGGGCAAAGAAAGTGTGAGTACTGAGGCTAAGAGCAGGAAATGGCTGAGACAAAAATGAATCCCGAAACTCTATTTTGTGGTTCACCAGCCCCACTGATGCCATAAGTGCCTTTTGGATCTGACCCTCCTCTTTATGCGTGCTGCCACCACCCTTACTTACCTCCCACATGGATTGCTGTAGTATTTTACAAACTGATCTCAATCCCTCCTTATTCCAATCAAGTCAGCTTTCAATCACACAGCTAACCATCCTAACACACTTCATGCTAACTGTCCAACAGCCCTTCAGGCTCTCCTCAAGCCCAAACTCCTCTAGCTGACATCACAGGTCCTCCAAACACAGGTACCCCCATACCTTGCAAGCCATGTCCCCCACAACTGTGCCTCCACACATCCTCTCCTCTCAGTCAGAGGAGACCTCTCAGTCTTCCTTGATCATATCGTGACCATCTCCACCTCTGGCCTTTTCCCTACCTCCGCCTCCCCCTTGGAGGCCTGCTCCATTTCTAGTTAACAATCTCAAGCTCATACATTATTCAAAAACTAACTCACGTTCAACCTCTTCTGGGGAGCCTTCTCCCTCCATTCTAGCCCATGCTGCTTGCTATCTCTGTACCCTGAACCCTTATGGTGCTTACTATTTAGAGCACATAATGTGGTATGTAATTTTTCCCCCAACTTGTATTATTCTTAGTTGTTTCATATGAATAAGCATGATTTTTCTGTTAAATTATGAAATTTCTAAGGATCAGGCCCTTTGCTCTCCCCTTCACACTGTAACATTGGCATTGGGCTAGACCCAGGAGCTCTCAAGACACCTGTTCCCTTGCCTTAACTCCAAAATGAAGAAAGGATGAGATGAATGAAGGCCCTCTGAGGATCTTTGTCTGTTCCCTCCCCTTTCTCAAAAGATGTTCCAGGCATTTGAGGAGCTGAGGCTACCCAGAGAGGCCTAGCCAGCCAATCAGCCGTTGGATATCTAGTTTCAGTGCAGTCCCACCTCCTAAGGCTTTCCTAGTGATCAATAACACTGCTTAAGTGATCAATCTGAGACACAATGGGCTGCAGGGGCCAGCCTTTGATTAACTGGAGAGAATAAATGTATGCTAGAGACAGAGCAGGGAGGGAGGGGCAGAAGAAAAAGCAGGAAGGAAGATGAGCTGCGGCAAGGTAGAGGGAGGTTTTATGAACGAGGATATGATATGGAGCAGGGTAGCTCTTTACTGATCTGATTCAACAACTGAAGTAAGTACTTCCTGAGGCAACTACATAGTCTTTTTCAGAGCCTGGTAAATATCCCAGGGCTGCTGGGCACTCTTTGACCTTGGCAGGATCACTATTGCAATGGTCCACTGAGGACCTAAGGGGCTGCAGGCTCCATATTGGATGAAGAAATGGGTGTGGGATGGAGACTCCAGGGGCCCCTAAGAAAAGGCTTGGGCCTTAAGCTGTGCTCATTGGCTGAATCCATAGAAATCCCAAACTCTGGCATCCCTCAGTTCTCCACCCAAGCCGGTGACTGATATCCGTGATGATATGGGACAGGTAGCCAATCTGCAAGGATGATATCAGCATTACCTTCTCTCTGTCCATTGGTATCCACACTAAACTTCCTTCTGAGGCTCTGGGGCTAAAGATTTAATTATTTGGCATTTAACAACAAATAAGGAGGTCCTTTCTAAACTTTTTCTCATTGGCCCAAATTTCCAGCTATACCACTAATCAAAATTTTTCTGGGAAAGACAATGTTATCTGGAAAAAACAGAGCAGATGGTGTATTATTGTGAGAAAGTTCCTCCGTTAATCTATTGATTCCTGTTTTTCTCACTGAAAACCCATCCTTCACATATATTATTACTCTCCCTATTATTAGGCTCAAAGCCGTACAATCATCTTTGACTCTTTTCCTTCCTCATCCAACTCATCAAATTGGTAGGTAAATCAGGTTTCTTCTACTTCCAATATCTGTCCATCCATCTATCTCCTTTCTATTCCCATCCAGCTATTCTATATTCTAACAGCCTCCTAACTGGTCTTCATACCTCCAGGATGGCTCCCTTTTAATCAATCTGCCAAAGAGGAAAAAAAGAAAAGAAAAAAGAAAAATGAGTTTGAATCTAATCAAGGCTAGAGTTACCATCTGCTTATGAGAGATACTGGGGATAGTAGAACAAGGTAAATGACAACAAGAGGAAGCAAGACAGACCCTAATGTGGGACAGTGTACAGAACAACTAACCTGACTTCTCTAACAAGTCAAACAGAGAGGACTATTGAAAGGACTTAAGAGAAATAATGACCAAATGTCATGTGTGGAGCTTTTTAGGATCTTGAGTCCAACAAGTCAACTGTAAAAAGTGTTTTGAGATGACTGAAGACACGAGATTATGGACTGGGTAATGGATAATACAAAAGTATTAATGTTACTTTTGTTAGATGTGTTAATGGTACTGTGGTTATATGAGGAAATGTCCATTTTTTTAGAGACATATAAGAAGTATTAGGGGGTGAAATGACATGATCAATGTTTAAAATTTATTTTAAAATATTTTAGCAAAGAAAAAAAGATAAATTAAGCAAATATAGCAAAGTCCTGATAATTACTTAATGTGGATAATGGGTATATAGGGTTATTGTACTATTTTCTCTCTTTTTTTTTTAGAAAAGTTCATAATAAAGAACAAAAACAATAGTCACCCACTATGCCCCAGTCTACCTTCCTAGCTTTATCTTCCACTCCTTCCACAACTCTCTATGGCACAGCTGCCCCATGTCCTTGCTCAAGTGATTCTTGTCTGAACTTCATTCCTTCATTCACTCATTAATTCAGTTGTTTATTCAACAAGTATCTCTTAAGGACCTCTTATATGCACCAGATGCTGCAAATGCAAAGAGGACTGAGAGAGAGGAAGACAAGGGGCCTCCTTCATCTCAATTCCATTCCCAGCAACTAGCATGGCACCCTGCACATAGTAAGTGCTCAATAAAAGTTTATCGACTGCTATGCAGGGGGTGGTGTGGTAAAATCCCTGTCTAATATGAACCAACAAGGATTCGATCCAACGCAACAAATGCTTATTGAACACCTACCATGCGTAAGGCATTGTGTGCTATGGGGATAAAAAAAAAAGAGATGAAAAGCACCAGACTCTTCATTGAACTTATAATGTAGCTAAGACATACACATATGAGAAGTTCTATCTGTATGGGAAGAATATATGAATTCATGATTCCAGTGATGATAATGGGGTGTATCAGTGATGTAATTGCCAAATGTATTTTAGAGACAGTAAATGCAGGAGAAATTTGGAGGAGGGAGAGAGTTCACTTCAGTCTAGAATGATCAGAGAAGACTTCACAGAGGAGTTGAATTTGAATGCATAGTTGAAGGACAGGTATAGTGGTACTGGACAGGTCAGGAGTACAAGCAGAGAGGAGAGGGCATTCCTGGTGAGATACAAAAAATGTACAAAATGTACGAGAGACATGTTTAGGAAACCCTGTGAAAAGAAATGTGGCTGGGATATAGGGTCCACATAGGCTGTGTTTCTCAAGTAGACCAAGTATATCAGTGTCACTTGAGGGAGCTAGTTAAAATGCATATTCCTAGACTCCAGCTCCCAGAAGCAGAAGCTAAGGTGGTGGTACCCAGGAATCTACATTTTCACAAGTTCCCTGAAGTGATTTTGAGATACACTAAAATTTGCAAATCCGTGATGTGAGCAGAGTGGGAAATTAAGTTGGAAGAATACACGGCATAATGTTAGGCCCACTCAAAGACAGCCATGAATTCCAAACTAAGGAAGCTGAAACTTATAGGCCATCAGGTGTCACCCCTCAAAGATGTTGATCAGAAATGTCATGAATAAAGGATATTTAGGAATATTAATCTGGCAGGTGTATGTATTATGAACTGGAAAGGAAAGAGACTAGTGCAGTGTAGACATGAGTTGGTGGCAGGGGGTGCGGTGGACCAGGGTAGAGTCAGAGATGGTTCTGAGGTTTCTCGTCTGGGAGACTAGAAAGCCTGTGTAACACAAGCCATCTTTGAGAGATAATGAGATGAGTCTGCGAATGTTGAGTCTGATGTGATGGCCGACCATCCAAGGGGAAATGTTCAGCAAGTAGCTGGAATTACAGGACTGAAATATTAGAAAGGGGTTAAGTTTGGGCTGGAGAAGTGGCAATAGCCAGGAGAGGGGTGAGAGGGGAAGCCCTGACATGGCCACATGTTCTTGCCTACAGAGGAAGTGAAAGGCAAGAGGAGCCAGAGAACACTCAGATTTGAGGGGTAGGAGGAGAAGCTAGCAAAACAGAAATAAGGAAGAGTCACTGGGGTGGAAGTAGACCCAGACAGTACAACCAGGCAGAGAGCTCTTCAAAAAGATAGGAATGGCTCGCAGCGTGGCTAATGCCAAAGTGAAGCTGAGGCTCAGAAAAGGTCACTAGCTATCATGCATACAGAGAAACCTGCTCATCTCATGTTCATCACACTTCCGAGCAGGCACACTGGCTCCTACATATAACAGGCAGACCCCCCTTCAACTCTCTCTCTTTCTCTCACTCTCTTTCCCCTGCTGCCATCACACACACACACACACACACACACACACACGCACACACACACACGCACGCACGCACACACACACACGCACGCACACACGCACACACACGCACACACACACACTCTGATTTCTAAGCTCACTTTCTGATTGCTCAGGGGAGTAGGTGCTAGCATGCCCCTGGGCCTCTAATATTCCACTGTAAGGATGGTGCCTGTAAGGATGGTGCCCTCAGAAAAGGAGATGCTGCCTATCGTGGGTGGGAAAGAGTACAGTACCCCAAGTCCCTGCCCTCTCCTTACTCTCCTAGCTCAGCTGGAAAGGATGGAAGATAGCAGGCCCCTCCCCTTGTTCCCTCCCCTCCCCCTCTGCCTCTAGCCCTCAGATTTCTCAACAAAGATGTAAGGTCCAGCCCATTTTGACAATCTTTCATTTTGGCTGCTGATAACACAAGAGAATGTTTTTCTTTTTGAATTTATGGTAAGAAGAAAAACAAGTCCTTGAGAGAAGAGCCAGAACAGAATTTTCTGCTGCGAATGCTAATAGCCTGAAGGCTGGCCCGAAGCTGAAGCTAATGGGTGTGGCTTCCTCCCAGGGGCCCAACCAAGCACAGGGTCTTCATCCAGAATCAATGGGGATGGTCCCAGTCCCCTAGAAGCATTGCTAGGGCCTCTGTGAAGGCATGAACCCCCAGAAGCCAAGCTTACCTGCAAGAGTCTTAACTTCCCACATTGGCTCTAGGTGTGTGTGAATAAGCATATATAGGTGTATGTGTGTGTGATTAGCATGTGTCTTTTATGGCTGCAGCTAGGCTAGAGGCTCCAAAAGAACTGGGATCCTTCTTTTATTGCTTTGGTGCCACCTTGTCAGGGTGGCTTGTCTGGTGCTGGCCCTGGAGCCCAGTCATTTCTGCAGAGTGGGGGTGGGTGGGTGTCAGGGGACTTCCGTCCTGCATCTACCTGTGCTCCCTCAAAGGGCTGACAGGGGCACTACTGCAGTGGGGCAGTGCCAGACCAATGCCTCTCTTCCATCCATGCCCCCCTGAACTTACCCCCACACCCCAGGACTGCAGCTGCCTCACTCCGCCTCCCAACCCCCATGCCTAGCCCTGCAGGTTGCTCTTGCCAGCAATCCCGGGGCTTTCCTGTTGCACTTTTTCAACCTACTATTGCTCCCAAAGGATCTTGTTGGTGGCAAAATCTGCCAATGGAGCCATGAGTCACTTCCCAAGACCCTGGGACTACAGCACTCCCCAGAGGGAGAGGTTGGCTGACTCCCCCGCAGCCTCCAGGAGTCCACAGACACCTTACCCAGGGAGGCAGAGGCTCCATGGCCCTGTCTGAAGCCACACAACCAAGAGCATCACCAGCCTGTGTTTCCGGAGATATTTGCTGGTGGGGGCAGCTAGCCCCACCCTTCTGCAGGACGCCTCAGGTCTCGAAGATGCTCAGAGCCAGCAGCCTAGGGCTCCTACCACCCAACCGTACCCAGATAGAAATTTTAACTGGCACTATAGAAAAAGTACCCTAAGGGAATAATAAAACAAAAATTCGAAAGTACTAAACTGGCCTCCTCCCTGATGGCTATCAGCCCTTCCCTGATGGCTATCAGCCCACATTTGCAAGACAGTTGTGGTAGTGGGCGTTGGTGGGGCAGAGGGGAAGATCTCTCCACACACAGCAGGAACGACTGTTTCTCTCCTGCTTGGAGCATCTCTCTTGCCTTCTCAGAAACCTGCAGTGGCTCCCAATTGCCTCTCATGTCAATTTAAACCTTCTGCCTGTGAGCCTCAAAGCCCTCCATAATTACGTCCCACCTTCCCACAACCCCACTCCCACACACGCATAATGCACAACTCCAGGCCAGGCACAGACAGGAGCCGTCACCGTCCACAAATGCTCCAGCCCGGTCCTGCCACAGGTGACTGAGCAAGGGAGCCCTCCTCTGCCTCCTGTCAAAATGCAAATGTTACCTGAGACCTGAAGGCAGTAAACCACAATCAGCTCCTAACACCCTGGCCAGGCAGGGAGTCTGTCATCAGATTTGCCTCAAGGGTTTAAGGGGTGGGGGAGGGGACACAGAGGAACCAGGAGCAGCCACTGCGAGGGGTGCTCTGATGTTGAAGCCATCTCTGTCACAACTTTACCTAGGGCTCCAGTCTGACTCGGTGTCTCTACTTAAACCCGTCAAACCCACTAATCCTCCTTGCACCCAGTCTTGCCTTTCCTACACACACACACACACACACACACACACACACACACACACACACACACACACACACACACACACACACAGTCTTATTTCACTTCAGGGGTACCCTCATGCCAAGTTGCTGAGGCTGAATTGCTTTTCTCACATGAGAAAAAGAAGCCACGAAATTGGGTAGAAGCTGGCATGTCTGCCTGGACATGGCAAGTCTTGTTGAGGTCTCCCTCGGGAGAGCTGAGAGCTTTTGCACAGTGACAACAGCAAAGGCTTCCTGGGAAGTTGGAAACTGGGTTCCCCTGATTCTCCTGCAGTGAGTTTGACAGGCAGGGAAGGGTACAGAGAGGCAAGGGTCCCCCAGCTGAGAGCCCTGGTGGCTGAAATACCACACTCTCGGGCCTTTCAGGTCAATGTGTGCATCCTTTACCCCAGCCTTCACTCCAGTGGGGAAAACTCACTTGGGGCTTCTCTCTGAGTCAGCATAGATCCGCCACCCTCCACCTGAGAAGGGTGCCCCCAAGGGAGTCTTGGTCTCATAGCAATTTCTCCAATGGACAGGAGTCCAGAGACTGCCTCGCCCTCTGCAAGAGCTGCAGGATGCTGAGACCACCAGGTGGACTCCAGGGTTCTGCAGCTGGACTAAGATGCCAAGAGGAGGGGGCAATTCTGGCAGAATTCAGAGTACACTGTGATTTCAAGAGATTTTGGTGGCAGCTACATGGGTGCCACCTGTTTCTGGGGAAAGGTGTCAAGCATTTGCCCCTGCACTGGTTTGAGTGTGTGTGCGCTGGAGGCCCAGGAACTCAGGTGTGGATGGGCACGACTACCACAGTTGGGAACGTTTTTTTCCAGAATGGAGTTCTTAAGGGCCCTGGTGGAGGTGTCTACAGTAGCTTGGCCTGGGGGTTGGCTGTGTGTTTAGCACTGGGGGGCAGCAGGTACTGGATCTGCGGTAGTTTCTCAGGGACACTGAGACAACACACACACACTCACATACACACTCTCCAAGAAGTAGAAACAGTGTGAATGTGAGTGTGTGTGTGTGTGTGCGCGCGCGCGCGCGCGCGCGCGTGCGCCCACACGTTTTAGCGGTGCCGGGGAGCGGGTGCTTGTAAGTATGTGTTTGGGTGAGTGCCTGATTAGCAACCTGGTGGCAGGGGGCAAATGTAGCTCTGTGTGTGTGTGTGTGTATGTGTGTGTGCGCGCGCGCGTGCGTGTGTGTGTGTGTGTGTCCTCTTTGGATGGCGGTGACTGTGTAGCTGAGTGCTGGGTTTATGGTGCGGCTGTGTGTGCGCGTCCGTGTCCGCGTGTGAACATGGCCCCGGGAACCACGCACATGCTTCAAACAGCTGTTTTTGGCAGCCCTGGGTCTCGGGCTTCTCTGGGCACCCCGGCTAAGGGGCCACCTCCCAGCAGCCGGGCCCCTTGTCTCCCCAGGTCTCCCAACTGTGCCCACGGCCCCGGCGCACACACAAAGCCTCCATAATGAACGCGCGCTCTCCCCTGCGCTCGGCTTCTCACCCTGCACCCCGGCGGCTACGCAAGCCCGCCAAGCCGGCGACTCACCGGGGCAGTAGGCACGCAACCGGCCGTTCCCCCCGCCCGCCCAAACTCCTGCCGACCCGACGCTCGGCACCCCGCCCTGGCCGCGGCTCCTGGAGGGTGCCCAAGCGCCCGTCGCCTCCGAGCCGGCCCGGGGCGGCACGCTCCCGCCGCGACCCACCCCGGGCCGGGCTGAAGACTGCGGGCGCGCCCCCCCCGAAGGCAGCGCGACTCTTACCTTCCTCCTCCGCCTTCTCTTCCCCCTCTTCGGCGGCGCGGCAGCTCCGGTGGAGGAGCAGCAGCGGCGGCGACGGCGGCGGGACTAGGGCGCCCGCGTCCCCGAGCCCGGCACGGGCGTGGGGCTCAGTGGCGCCGAGCGGCGGGGCGGACAGAGGCTGGCGGGGCGGCAGCAGCCGGCCCGGGTCGCGGGGAGCTGGCGCGCAGGCGGCGGGCTGCGGGCAGGCTGGCAGCGGCGCGCGCGGGCTCCTCGGGCGGGCTCCATGGCTGCGCCGCGGGCGGCACCATCGCCCTGGCTCGCTCGCCGCTCTCTCGCTCCAGGAGTGCGGCAGGCGGCGAGGTGACGGATGGCGGCGAGGCGGCCGGACAGCCGAGGAGGGGAGGGGAGAAGGGGCGGGGGGAAGGGGAGGAGTGGGGGAGGGGAGGGGAAGGAAAGAGGGGAGTGCAGAATGAGGGGCCTCTCCGGCGCCTCGCGACCCTCGAGTGCTGGCGTCAGTTTCCCCGAATCGGAACGCGGCTTAAAGGCACAGCTCCCGACTCGGGTCGCAACTAAAAATAAACACAAAATTGGCAATTGGGGAGACTCTCCCAAGATACAACCCAGAAACCCAGCCACCCAGCCCCGCGTTGCCTCACTACGTGAACCTGAAGGTTCGGCTGGGCTCTGCCGGGAACTGCCGGCAGCTAAGAGGGCAAGCCGATTTCCAAAGTGAACCCGGGAAAGTGGGGTGGGGGTGCGGGGTGGGGGAGTAATTGAGGAGAAAGGGCAGCTGGAACACTCGCTTCGGGACTCCAGTCGCTGGCCGCTGACCTTGTTTCCCCGAGCTCCCCCTCGCCCCCTGTTTGCTTGCCTTCAGCTGGGGTCGCCCTCCCTGCAGCTCCCCTCTTGGTCGCCACAACCAACATCCATAAGCACCTTGAGTTTCGGCTCCGGCTCCTGCTCGCAGCGCCTCTCCCCAGCACTGGAGTGCTAGCTGTTCTGAGTCCAGGCCCAGCCCGGGAGCCCACCTCAGGAAGGGAGCGATCTGCCAGCTGGCAGAGGTCCGCTTAGAGCATGCGGTAGGCTTGATGAGAAGGGAAGGAGGTTAAGGTGTGTGTGCGATTGTGTTAACCAGCAGGGAGTGGGAGGGTCCTGCCCGCGCACCCCCCTCCTCAAAGGAGAGTAGCACACAGCACAGTGCCTGATGAATGATCTCAGGACATTTTTGAGAGACACGCTGTGAATACTAAGCAAGTAGCAGGCGAGATTCAAGAAAGGCTCTTGGTCTCCTAGCTGGCTGTGGAACCATTTAGAGGAGTTTTGAGGACCAAGAAGAAAGGCCACTCTCCGTCTTCCCCAAAGGGCAGCCTCACTGGGTACTCAGAGGGACTGGGAAGCTAGACAGGGTGACAGAGGGGTGAAATTGAGGCTAGGGAGGAGAAAAGCAGAAGGAAGTGATTGAGTTGAAGAGCCTCTGGTGATGCCAAATCACGGTGAATTTCCAAGTGTCAGAGGCTCCTCGGAGAGACAGCTAACACTGGCACATGTGGGCCTCAGCAGTTCTGAGGTGAACAGTGAGCTCTCCTCAATCTCTCTTGTGTGCTTGGACTTTGGAAGGGAGCCTTTTGGTAAAGAAGGACCCAGTCCAGCTGGACTCCCTACCTCACCTCCAGTTCTATTTAAACATCTCGGTAGAACCTCAGAAGAGACTGGAGGGCTACTGAGGGGCAATCATGGGCAAGGGGATGGTCTTGTAAGCTGTGTGGCATTTCCATGATACGGAGAAGAGCTCTGGGTGTGGGGCTTCCTGGGTCCCTGTAGCTAGGATCAGCAGTGGTGTAGCTGACTAGCAGATTTGGTCATTCGTCCACTGAACACACTTTTTGCTTCCTTCCTGGCACTTCCTCCCTTGAAAAAAAAGGATGGAAATTCCCTGCATCTGGATGGGGGTAGTAGCCTAGGCTGGGAAAACAAGTTGATGGAATTATTAAAAACGAATGGTGAGTGAAAGTAAAGACACACAGGGAAAAAACATGCAACATTCCTGATAAACGCGCAAGCAGACCCACACAGAAGAAGCTGCTCTGAGGAACACAACACACACACAGGGACACACATGCAGTTACACATGGGAACACAGACATACTGAGCTAGTCCAAAAAAAAAGAAAAAGTCTAGCCAGAGAAGTGACTCAGACTTGATTTCTAATCCTTCTGGAAGAGAGAGGTGAAGACAAGCAGGGAAGAGTTGGCCTCCGGTCTCCAGGGATTGGAGGGAGCCGGGAACCAGCTGTCCAGTATGAATAATGCTATTTGCATCCAGACAGTCCCTGGCTGGTTTCCTTGGGGTGGTGTCTGGGGGTGAGGTGGGGGGAGAAGAATCCCCTCCGGAGTCCCCTGATCCTTACCCAGTTTGTTCCTTATTAACATTTATATTAGTAACACAGATACCAACAAGTTGGTCTGTATCAGTTCTTACAATAAAACTCAATGGGTTAATAAGGAAAACAAGTGCATTTTACAATTCTGATTAGCCGTCTTCTGCTGCTCACTGGGCTCACTGGAAGCATATGCTTGGGCTCCAGTCAATCTGCTGAGCTGTAAACAATCTGTTGTGCGGTGACAGAGGAGAGAGTATTGGGAAGGACTGTGTCACTGGACAAATGTGAAAGTGAGGGCTCCTGGGTGACCAGTGGGGTACTGTCCGGTTTGGAATAGTAATTATATGCACAGTTTTTGGAGTCTGCTTCTTATTAGAGGTGTGACCTTTGGTAGGTCACTTACCCTCTCTGAGCCTTACCTGTGCAATGGAGATGATGACAGAACTTACCTCAAAGAGTTTCTGGGAGTAGTAAATGAAATAATGGATGTGAAAGATCTCAGCAAATGGTCTCTTGTCAGTCTTTCTCAAGACCAATCTGCCTCCTAGTCATCTACTAAAACGCTCCCTATTTTGTTCTTATTCACCTAACTTCTGTCTGAAGTGATGTGGCATTTGCATTGTTTCTTGCTCTTGGTCAAAGTGAGTTCTCAAGCTTGTGTACACTTTGGTTGATTTCACTTCCAAAGGGAGAACGCCCCCAGCCCCCTTTCCCTGCCCCTGCTCCTGCCCCTCAGAGAATCATATAGGTCGGATTTTTTTGTTTTTTTGTTTCTGTTGTTTGACCACTGTGTGTACTGTACTCCCTCTGCGCAACAGACATGAGGGAGGAGGGAAGGCAGGAAGCAAGGTACAGAGAGGGCTCTTCATCATTCTTAACCCCATGCCAAAAATGCAGCAAAATGAAAGCTTGAGTGTAAAACCAGGCCCCTTGATCCAGTTTCATTGAAAGTTGGTGAGGTGGATCCCCTCGGGATAAGAGCTCAGTCTCTTCAAATCTTGTAACAATTGGATGATGAATGATCTTCCAGCCAGAAGCCCATTTCCTATCGAAATCAATACATTGAGATGAAGCTAATAAGTGACACTATTTTTCTCCCCTGTACACCAAGAGTAGATGAAGGCAGCTCAGCCTCATTGGCACCTTGGGCTGTAATCAGCAATTAACAACCAAGCACCCAACTCACCATTAACTGAGAATCCAGGGATAAGTGGACAGAGACTCTCTTGGCCTCCTGTAGTAATAGTAATACTGATTACCATTTATCGACCCATCGCTCACTGCAAGCTGGGCACTCAGCTAATGATCCTAGGAAAAGGAGGTTAGTTTTTCATCCCAAGGGATACAATTAGTTCTACTCCCTTGGTAGGACCTCTAGCCAGCCCTGAGAGCTTTACATGCATTAACTCATTTCATGATCACCATAACCTTACTTAGGGCACATCATTGTCTTTATTTTAGAGAGGAGGAAGCCAAGATTCATGTAGCAGTAAGTAACAGAACCTGGATTTCTAACTATGTAATGATAATGAATAGTAATAATAATTATGATTGCTAATGTTTATTGAGCACTTATTTTGGGCCAGACACTGTGCTAGCATTTTGTATGCCCTGTCACATTTAATCTTCACAATAAATGGGAGAGGGTAAGTACTGTGATCATGACGATTTTAAAGGAAAACAAAGGCTCTGAAAAGTTAAGTAATCTCCACAAGGTCACATAGCTAGGGGGCCTGATCCAGAATTTGAACCCATGCCAATTTGATTGCAATAGTTTGAGTGTCTCCAAAAAAGACTGTGACTGCAGGCCTACAACTGGGGTTACACAGCTGAGACAGGTTGCTAGCCTTTTCCAGAGACATTCTAAACTGCCTGCCTCTGTTGCGGCAACCCAGCCATCTACTAGCACCCAGGAAAAGATGAATAAGCAAAGAACAGGGCATCACTGATGAAGTGCAGCTGCCTAAGGCAGCAAGAGGAATCCCTGGGTGGCAAGGCAGACTCCGGGATGGTAGAAGGAGGGATGGCATGATCAGAAAGTGCAAGGAGGAAAGCCACTTTACAAATTTCAATCTCCAGCCCTTTATTCTCCATCTTGCCTTTCAGCAAGACACCCATGCATCCTAAAGCATCTGGGGCCAACCAGGGCTCTGGTTTGGGACAGGGTGGGTACAAAAAGGAGAAGAAACTCTGGACCTCCTGAGTTACTGGAGAAACTTAGAGCTAGCAGGGAAGCTGGGTAACAGAGAGAGCACAAGAGAAAGATGGAGAAGGAAAGGGCCATCTGAAGGATTTGTCACTAGGAGGAGGGAGGACAAAAGGCTGGGCCATTATGCTATGAGGTTTTTTCAGTGGCCCTTTGTGTGGTAGCTGAGCTTGCCCACCCAGTGTGGGCTGGGAGACCTGAAGTGAACAACTGCAGGCCCATGAGCTACAAACTGCCCGCCAGCCAGCCTTTTCCCCAGCCTTGGCTGGCTGGTGCCTTCTCCCCTCAAACATAGATGCTGAGGAAGGCCCCCTGCCTGCTAGTTCCTTGGGTCCCACCGGGCTCCCAGCTTCCCTGTGTATATTCATGCCCCTCCCCTACAGAACTCGCTGGGAGACATGCCCAGTCATGGCAGGGGGATCCCCGGGTCAGAACAGGGGTTCATTCTACAGTGGTGTCCTGTGACTGGAATGGGGTCACTCAGTTCTTGCCTCTTCTCTGAGGCTTGGGGTCAGAGGCATGCTCTTTGCATCAATATAGCCCAGGCCTCTGGTGTGGCTGGTTCCTTAGCCTTCCCTCCTGCTCACCTCACATACCTTACAATTATTGGCTTAATAAGATTTCCTTTCAGTATCCAACCTGTCCGTACCTCCCCTCTCTTCCTAGGTCCTCTATGAGTGCCCTCCACCAGACAGTTGCTCAGGCTCTGGGTGTTTCCTGAATGCAATTTCTGACCCCCATCAAAATGTATCCATTCCTTGTCCTAGTCCTAGGTTATCCAATAAACTCCTCTGTACTTAGGTAAACACAGATCTTAACTGGCACTGCTTCTCAAAGCACCCACACACAGAATCCCTAACCATAGAATAAAGGGAGACTGTGGAGGAGAAGGCCAAAGTGGCCCGAAGTGTCAAATGTCTTCAAAGTTTTACGCTTTATTTCAAAAATGTGAATTTTTACATGTACTCCATGGTATACTGGTGTTTGATTTACCACGGAAATATCACATAGCTCTAAAGCCCTCGCACAAACCGAAGCTCCAAAAAGACACACTTTGTTCATCTTGTGCCTCTGTGGACACTGTGGGAAGAATAGAGACCCCCCACTCAGGAAGCGCTGAATGGACACATTATTCCACCCCAAACCCGCTTGCTTTTGATGCACTATCCCTATTGAAGATGGTGGTGAGCAGAAAGGGTAACTGGAACAGTCTGGAGTGTAGTGGTACAGCGGTGTACAGGGGGAGCCTGTTTTTGTGTAAAGCTGAGTTTCCCCCACAGGACCTGCGGCAGAACCAGCCACACCCTTAGGTCCCAGAGGGTGCTGCTGGCAGCCTCCTACTTGGTGTGATGCAAGTCTTCCCCTTACTCCAATTCACCGGCCCCCAAGCTGCAAGTGCCGGAAATTCTCCTTTGGGTTAAGGCCCAGTCTCCAGAAGGTCCCAGTAAATTGCACATGTTATCTGGAATGGACAGCACATTAAGTCATTAGCGTCCATTAATGCAGTTGCCTGAATAAATCTATCAGATTGCCTGTCACCTCTCAGAGGGCAGAGCTGTGAAGGGATGAGACAGTGACCAGGAAACTTTCTGTGGGGTGGGGGAGCTCTAGCACATCTGACCCTGTTGTCTCAGAATCATGCAGGTAGCCCCACCTGGACCCCTATTTAACAAGTGCCCTGGGTCAAGCCTGTAAGCCAAGCACAGCCAAAGCAGGCCCTGGGAAAGGACTTCTGCTTGTGAGGGGGTTGGAGGTTGGGGGGCCAAGGCCAGAGGAGCAGCATGGTAGGCCAGGGCTGAAAAGACCTCCTCACCAGCTTTGCATTTCCCTGGCCCTCCTCTGTAGCTTCCTTTTTTCATTCTTCCCTCTCTTGCTTTTTTTGTCTGTCTCTAGAGAGAGAGCTTCTGCTTTGCTGCCTCCTCCTTGCTCACCTCCCTCATGCAGAGGATCCCTACAGGGAGAGGGCCAGTGGCTCTGGAAGGCCTAGGAGTGGGAGCTGAATTGACAAACCCTGGGGAACCGCCCATGCTCCTTGTGTTGCCTTCTTTCTCTCCCCCCTGCTGGCGTCTTAGGCATGTTTGCTTTCCTGGAGTTAGGAAGCAAAACACCAATTTAAATTGATGCTGACGGAGCCTGTCAGATGCCAAGTGCTGCCGCTGTTGCCACCAGTACAGCTATTCCCCATGAGGCAGACCAGACATGTGCTTGGGACACTGCTCCCAGGAGCTAGCAGACCTTCCCCCTACTTCCCTCTTTCTGGATGGGGGTGTGGTGGGATGAAATTTGGAAAGCAGAAACTGGATGGGCAACAGAAAATGTCTCTAGGCTGGTGAGCAGACTATGGGGTGCCTCAGATAGGCTCTCTATCCTGGTTAGGCCGCTGTGTGGTCATGGATACTTTATTTAACCTCTCTGTGCCTAATGTCCCCCTGGAAAAAAAACCCCAAAGGAGAATCCAACACCTGCCCGATGCTTTTCACAGGGTGCAGATTTATGAAGGAATCACCTGGAGCTTTTTAGAAGGAAAACACCACACAAAGACAAATATTGCTTGAATGACTCTAGGGAAGAAAAGGTGTTTAAATCCACTCCACCCCAAGGCTTTGGGGGGCAACTGCTAATCCGATAAATGAATTCTTGCTAATGTGCGAGGGAGTGCCAGTGGGCCCATGAGTTCCCCTCCCAACAGTGTGCATTTTGACCAGACATAAACTTTCAATGCCTTTCTTCAAAGATGTGATCAGTAGTGGGAATATTTGACATAGAGGCAGGTGGCTGGGAAGTTTGAGGGTATGGGGGACCTTTCCTGTTTCACCCTCAGGAAATCTCTTACGTGTGCACTAGGCTTCACAGTTGTCTTTTACTTGATCTTCACAATGACACTGTGAGATATGCATGGCTGCTATAATCCCCATTTTATAGATGAGGAAATTGAGGTCAGATTGACTGAATCACCTTCCAGGGCCACACAGTTGGGAAGCAATTGATTCTTCACCCTTTCTCAGGCTGACTCCACCTGAGCAGAGCACAGGGCTCAGGAATACCAGGCCTGGATCAGCCATTTCTTTTGTTCACTTTCTCTGTCTGTCACTAATTTCTCTTTTCTTCACTCTGTCTTTTCTGTACCCTATTTTCTGTTCTTCTGGCTGCTGTTCACCAGACAGGGAAGAAAAAAAAATTAGCTTTACAAGGAAAAGCAGGTATTGCTTTATATGTCTTGGTGGCTAAAGCAATAACCTCCAGAAAGGTCGGACTAGAACATTCTTACTGCTGGACTGGCAGTAACTTGCTGTGTTTGACCTGGACTCAATTGATTAACCTTTCATCTGTGAGTTCTCACCTTTTCAACTTGCATAAACCTCTCAGGGCTCATGGTGGGGTGTGCCTCAGGGAAGGAGGGGGAGTGGAGGGGCAGGAGACGGAGAGAGCTAATGAAAAACAAGAACTGAAGAGCACTGTGCTACCATTCCTAAATGATGCACTAATGCCTAATGGCACTCTCTGCCTCAAAAGCCATGGCTCAGAAATGGGAGGCATTTGTTAAGGTACTGCAGGCAGTTCCCTCATAATCTAAGAAGTCTCCTATTTAGGGGTAAGGCCTAATTATAGCTTCTTCTTTTCCTTATCTCCTCTTATTCATTAAGACCAAAGGACATTTGCTCTGGAAATCAGATCTCGATTTCAGAAAATTTCATCTGCTCCCACAAATTGGATTTCCTACCTGGAGTCAAATTCTCCATTTATAATAGAGATATCATCTACCCGGAAACCTGTCCTTGGTTCGGGCCTAAGCTTGCTGAGATGTGTTTTCAATGGTGACCAACTCCATGGCCTTGCTGGGCCTGAGGGAACTGAGGCTGGGGTCTCAGGCCATGGAGTCCAGACTGCATCTTTTGGAGAGATGCTTGGGCTACAGCTGGCTTTGTCAACTGAGGCCTGCTTCCAGCCAGTGCTTCAGCACATTTTCAGTGGCTACAGCCATAGGAAGTTTGTGAAGGGCTACTCTTGGGTTTGGCCTCTCCATTTAACCCAAAGCATGGCTGGCTCCATGACACTCTCCTGCTCGGACACTCTCAGTGGCTGCGCTGTGCCTGTAGCATAAAATCCAAACTCCTAGTGTCCATTTCCCACTAGTCCATTCTGAGACCTGCTCACTCTGCCAGGTATGGCTCCTGACTCTTCCTTGCCCCTGTCCTGCCTCCTGCATTCTGCTCTTGCAGTTCCCAGGGCCTGTATTGCTTTCCTCTCTGCCTAGCCACATTCTGTTCCTCCCACAAGGCCCCCATCCCAACACCAGAGAAGGCCCCCTCTTCCCAGGAATGCTGAGCACTCTTAACTGCACCAGTCATTTGGCACATTATCAGAGACTGAACACCTTTTCTCAGTGCTTATATTCTTGGCTTGGACTGTAATTTGTCCTTTTGTGGACTTAGCTCTGTCTCCCTATCTTTGTGGGCATAGGCCAAGCCTTCTACTCCTCTTGATCGTCCAGAGTGTCTGGCCTGATGCTGGGTCATAGAGGTCTCTGGGCGCAGGTTGCCTGCCTGCCCTTTTGTCCCATCACTCCCTGCAGCTCTGCAGTCTCTGCTGGCTCTTTTGCTTGCAACCTTCAGGTCCTCCCCTTCCTATCGCCTTTCATCCTTCACCGGAAGCTCCTAGCACCATTCAGTAGCTTCTTCCTTTTATGAATAATGTTGATGGTTCTTCCTCAGACCCTCTTCAGTTTCTCTGAAATTAATCAATCCGGAGGCAGCCAAGAAAAAAATGGGAAATTGGGGAAATTTGTTTTTCATATGATTCTTCCTCCTTTGGCTGTTCAGTGTCTGCCAGTTGAGCCAGACAGCCCTTGTTTTTACTTCTTCTTCCCTGAGAACAAACTCTACTGAAAAAGGCATGTAAGTGTCCTTTCCATAATAATAAAAAAAATCTTGATTGCCTAGCAAGACTGTCTGAATTCCTGATCCCTGTAGCTGTAAGCTGGGACAAAGTGGTTGTTCTAAGGTGGTCAGAAATGCATTTCCTGGGCTCAAAGAAGGGCAATGGGAATGTGTCCTAAGGGAAAGAAGAACCTTTCTCTGTTCTGGGAGGGATCATTTTTAGCTGGCTATCTAACTGCTCATGGGCCTTGATAGCTCATTTGAGTACAACTACTTCCACCTGGCCTGAGAAATTTATTTAATCAGAATATAGGAGTGGACTAACTGGGGGAGTGGCCCACAGCACTGATTGGTTGAGGAGCAAGAGTCTATATTTACTGAGCCTTTACCAGATGCCATGCATGGTGCCATGCAGGTTACATCAATAATCTTGTTAAATCCTCATGACTCTATGAGGTAAGTGCTCTTATCCTTGATTATAGATGAGGAAACTGAGGCACAGAGAAACAACTCAATTCATCTAAGGCCATTAGCTAATTAGTGCAAGCACTGGGTTGGACTCAAGCCCAGGTCTCTGATGCCAAAGCCTGTGAAGTTCACCACCACTCTATTCAGCTCTGACAATAACAGCTGCTTTTGTGGAGCCAAAGTATAAAAAAGGGCCACCCTTGACAACTTTCTCTATACTCCTCAAGGCATGCTTTTGAGCTGCCACCTGTGACTTCTTTTTCATCATAGTCTTAAGAGCCACAGTGTGCTCCATACCTTGCCTCTATCTCCTCTGTCTCAAACAGGAGGCCAGCACGTGAGAGCACAGGCTCTGGAGCCACACTGCCTGGGTTCAAATCCAAGCTTTGTCACTTTTTAGCTGCAGGAATTTGGGTAAGTTGCTTAATTTCTCTGTGCCTCCTTTTCCTCATCTATAAATTAGAGCTAACATAATACTTACCTCACAGAATTGCTGGGGAATGGAATGAGGTAATGGATGTATGGTGCTCAGCACAGTGCTGTTGCATGGAAAATTCACAGCAAATGCTATCTGTCATTACCTCCCCCTTTTGCCCCTACCTACCCAGGGTTTCCAGGGACTTTATGCCATCCTCAGATTACCAAGGATTCCCCTCCATGGCACCCTTTCAGACCTGCTGGTGTACTGAGCAGCTCTGAACATTAGCCTTCCCACCCAAAACCTCATGTTGAGTCCCAGTCTCTCCCCTAATTGTTAGACCTTAGAAAGCAATCTTATCTACATCAAAATTAAAATTTTTGTGCATAAAAGGATACTATTAACAGAGTGAAAAGACAACCCACATAGTGGGAGGAAATATTTGTAAATCTTACATCTGGTAAGGGATCAGTATCCAGAATATATAAAGAGCTCCTATTACTCAAAGACAAAAAATCAAACAGCCTCATTTAAAAATGGGCAAAGGACTTGAACAGACATATCTCCAGAGAAGATATACAAATGGCCAATGAGTATATGAAAAGACGCTCAAGATCACAAGTCATTAGAGAAATGCGAATCAAAGCAATAATGAGATACCACTTCAAATACATTAAAGTGGCTATTATAAACAACAACAGAAAATACCAAGTGTTGGCTAGGGTATGGGAAATTGGAACCTTCATATGTACTGCTGGTAAAAAGGTATAATGGTGCAGCTGCTGTTGAAAATGGTATGGTCATTCCTCAAAAAATTAAACATAGAATTACCATATGATGTAGCAATTCCATTTCTGCATATATACCCCAAACAATTGAAAACAGGGACTCAAACACATATTTGCACACACATGTTCATAGAAGTGTTATTCACAGTAGCCAAGAGGTGGAAAAAACCCAAATGTCTATCAACAAACGAAAGCATAAACAAATGTGGTATATACATATGAAGGAATATTATTCAGCCTTAAAAAGGAAGGTAATTGTGACATATACTGCAACATGGATGAACCTTGAAGATATTATGCTAACTGAAAAAAGCCAGGCACAAAAAGACAAATATATGATTTCACTTATATGAGGTACCTAGAGTAGTTGAGTTCATAGAGACAGAAAGTAGAATGGTGGTTTTCAGGGACTGAGGAAAAGAGAGAATGGAAAGTTATTCTTTTTTGGGTACAGAGTTTCAGACTTGGAAGATCAAAAAAGCTCCAGAGGTGAATGGCAGTCATGGCTGCAGAACAATGTGAATATACTTAATGCCACTGAACTGTAAACCTAAAAATGACTTAAATAGTAAATTTTATGTTATATATATTGTACCACCATTTTAAAAAGCAATCCATTTTAAAATAAATTCCCTCAGGAACAAGACAAGGATGCTCACTCTCCCTGCTTTTATTCAATATAGTACTGGAAGTCCTAGCCACAACAATCAGACAGCACAAAGAAATAAAAGGCATCCAGATCAGTAAGGAAGAAGTCAAACTGTCACTGTTTGCAGAAGACATGATACTGTACAGAAAAACTCCTAAAGAATCCACTCCAAAACTACTAGAACTAATATCTGAATTCAGCAAAGTTGTGGGATACAAAATTAATACACAGAAATCTGTTGCATTCCTATACACTAATGATGAACTAGCAGAAAGAGAAATCAGGAAAACAATTCCATTCACAATTGCATCCAAAATAATAAAATACCTAGGAATAAACCTAACCAAGGACATGAAAGACCTATACCCTGAAAACTACAAGACACTCATGAGTGAAATTAAAGAGGACACTAACAAATGGAAACTCATCCCATGCTCTTGCTAGGAAGAATTAATATTGTCAAAATGGCCATCCTGCCTAAAGCAATCTACAGATTCAATGCAATCCCTATCAAAATACCAACAGGATTCTTCACCAAACTGGAACAAATAGTTCTACAATTCACATGGAACCACAAAAGACCCTGAATAGCCAAAGCAATCCTGAGAAGGAAGACTAAAGCAGGGGGGGATCTCGCTTCCCAACTTCAAGCTCTACTACAAAGCCACACTAATCAAGATAATTTTGGTACTGTCACAAGAACAGACCTATAGACCAGTGGAACAGAATAGAGAATCCAGATATTAACCTAAGCATATATGGTCAATTAATATACGATAAAGGAGCCATGGATATACAATGGGGAAATGACAGCCTCTTTAACAGCTGGTGTTGGCAAAACTGGACAGCTACATGTAAGAGAATGAAATTGGATTCCTGTCTAACTCCATACACAAAAGTAAACTCAAAATTGATCAAAGACCTGAATGTAAGTCATGAAACCATAAAACTCTTAGAAGAAAACATAGGCAAAACTCTCTTGAAAATAAACATGAACAACTTCATCATGAACATATCTCCCCAGGCAAGGGAAACAAAAGCAAAAATGAACAAGTGGGACTATATCAAACTAAAAAGCTTCTGTACAGCAAAGGACACCATCAGTAGAACAAAAAGTCATCCTACAGTATGGGAGAATATATTCAGAAATGACATATCCGATAAGGGGATGACATCCAAAATATACAAAGAGCTCACACACATCAACAAACAAAAAGCAAATAATCCAATTAAAAAATGGGCAGAGGAGCTGAACAGACACTTCTCCAAAGAAGAAATTCAGGTGGTCAACAGACACATGAAAAGATGCTCCACATCGCTAATCATCAGAGAAATGCAAATTAAAACCACAATGAGATATCACATCACACCAGTTAAGATGGCTGCCATCCAAAAGACAAACAACAACAAATGTTGGTGAGGATGTGGAGAAAGGGGAACCCTCCTACACTGCTGGTGGGTATGTACATTAGTTCAACCATTGTGGAAAGCAGTATGGAGGTTCCTCAAAAAATTAAACATAGAAATACCATTTGACCCAGGAATTCCACTCCTAGGAATTTACCCTAAGAATGCAGCAGCCCAGTTTGAAAAAGACATAAGCACTCCTATGTTTATCACAGCACTATTTACAATAGCCAAGAAATGGAAGCAACCTAAGTGTCCATCAGTAGATGAATGGATAAAGAAATGTGGTACATATGCAGAATGGAATATTATTCAGCCATGAGAAGAAAACAAATCCTACCATTTGCAACAACATGGATAGAGCTAGAGGGTATTATGCTCAGTGAAATAAGCCAGGCAGAGAAAGACAAGTACCAAATGATTTCACTCATGCGTGGAGTATAAGAACAAAGCAAAAGCTGAAGGAACAAAACAGCAGCAGACTCACAGAACCCAAGAATGGACTAACAGTTACCAAAGGGAAAGGGACTGGGGAGGATGGGTGGGAAGGGAGGGACAAGGGAAATAAGGGGCATTACGATCAGCACACATAATGTAGGGGGGGTGCATGGGGAAGTCAGTACAACACAGAGAAGGTAAGTAGTGATTCTATAGCATCTTACTGTGCTGATGGACAGTGACTGTAATGGGGTATGTGGTGGGGACTTTATAATGGGGGGAATCTAGTAACCACAATGTTGCTCATGTAAGTGTATATTAATGATGCCAAAAAATCACCATGATTAAAAATAAATAAATAAATTCCTTAACCCTTTGATGCTCTTAGGTGCTGAGGAGGCAAGCATGAACAGGACAGACAAGATTCCTGCCCCAGTGATATTTACATTCTAGAGGGAAAAAAAAGACAAATTCCAGTCAACAAATGGATGAAAAAGATTCTCCGATAGTGATTAAGTGCTATGAAGAAAATGAAATAGTGATGTGGGAATCTACTTTAGATTAAGTAGTCCAGAAATGCTTCCCTGAGGAAGTGAGATTGCAACATTTAACCTGAATTCTGAACGATAGAAGGAGCCAGGCATATGAGGATCTGGAGGAAGAACATTTTAGGTAGAAGATACAGCTAGTGCAAAGGCCCTGAGGCTTGAACTAGCTTAGTGTGAAACTAAAGACCATGAATGTGAAGATGAGTTTGGAGAGAATGGCAGAAGCCAGATCCTGGAGGGCCTTACAGGCCATGCTTAGGGTTTGGATTCTAGTATAAATTCAATAGAAAACCTTTAAACAGTTTTAAGCAGGAGAGGCACATGATCTGAGTAACTGCCTTAAATAGATTATTGGCATCTGTGTGGAGGATGGATCCAGGTCAGAGATTATGCTGGCTTGGGCTAAGATGACAGCAGTGGAGATAGAGAGAAGTGGGCAGATTCTGGATATATGTGGGAGCTTGAAAAGCTCTATTGAAGGATTGGGTGCAAGAGATGAGGTTAAAGGATGACAAAAAGGATGATTGGATTTTTCCTGAGCAACTGGATGATTGGTAGTGTCATGTACTAACAATAAGGAAACACTGGGGAGCAGTGATTTTGGGGGTAGAAATCAAGAGTTCTATTTGGGCTGTGTTAAGTCTGAGATGCCTACAAGACACCCAAGAGGAGGTGCCAAGTTGGCTGTCAGAAATAGTAATAAGAGTAATAATAATAATAATAATGACAAGTAACATTTATTTATGCTTACTATGTGCCAAGTACTGTCTCAGCTCCTTTACACATAACTGATCATTTAATGGTCACAACAGCCCTGTAAGGTCAGGCACGATTATCATTGCACTTTATAGAAGAGGAAATGGAGGCAAAAAAAGGCTAAACAACTTGCTCAAGGTCACATAGGAAGTGGTAGAGCTAGGATTCGAACTCAGGTTGTCTGACTCCAGACCTTGTGTCATTATACCTGGAGCTCAACTAGGAGGTGAGGACTAGACACAGAAGGATGGGGTGTCATCTTATTAATGCTATCTAGGGCCATGGGACCAAATGATGTGATCTTGGAAGAAAGTGAAAAAGTGGTTTAGGGTTGAGCCCTGGACAATCTCGAACATTTAGAGGTAGAGTGGAAGAAAAGGGTCAGCTGAGCAGACAGAGTGGAAAGTAGGAGGCAAGTCAGGAAGGTGTGACATCACGAGAGCCTAGAAAGAACAGTGTCTCGGCTGACTGTGTCCAGTGCTGCTGAGAGGGCTGGTACATTGGGAAAGAGAAGTAACCACCTTGTTAGGTGTTGAAGAGAAGGAAGGCTAGTTTCCTACTGTGTGCAAGCCAGACTTGTGTAATGCACTGTGCTTCGCTCCCTCCCCTTCCTTCCTTTCCACCTCACCTCCTTCCTCCATTTGAATGTGCTGCAGTACACGAAGGTACCAGAATCTAGAGAAACTGTCTGAAGGATTCAGACCTGGAATCTCCCTGTATCCTGTTTAAGGGGTTTCAGAGTCAGTCTCAGGGTGCAGGACAGAATTCAGTCATGCTTGACTTGAAGAAGGCTCCCAGTGGGACAAGGCGGCCTTGGGGGATGGCCAACTTGCAGAAGGTATGGAAATTGGCACCAAAGTCAGTAGTTTGGGCTTCCTTCCTGCCTTCCTGAGCACACAGACTCAGGAACATGGAATCTTTGAATCTGCTGGATACCTCTTCACAGGAAGCCATTAACAACTACCACCACGCCTTTCTCAACACATGAAGACTTTCCAGGGGTACAAATACACTCTATACATCATTTTTTACAGTGAACACCCAGAGTCCAGTTTTGTCTTGTCAGAGATTCCCTGATTCAGGACTATTAGTTCACTCCAGTGTATTCCTGGTCACCATCCAGCTCTCAGAAAAGCCTTCTTTTTTTCTAGGAGCATCTTCTACCTCTGGTCCCTGCTGAACCTTCTTCCTTGAGGAGTCAATAGGTCTCCTCTACCTTCCAAGCCTCACAGAGACTACACTGGTTTTTTTTTCTTCCTTTAATTGTCCTTTACTTAGCTCCCACCAAGAATAGTGGGACCTGTCTTTCATCTGCTTTCAAGGGGGGGAGCTGCTGGTTACATTCAGGGCCAGAGAGACCTGTCCCCAAGACCAATGATGCTGTAGCTCCATTTTTGAGGGTATACAACCCCATCACTTAGCACTGATATGCCCATTGTGCTAAGGCAGAAGGATGGCATTTAGAAAGGTTGGGGAGGGCCTCACTAAATTCTTCAGCTGAAATTAATTTCAGTGATACATACGTGTATATTATATATATGAATATTCACTCACATGTATAATACATGTGCAAAACTGTATATAAAGTAATATATACCTAAGTCTGGATCTATTTATAAATCAATGTCTATATATAAAACAAAAGAATGGAGAGCCTCCCCACTTCCCAAGACATACAGTGACTCAGAACCTCCAGTGAGTCAACTTAGCAGCAGGACAAGTGACTTGAAACCATTTTTGTAATCCTCTTAGCATTTGGTCTACTGTCACACACACACACACATGCACACACACACACACACAGTAGGTCCTTACCAGGTATATGTCAAATCTACTACAATTAAATGTGGTAGGTCTTGACATCTGATGTTACTAATATCCATAGGGCTAGATTGGTGTTCTAGTTCAGTGTGATTTTTATTAAGTCACTTTATCTTTCTGGCTCTGACTTTTGACATCTGCAAAAGGAACAAATTAAACCAGATGATTTATAAAAGGGCTTTTCAATTCTGGTAGTCCACAGTTATCTGGGGCTGGGGTCTATAGGAGATGGAAAGGATCAAAGGGAATCTCTTTCAGGAAATGTAGCACTAAAAGGGGTGCAATGTCTGGAGAAGAATGGGGAAATTAGTTGGGGAGAGGGAAGAGGTGGTATCCGGAATGAGAGGAGTAGGGAAGTGCGAAAGGAAAAAAGGGAATTTGCATTCCAAATAATAATAGCTAACAACAGTGAACCCAACCTAGATGCCAGGCCCGTTACCTGTCTCATTTAATCTTCAAAACTCCACAAGTTAAGTGCCATCATCACTGTACACAGCATATCTTGAGTCCCCAGTTTTATAATGCAGAACTATTCAAGACTGCACCCTGCCCTCTACCTCCTGTTTTACCTCCTTCTACCTCCAGTTTCTGTCAAATGTATAAACTGGCATAAAGGTGAAAAACTGGCATAAAAAAAGGTAAATAAATGGTGCATGGCTGCATATCTGGCAAGTGGCAGAGCTGGGCTGCCCCACTGGTAGTCTGGTTCAACTTCTCTACTGCCTCCAGAGACCAGACCGGAAGCTTATAATGAATGTGGAGGTCCATTTGGGTATTCGGTGACCAGGTCGGGAAAAAGGAAGCCAGGTCAAGTGCAGGAGCTGGGATGAAACCAGTTAGACATTAAGAAGAAACCAAAGTTTGGCTCTGAATTGCTTGCATAGACGAAGCCTGTCAGCTTGAAGACGGTTCGCAGTCCAGAGGAAGTAACCATGGCTGATGTCCGAATGTGTGAGACTGAGGAATTCAGGGGAGCTGCTTTCTAAGGGCTGAGACTCCCCTGTCCCAGAGCCATTGGGGGCAGTAGTGAGGACAAGCTACCAGTCCAGCAGCAAGCTGTGTGCTGCCACTGGCTTTTTCCATCACTGTGAGAGCAGAAACATTATGTCCTACCTTTGCCCTAGGTCCAGAGCAGGAGGGGCATTTCTCATGCTTCCCACTCCAGGCCCTTCCCACTTATGAGAAATGGACCAGGGAATCTGGCCAGAGGGAGGTTCCAGGCACCCCAGAGACAAAGCTGAACCCCTGAAACCATGTGTTGCCTCCCTGGAAAGGGGGAGGAACAATTTCAGATGCTGGGTTTCTAGGCTTGCTAAGCAGAGACCTTCTCCCTGTGAGCCATCTTGCTTCCTGCCCACCTCTTCCAGCAGCAGCACCCATAATTTGTCACTGGCTCTTTCCCATTCTCCATTCTTTTGGATTCCCCTCATTAGAGGAGCTTTTTCTCCAGGAAAGGCCAGACAACCTAGGTGGGTGCCGTGGGTTGTCTGACTCTCAAAATCTCTCTACCTATGGCTTTCCAGGGGCCAGGTGTGGGGCTAAGGTCAGGAGGGAGGGGCCTCACCTGTCACCTTTCCTCTTCTAATCAGGAAGTAAACAGGTCTGCACAAAGCATTCCCCTCAGCACACTCCAGGCTTTGGAACAGGTGGCTCATAAGATTATGACAGCCGCCTCCCCTGCTCCCTGTCCCAGGCTCTCTTGTTCTGACCCCAAGAAAATCTACAGCTCAGCCACCAAGCAGTTTCCAGGCTCCTCTTCAGGGCTGTCTGGATGTCAGCTGCATCCAACTGGACATGTCTCTGCTTGTTGGCAGGCACAGTCCCAGGCTGCTGAGAGGAGGCCATCTCCCCAGCAGGTGTCAGAATGCTGGAGGCTGATATCACCTAAGCTAAGAGGTGCCTCTGCTCTTCTCCCTTACACTCCCAGCAGGAGGCCCATTTAGAATTTCTTTTCTCCTTCAAGGCGCTCTTTGATGTTCTCTCGAAGAAGAGGATTTCAGTACTAGAGGGATAAGCACATACCCAATTTGCCCCACCTCACCCCCTCACCCACTGACGACTAGGGTGGTTTAGAGCCCTTTCTGGGGTACCAGATCTTTTCTCCACTAATGCCCAGCCCTGCTTTTACTTGTTGGGCGGACACTGCCTTTCCACCACAGGATGTTTTCCACCTCAACTGCCAGTTGGTTCTGCAAGGGAGGTTTGGAGAAGCCTTTAAATGGGAGTTCCCAGGTGTTTTGTGTGGTACCACCCTGATTCCTGGACCACAATCTGTGCCAGGCACTGGGGACAGGTGGTGAAATAGACAGACTGTTCTTGTCCTCGTGGAGCTTACCGTCTAGTGGGAAGAAAGACATTACCTGAACCATCACACACACAACTAAAGTAGTTACAAGTTGGGATAAGTGCAGTGAAGGGTACAAATGGTGCTCAAGTAGACAACGACAGGGGTAACAGAAGTTGACTTCAATTTTAACATGTCCACCTGGTTAAAAAAATCGAACAGTACTGAAAAACATAATAAAAAAGCAGACTTCTTTGCTCCAGTCTCCCCACCTTTAGTCCCACAAAGCTGCCTCTTTTAACCTTTCTCTTAATTCTTCTGATGTTAAACCTCTATTTCTCTAAATAATATGCTTCTGTCCTCTTTTTCTTGATCAATTTGAGCCATTCATCTATTGGATTTCTACTGTGATAGATGGGAGTGCAATGCTCAACAACACACCCACTTCCATTTCTCCATGCTTCCCAATATTGGTATAGAATATTGTAGTTCTATTACTAATTACCTTTGTAACATTAAATAATATACATAAACCCTTATATATTGTTCCATCCACTGTACACAGCATGTCTTGAGTCCCCAGTTTTAAAATGCAGAACTATTCAAGACTGCACCCTGCCCTCTACCTCCTGTTTTACCTCCTTCTACCTCCAGTTTCTGTCAAATGTATAATTACTTTTACATTGTCAAGGTTGATAACATTGACTTTCTCTTCTATAACTATGATTACATCTCTCATGCTTGGTTTATAGGTTGATTATAGAAGCTGACAGCCAATAAATAATGTTCATATTATTGTGACTTTGCAAATATAATTCATGGTAGACAGGGATATATTATGACTTTCATTGGCCCTAGGCACTTTTGCTTTGGTGGGCCTTTCCTTCATTAAAAAAAAAAAGATAAAAAAGATACTTTATGGCTGTATTAGTGTAAAGAAAAATGTATTACTATTATATATTAAAGCATTTTCTTGACCTACAAGTTCTATTTTATTTCTGGTTTTAAAATAAACAAAACATTTTAATGGTCTTGAACTTCATATAATGGAATAATACATGTGTATCTTTTCATGTGTGGCTTTTTAAATTAAGTTACTGTGCTTTTTATAATCTTTTAAAACAACTTTATTGAAGAATAGGTGACCTACAGTTAATTGCACACGTTGGAAGTGCGCAATTCTATAAGTTTGACACACACACACACACACACACACATATCTGTGAAACTATCACCACAATCAAGATATTGAACATAACCAACTCCCCGCAAGTTTCCTTGAGCTCCTTTACAATTCAGTCCCCCATCGGCAGGCAATTACTGGCTTGCTTTCTGTCACTGTAGATTAGAATTTTGTATAACTGGAATCATGCAATATGTATAGTTTTGTATATGACTTTTTTTCACATATCATATTTGTGAGATTCATCCATGTTGTGTGTGAATCGATGGTCAATTTCTTTTTTTATTGCTGAGAAGCACTCCATGGTGTAATATACCACAATTTGTTCTTTCAGTTTTATGGGACATTTGAATAATTTCCAGCTTTTGACAACTGTGAATAAATCTTCTAAGAACATTTGTGTACAAGTTTTTGTGTGGCCATATGTATTCCTTTCTCTCTAGGAGTCTAATGGCTAGATCCTATTGTAGGTTCATGTCTAACTTTATAACACATCACCAAAGTGTTTTCCAAAATGCTTGGATCATTTTAAAATCCCACCAACCATCCATCAGAGTCCCAGTTGCTCTAAATCCTTGCCAAAACTTGGTATTGATACTTATTTATTGTAATTTCTGGTGGCTGTGTAGAGGTACCTTAGTGCTTGCAGTTTT
This sequence comes from Manis pentadactyla, assembly GCF_030020395.1. Taxonomy (NCBI): domain Eukaryota; kingdom Metazoa; phylum Chordata; class Mammalia; order Pholidota; family Manidae; genus Manis; species Manis pentadactyla. The sequence continues at coordinate 103,078,959 of NC_080038.1, read as the reverse complement.
AATTCTCATTTCCTGAATGACCATTTCAGTGTGTTTATGAACCATTTTTATGTCTTCTTTTGTAAAGTGACACTTCAAATATTTTGCTCATTTTGAAAAATCAGTTTATTTCAGTAAGTCTTATTATTGCATCATAAGAGTTCTGTATATATTCTGGCTACAAGTCCTTTGTCAGGTATGCAATTTGCAAATATTCTCTCTCTGTACGTTGTCTTTTCACTCTTTTCACAGAGCAAAAGTTTTCAATTTGATGACATCCACTTTAGCAATTATTTTCTTTTATGGATCAAGCTTTTGGAGCCATGTCTAAGAACTCTTTCCTAACCCAAGGTCATAAAGTTTTTCTCCTTTGCCTTCTAAAAGTTTTAAAGTTTAAGGTTTTACATTTAGATTCAATATCCATTTTAACTCATTTTTATAGAAGGTATGAGATTTAGATCAATGTTCTGGTTTTTCTTTGATACACAGATATCCAATTGTTTCAGCATTATTTGTTGAAAATACTATTTTCTCCATTGAATTGCTTTGCACCTTTGTCTTTTTAGTAAGTCTCTGTTTGGACTTTCTCTTCTGCCAAACTGATCTATATACCACATTGTCCTTATTACCTAGCTTTACATAAATCTTAAAATAATTCAATGTGATTCCTCTAAATCTATTTTTTTTTCAGATATTATCTTGGCTTCTCCAATTCCTTTACCTTTCCATATAAATTTTAGAATAAACTTGTCTATATCTACAAGAAACCTACTAGGATTTTGATAGATATTACCTTAAAGCTATTGATCAATTTGGGAGAATTGACATTTTAACCATGTTTAGTCTTCCAGTCCATGAACACAGTACGTCTCCCCATTTACTTAGGTGTGATTTCTTTGATCAGCATTTTATAGTATTCAGCATACAAACCCTGCAGATGGCTGGGAGCTGTGGCTTTCAAATAATTAATTCTGCATGACATTCAGTTGGCTGTTTCATTTAGAAAACTCATGTCTTCCATCAACTTTGGGAAATATATAGCACTCCTTTGATAATTTCCTATTTTCCTTCTTTTTGGAATTTCTAATAGCTGGATGTTAGACATCAAACCTCTTAACTTTTTCTTCTTTACTGTTTTTCCTTCCTTCTTTAATTCTCATCTTTTTTTCTTCATTGTGGACAACGTTCTTTTGTGTATGTGTGTGGGTCTGTGTCTGGCTTCATTTTATTGAAATACAGTTGATGTACAATATTATATTGATTTCAGATGTACAACATAGTAATTCAAAAGTTATCTATGTGGGAGATATTCTTATCTTTACCTTGCAATCATCTGTAGTAGGTAGAATTCTAAGATGGCCTCCAAGATTTCTGCCCCCTGTATCATCCCTTCCCTTAACTGTGGATAGGACCTATGAATATGATGAGATGTCACTAACATAATTAGGTTATATGGCAAAGGTGAAGGGGTTTTGCAGTTGTAGTTCAAGTCCCAAATCAGTTTCTTTTTTTTTTTTTAAAGGGTTTATACCAAGCTTTATTCTCATAGTGGCAGGTCAAGCACTAGAATCCCATCCATCTCCATCTCTGCCTCTGCCTCTGCTCCAGCCTCTGCTTTAGGCACTGCCTCCACTCCAGGCTCCCAAATCAGTTTCTTTAGTTAATCAAAAAGGAGATTATCCTGGGTGGGCCTGGTTTAATCAGGTGTGCTCTTTAAAGGGTGTTCAGGAGTCAGAGACAGAAGTCAGAGAGAGTCTTCTGCTGTCCTTCAAGAAGAAAACAACCATGTTGTGAACTGTCAAAGGAGAGGGATGGCTTCCAAAAGCTAAGGGTCTCCTTACAACTTTAAGGAATTGAATTCTGCCCACAACCTGAATGAGCTTGGAAAAAGGACACTGAGATCTAGATGAGAACCCTTCTTGGGGACACCTTGACTACAGCCTAGTGAGATCCTGAGTGGGAAACCCTGCTGTGCTATGCCTGGACTTCTGCCATACAGAAACTGTGAGATAATAAATATGTGTTGTTTTCAGCTCTAAGCTTGTGGTAATTTGTTATGTAGCAATAGAAAACTAAGGCACCTTCTACGACTTTTTATTTTGTGAATCATATTTTTTATTTGCAAGAGCCCATCATTTTAAAAAATCAAAAAATTTTATTGATTCAAGTAATACCCTCCAGTGGTTCAAAAATCAAAGCAGTATACAAAGGTTTCCATTGAAAAGTTTTGCAAAGAGCTCAGTTATATTCCAAGTTCTTATTTTTTATACCTTTCTCTTCTTGTTTTACAGATGTAGTATATTCTCAGATTTCTCTATGGCTACTACTGGAGTTTTATTTAAAGCTGCTTTTAGTTCCCTGAACTAGCTCTGCTTATTCCATTTATCTTGTGATTTCTGTTTAGCATTCCAGCTTTTCCTCATAGGTACACTGCTACTTTCTTTCTTGTACATCTTTTAAAATGAGACAATAGGGGGTCTGACTGGGAGCTGGATGTATGACTAGACCTTGTCAATGGGCAGATTTTTCTTAAGGACAATGGGAAGGGAGCTGGTTATGAATCTTTTGTGGGGCCATGGGGGAGGGGAAGCAGGGTCCAAATATCAGACTACAGAAGGCTTAACTGTGAGGCACTAACACCCAGACTAGCTGCCTTAATTCTTTCTTGGTAATTTCTTCAGTTTCCATCAAGAGGAAACCCTTTGATTTTAGGCTGGCAAGTAAATACTTGGCTTTCAGGCTGTCTCCATGTAGGGCCTGGGGGTCAAGTCTCCTGTGTCCAGACCTCCAGTTGTGAGGCCTTGTTGTCAGTCTCACTCCTCACTCTTACTCTGTCATACTTGTCATCTCTGAGGCCAGACCTTGCTAAGGTTTGTAAGGTCAGTGGGCTGCGTCTTTAGCTGCAACACTTGCGCACATGGTTGAAACTGATTGTTTGCTCCATTCTGCTTTATCGGTTAGCACTCCTCCAGATGCTTTCTGACTTCAGAAATTTATTTAAATTTCTCATTCACTGATGGCTCCCCTCCTGTTCTCTTTATTGTGGTGGGTTTATGCATTTTAAAATTTCTGTACTATTATTTTAATTAAGTCTCTGGAGAAAGATGACTTAAATGTTTGTTCTCAGCCTACCGTCTTGAACTAAGAAATGTACAATGGGGATAATAATGGTGCCTATTACATAGGCTTTTTGAGGATTAAAGGATTTATGCATATGAATTGCTTAGCACAGTGCCCAGCACATATTTGATTATTTATAAATATTAGTTATTATTGTTATTATTGCCTAGACAAGCAATTGGGGAATAGAGTTCTGGACAGGGAATGTTTTTCTGATGCCATTGAAAACCACAGGTGCAGGTGACCACTGCAGCCAACACTGAGTCAGGCCTGGTCTAAGTCCAAGTTTCAGTGCTTTCAGTTCCAAAAACCAAGCTTTGGGAAACAGCTTTAGGTTTGGGGAGAAGCCGTGGGGTAGAGGGGTAGTGGAAGGAATTGCTGCATGCCTCAGGGGCAAGCCCTGAAATGGAAGCATCGAAGCAGAACTAGAGTGATACAATCTCAATTTTCCCTTGCAGCAAACTGGGGGCCAGCTGTGCTGATGGATGGAGGCTGGTCCTTGGTGGCGGCGGTGGGTGAGAGCAGCAGCAAGCTCACAGAGAAACCAGAGCAGGCAAAGACGCTGACAACAAAGGGCTCAGATTTGCCACTGACCCAGGGAAGCCAGCAGGGATGGAAGCTGGAACCAGGAGGCAAACGAATAGGAAGTGGGTTGTTTTTCTCTCCAGAGGATTGGAACAACTCATTCCTTTTCCTATTACCAGGCTCCCTTGCCTCCTCCTGAGTGAATGTGGGCACTGTGCCTGGCTGCATGCGCTAACCCCTGACGGAGGCCTGAGGACTTGCTGCTGTAGGCTGAATCTTCAGCCGGCTCCCTGAGGATGGGGCTGATCTTACACGCAGTAGGAGGAGGGAGCTTGCCGAGGTTTTGTAAAATCTTTAGCAGAGGTGCCAAAACACGGTGCTGACCAAAGACATTGCCCCTGCTAGCCTGCTATGCTTGAAATCCCAGAGTTCCTTTGGGTTTGGTGTCTTTGGAGTTCCTAGTAGAGAAGCAAACATCGTGGGAAGTCTGATATTCAAGACATTAGGTCCAATTCACTTGCTCAATCAAACAGCCACTTAGCAGGCTTCCCAAAAGAGATGGGAGGGGAGGGAAAGAAGTACCTTAGCTAGCAGAGAGAGATGGAAAGGCAGATCAGGAGAAGGGGCACCCTCTAGGCAATCTTCTCAACTTGAATGGGAGGTTGGAATGCTTCCCAAGATCCCTTCTCTTCCGTGACTCTAAATTTTTGAGAGGCTAGAAGGTGAAACGATGTGGCAAATCCTCTTGCTTATTTGGGAATGCCATAGGATCCAGACAATTGGGAAAAAGAGAAAGACAACAAGACCTAAGGAGCTGGTGGAATGTTGGGAAAAGAATTTGGGGCAGAGCCCTGGGAAGCCCCTTTCCTTCAAAACATTTTTAGGGAAACACGATAGAGCTAAGAGAACCCAAGAACCTGACGTTAGGGCTATGATTCTAGCCCAAACTCACTCTATTCTCCAGAGCAATCACTTGCTTTCTCTGCCTCAGTTTCTTTATCCACACAATGGGTGTGGTAATCCCTGCCCTACCTGTTCCCACAAGCTTGTTGTGAGGGTCAAATGCAGTGAATCCATGGAAGTGGTCCAAATGATCGAGTTCATTCAACATAAGATGTTTTTATGTATTAGAATTCAAAAGGGCATAGTTGCTGGTCTCAATTTAAAGGAATTTCAAAAATACCTTATTTTCTGATTATGAAAGCATTATCGAATTATAGAAAATATAGAGAGATATTGAGAAAAACATTAAAATCATCTTTAATCCCTCCCAGAGGTACGTGCCTTTGAGGATTTGGTTTCGGTGTATTTCCTTTGAGTCCCTTTTCCTCCAAGAAGGCAAAGACTGTGTGTGTTTGGCCTACTGCTGTATCCCCAGAATCTGCCACTGTACCCAGCACATAGTAGATCCTCAGTAAATGTTTGTTGAATTAATGAGTACATTTACTTGTTTTAATTAAAAAATACAATTCTGTGTGTACAGTTTTATATCCTGTTTTCTTTGCCTAATTATAACCTGACTACTTCTTATGACATTAAATATTTTTAAAATATATGATCTTTAATGTCTGCACTGTATTCCATCATATCAATTTCTCAGCCCTCTATATATTGAACACACTGTGTTGCTTCCAAGAGACTAGTGGTTGCCAAAGGGAAGGGGGTTGGAGGGTGAATGGGGAGGGAGAGAGAAGGGGATTAAGGGGCATTATGATGAATACACATAATGTAGGGGTGTCACGGGGAAGGCAGTATAGCACGGAGAAGACAAATAGTGACTATAGCATCTTACTATGTTGATGGGCAGTGACTGCAATGGGGTGTGTGGGTGGACTTGATAATTTGGGTGAATGTAGTAACTGCAGTGTTGCTCATGTGAAACCTTCATAAGATTGTATGTATATCAATGATACCTTAATAAAAAGATAAAAATAAAATAAACAAATATCCTCATAGCAAAATCTTTGTGCCCACACATGTTTATTTTCTTCAGGTCTGTTCTTGACAGTGGGATTCCTGGGTGACATAATAGGTGCATTTGAAAGGCTTGTAACACATGTACCAGAGTGCCCTCCATGAAAGTTGTACCTATTTACTTACCCACCAGGAGTGTCTATGTTTTTTTCTTAAATGCAGATAAGTTTTTGATTCTGACTTTGTCAAATCTATCTATATTTTTCCTTTGTGACTTCTTCCATTGCATTTATGCTTAGAAAGTCCTCAGGGAAGATCTCTTAAAATGATAAAAGGTCAATTTGTATGCAGTTCCTGATTTTGTGATGCAATGAATTCATGGAAGCTTTATCATAAGACAGTCTACATACTGGGAAATGGACCAAGCTCATGCATACACATGGCTGTAGTCATCTATTCCAACGTGACTGGTTTCATCAACAGAAACTAATGAATACGTGGGCAAAGGCAGTAAGGGGGAAGTACAGGTGTTCAGAAAGCAGTGCTGCAGGGCCAGCAATGAAGAACAGCATTTACCTCTTAATGGTTCCTATGTCTTTCTGGGATATTAGAGTTTCCAAGCAAACTCTGTTCAGAAAACCCCCTTCCAAAGCTGGAAGAGCCCTACAGTGGGAGGACTCTGAGACCAGTAGGTGGAAGGGAGGCTTAAGGAAGGCCTACGACTATTGCTACATTAGGGAAATGCCAGAGAGATCAGAGAGGTTTGTTCTTGATCCTGACCTTCTTTGACTGGGAGTCTTGAGTGATTTAAGGGCTGGATGGCTGGGTTTTGGAATGAGTAAGCTCCAATGTCTCTGGACAGTGAAAGCTGCCTGTGTTTCACTCTGGGTGCAGAAGTAAGAGAGGTTCAAAAAAGAGAAGATCAGTCATTGATCACCTCTATCCCCACATCTAGCAGAGTGCCAAGTACCTAACACTCAGTGAATACCTGTAGAATGGATGGATGAATGAATAAACCAATAGCTGCTTTGTTAGTCTGTGTGCCCAGAGAGCTTCTTACCTACTCTCTGGTATTTGCTATGCCTTTTGGCTTCCCCTTTTACCACCCAAACTTCCTTATCTTGTTTCCCATTCTCTCAAGCGGCATTTCTCAAGGTCCCCAAACTGGATATTCTAATTAGAACATTGGGTAGTGATTAAGAGCATGGCCTCTACGGCCATGTAGATTTGGGGTACCACCCTCAATCAACCACTGACTGGTGTATGACATTGAGCAAGTTATATTGTTTCTAAACCTCAGTTTATCCATCTGTAAAATGGGATTAACAGTAATATCTACCTCTTTGGGCTGTTTTAAAGATTAAATGAGATAATGCACATGAAAGATTTAGCATAGTAGCTGGCACATAGTAAACAGTCAGAGGTTGGTAGCTGTATTAATTTCCTGTGGCTGCTATATCAAAACACTATAGACTAGCTTATAAATGACTAAAAATCATTTCTCACATTCTGGAGGCTGGAAGTCCAAGATCAAAGTGCCAGCATGGTTGTGCTCTGGTGAAAGCCTACTCTCTGGTTCATAGATGGTTCCTTCTGGTTTTGTCTTAACATGACCTAACAAGGGACAAGGGAGCTCTGTGGAGTCTTCTTTTTATAAAATCATGAGGGCAGCACCCTAATGACCTAAGCACCTCCCCGGAGCCCCACCTCTTAACCATGACATTGGCATTAAGATTTCAACATATGAACTTTGAGAGGGCACAAACATTCAGACCATAACACTGCTGTAATAAATACCACAAATTTGGTGGCTTAAAACAACAGAGATTTATTCTCTCATAGCTCTGGAGGCCAGAGGTCCAAAATCAGTTGCACTGGGCTGAAATCAAGATGTCAGCAGGGCCTTGCTCTGGGGCTCTAGACGAGAATCTATTTATTGCCTCTTCCAGCTTCTAGTAACTGCCAGCATCCTATTCTTGTGGCTGCCTCACTCCAGTCTCTGCCTCTGTGATCACATCACCTTCTTCTCTTGTGTGTTTTACTTCCCTCTGTAGCCCTCTTATAGGCTTATACAGGATGGCGTTTAGAGTTTACATAGATCATCTGGAGTAAGTGCTTGTAGGGTAAGGCCTCAAATTGCATGGGCTGCCTTGACATCTTTGAGTCTCACAGGACCTCAAAGTCCTAACTGTGCTTTCCCCTGCTTTTGCCAAATATGTCTCCCATCCAGCCAGAAAGGCTCCACCCTGGCTAGTCTCCCATCAGCTGGATCACCTGCACCCCACCCAGCCCAGTCCTCAACCTAAAGGGTTTTACCTCCCAACCGCCTGTGAAATTATACAAATAAGCCAGTCACATCCTCCCCTGGGGACTGAGGGCTACTGCACCCCTCTGTTATTACACAGCCTGCCTCCCACAGACCCTTCTGATTTGCTCTGTGCCCTAGTGGGACCTCTCTGCAGCCCTTCAGAGCATGTGGCATCTTCCTCTCCAGGGCTCTGGGTGTGACTAATAAACTGCTGCCCATCTCATCTGACACGTGTCGGGTGCCCTGTATTTGACAATCTCCAGAACCCAAGAGGAGGACTCCCTTTCTCACCAGTAGGGTAAAGAGGAGGGGGCAAGACATCTCCCCATCTCAATGTGCTTAATCAATCTGCAAAGACCCCACCCCCCTTTTTTGCCCTGTAAGTTGGCATTCACAAGTTCCAGGGATTGAGAGATGGATATCTTTTAGGGAGGACCATTTTTAACCCATCACAGGAGACTTGATTATTATTTAAGAGAGTACAAGCTCACAAACCCCTTGGTAACTCTAAAGGGTTGATTATTTAATTCAATGTATCTCTGAGTTCCTGCTGACTTTTCTGTTAAGGAATACCAACGACTTACTCAAATATTTTTAAGGAAGGTGAGGCGACATTGAAGCGTAAAAAATTTAAGATTCTTTTTGAACATCACGTAATGATGGGAGGAGTCCTCCTCATCACTTAATGATGGGAATATTCCTCTTCAGTTAACAAATCTTTATTCCAGTTCTCCCCTCAACTTGATTTCCATGTCTGTAGCAGTGCCGGCTGGTTGCTCCCTCATACCCATTCTCGTTTTCTTCCACAGTAATAGAAATTTAGCTGGGTACACGGCTCCCCAGAAAAAAAATTCTATTTCTTAGCTTCCCTTCTAGCTAGAAGTGGTCATGGGGTATAAGCCAGGGGTATGCAACCTTCAGACCAGTGGGATGTAAACTTAAGTGGTATGTGTCAGCTTCTAGGGATCCTCTGTAAGAAAGCTGCCCATGTCTTTTGCCTCTTTGAACCTTCCTTCATCCTACTGTCTAGAATGCAAATGTGGGGATTGGAGCTCGAGACCATCACCTTGGACTAGGAGGACAAGGGCAATACTATAGGGATGGCAGAACATTAAGCTGGAAGTAACTCAGATCCCTGAAGACATCATGGGACAGAGTCACAATGAGGAGGGAGAAATAAACTATATTGTTTAAGTCATGGTTGTTTTGGGGTTTTTTGTCAGCAGAACTTGAACCTAATCCTAACTGAAACAGAATTTTCTCCTCCTACTCTTCCTTTTCTTCCTCTCCCTGCCCTGTATCCTGTCCTGCTTCTGTTTGGTGGTGGTTATGGTTCTCCACAAGGTCCACTTGCTGAGAGACTTCAACTACAATAACCTCTGCTCAGTATCCTGTATGACTTCAGCATCCATGTGGATGATTCGTTCAATTGGCCTCTCAGTTCTTTGGTACCCCATTCCAAGAACCTTGTCTTCTCTTCCACCTCAGCCACCCATGACTGTTCGATCTCTGAAGTCAGTAACTCAAATATCTCACTCTATAGCCACAGCTTCCTCTCCTTGATTATTTATTTATTCGCATTATGAACATCTTTTGACCTAACCAGCACCTCCATTATATTGACCCCTTAATTTTCCCCTCATCCATCAACTCTCTCTTTTCATCCTTTTTTCTTCAGCATATATTACATGATTCATCATTTCAATATTTTCCCACTGCCTCAAATTCTCTTGTTCCTCTGACTTTTTGCTGCAGGTACCTGGTAAAACCTTAATTTTGGATGAACCCTGTTATCTACTTTCTGGATTCTTTAACCCAAGCACTGCCAAAGAAGTTACACAATAAGGCAGACTTGGATCACTGTACATTTATAAAGAGATTATTCCAGTAAAACATAGCACATTGAGCACCTATTCCTTCACTAAACCCCATCAAAATGGAAGTAAAGAAAAGCAATTTTTAAAGTATGAACCTATGAGAACAAGGAGCAGAAAAGGAGAGCACAGAGGATAAAAGATGTGAACACATTTTTGGAAGATGGAAGGCAGGTAGAGGGGTTAGCAGAGCTAAAAAGGGTGGATACCAAGTCCATGGAAAGGATGAGGCTGATGAGAAGCAAGCCAACTCACCTCCAGAATCCCAGAGGCTCAGGAATTGAGGTGCTAGTTAATGAGTAAAGTGGCAGAGGGAAATGAGAATCAGTAGAGCTATAAAGAAGGAGTTTGCTTGGCAGTATAACACAGAGAAGACAAGTAGTGACTATAGCATCTTACTACATTGATGGACAGTGACTGTAATGGGATATGGGGTGGGGGCTTGATGATGGGGGTAGTCTAGTAACCATAATATTGCTCACGTAATTGTACATTAATGATACCAAAAGAAAAAAAAAGAAGTACTTTGATTGAAAACCTGTATAAGAAAGAATCACACCCTTGAATCACTTCCCCCATCCTCATAAGAGAGAGATTTATTCCAAGGAGAAACTGAAGCAGAGATTTTGATTTGTGGGATATCTTGCACAGAGCATGGTACCATTTGAAAATGGCGAGATTAAGCAAAAGTCTACATACTCAATGGTGAGACCCTCATACCTGTTGTGCATATTAGCAGCTACATATCTAGTCACCAGGCAAGGGATTGGGGGATTGTTCTGCACAGAAGAGATCTACAGATACAGGCACTCCTTGTTTTCACAGTAGGGTTAGACCATACAAGTGATCAGGCAAGCTGGAACCATACAAAGTGATCTTAATAATCAATGGGAAAAATTACAATTATTCCATGACCTTTCAAATTTTTTGTCAAAACATTAAAAATTCTCTTACTCTCAGGCATAAATCTGCAAGGAAATGATGAAATAGTAAAATTGATATTTATTTAGTACACCTCAATTTAAAACTCTAGGAACATTGAGAATTACAGTTTTTTTTTCTGGGTAAAATTTACCAAGAAGTAGTTTGAACAGTGCTTGCCTTCTTCTTGTAGTAATTTATAATATGAATCAAGCATCTTTTCTATGCCTTGGCATGGAAATTGTCATACTCTTTTCTAAATTTGGATCAGCATCCAGCATTTTATCATTTGCACTTTCAATCTTGTGAAACATCTCTGATAGTTCCTTTAATGTGAAGTTTATTGCAAACGTCACTTCCTCTGGGACACCTTCATCCTTTTTGTCACAGCTTCTTTCCTTGTTTATATTGATAAAACCAACTTCGCTAAGTTCGTCTGCCTGCATATCTAGAATCTCTCCTTTACTGCCACTTAATGATCCTCCATCTTTTGTCATATAGATTATCCATGGGGTTGCCTTTCAGAAAAGCCCTGTCTCATATCATTAAATGGTTGATGATCACCATAAGCACTTGACGTAACTAATATTTGGAGTCTGGGTGCAAATTTTATAACAGAATCTTCATCTGTGTTAGTAGCTTCACCAAATAGAGTAACATTAATCAATTCACGCCAACTTCTGAAATGATTAAAGCAGCCTTTACTGGCAATAACTTTAATGCTTTGGCCTGAACACTCCCCAGTTGATCGGGTTTTTTTTTTATTACAGTCTTTAATCCAAAGTAGGAGTAAGCACTCCATTTTAATCATCATCAGCTTTCTGTTCCTAGTGCATTTTAGACTAAAAGACGCTTATGAAACTTTACCTTTTTGAAAATATTAATCGAACTCGTCCAATGTTTTTCATACCATAGCTTCAGGAAGGCCTAGGTCTCATCCTATCTTTTATTTGCTGTTGCCATTTTCAAATCACACCCAATTTCATTTCCAGCATTTTCACTTTTTCACTTCCTTACTGTACTTTCATCTTTGTTAGCCAACTCCCTCTTTCTATCATCCATTTTTGTAAAATGTCATGTAGGTTTATCACTGGGAGACAAAGAGGCAACACAACTACAGTACCTGTTTTGTCATCTGTGCATGAGCTGAATAACAGACTCATAGTGACCAATCACCAATAGACTTTGAAAGAAGTGACATGGTCTGGATGCACATCTGTTGCTTACATAGTGATCTGTGGGCTGAAGAGCAAGCAGCACAATTTGCACTTTATGCAGGAACTCACATTTAATATACTGTTGTTATTGAAATTTGAACTGTGCTATTGGGGGACTGGTGGTAACTGAAATTTGTTCATACAGAAATCATGCAAGATGAGGATTGCTTATATTGACTATTGTCACTCCTCCAGTGAAATATCTGGCTTCCTGCCCAACCTTTTACAAGGAAGCTTACTGTTAGTAAGCCTTAGGAGAACTTCCATTTTAAAATATAAATAGACAGCAGAAGACCACCAGTCATTTGAGGAAAGCCTTTAACACGAAAGAAAGAACACACACACACACACACACATGCGCACACACACACACACACACACACAGAAAGAGAGCGAGAGAGAGAGAGAGAGAGAGAAGAGACACAAGGGAAGCGGAGACAATATATAGAGCAAGACACTTTTAAAAACCAATAATTAATATCCATAGAGAGATAAGAGTTCATACAATAAACAGAAATAGAATCCTTAAAAAGAAAAAGGAATAAAGAATGAGAAAGAGCTATTAGGAATTTAAAACAGTATAACTGTATTTTTAAAAAATCACTGGAAGGATTAAGATAAAGACTGATACCCAGAAAGTAAAGCAAAAAGAAAAAGTCATGGGAAATCAGAGAAAAAAAGATAAGAAACATTAGGGAATCAATCCAGACAGCCAAAATTTTTTTTTGTTTTGTTTTTTTTAAATAATTATTTTTTATTGAAGGGTAGTTGACGCACAGTATTACATTACATTAGTTTCAAGTGTACAACACAGTGGTAGAACATTTATATACATAATTCTAGGTTCCAGCTATCACCCTACCAAGCTGTTACAATATCTTGACTATATTCCTTATGCTATACATTACATCCCGGTTACTTATTTATTTTACCATTGGAAGTCTGTCCTTTTTTTTTTTTTTTTTTTTGTGAGGGCATCTCTCATATTTATTGATCAAATGGTTGTTAACGACAATAAAATTCTGTATAGGGGAGTCAATGCTCAATGCACAATCATTAATCCACCCCAAGCCTAATTTTCATCAGTCTCCAATCTTCTGAGGCATAACAAACAAGTTCTTACATGGAGAACAAATTCTTACATAATGAATAAGTTACATAGTGAACAGTACAAGGGCACAGACAGCCAAAATTTAATCACTGGAGTTCTAGGAAGAGGAAAGAGACAAAAAACAGAGAGGAAGAAAGTTTAAAAGAAACAGTGTAAGTTTCCCAGGATGAAGGATGTGAGGATCCAGATTGCAGGGGTCGAACAAATGCTCAGGCCAATTACTGCAAAGGACCTAGACTATGACAAAGCCATCATGAGAACACTGGGAATAAGTACAATATAGCAGAAGCTTGCAGAAAGGAAAAACAGTTTACATACAAAGGACCGGAGAATCAGATGGCATCAGACTTTTCAACAGCCACACAAGTAGCTAGAAAATAATGGGAAAATGTTTTCAAAATTATAAAAGAATATTAACTTAAAATAAGAATTTAAATAAGTAAATCTATTAATCAAGATTTGGGGTAGAACAAATAAATTTTCAGACATGCAAGGTCTTAAAAACTTAACTCCTGTGCACCCTTTCTCAGGAAAGGACTAGAGGGAGCACTCCAGGAGATGGGAACATCGGGGACCCAGGAAACAGGAGATTCGTCATAGGAGGTGAATGAGAGGAGCACGAAGTTGGGAGCTGTGCAGCAGGCCTAGAGGGCAATCAGTTCAAATTGGAACAAGATGATGAATGAAGATCTGTAGTTACAAATGTCTTCATTTAAAAAAAGATAAAGTTGACAGAATCTCAAATGTCTTTGACAAGGTAAAAAACAATATTCTAGGAAAAACAGAATTAAAAGAATATTGATGATAGACAAATGGAAAATCAACAAAATTTTTTAAAAAGGACAAAAATCACTCAATGGAGAAAAAGAGATGTAGAAGAAAGGAAATATAATTATAGTATACTACGTGGCTCAGCAATGAAAGATATGGACATAGTCGTAATGTAAATTATGAGTATTAGTTTTAACAATAATTGTGATGTAACTACTGGAAGGATGGAGGATAGAGACTTTTGTGAGTGTGTGTGTATATGTGTGGTGTTTTAAAGAGCAACTTCTAGCCCCTCTTTAAATTATTGATGATTTTTTCTTCTCTGTATTAAAATGTTCCCTCTCTATTGGGCCTTTCAGCACTTTAGCATGTTTAAAACTCTCCTTTTAATAAAATAAAACAAACAAAAAAAGAAAATCGTATAGCCTAAAACAATAAAAGGACCACTCAAACTCACACAGCCCTTCAGCTAACTGCCCTCTATCTTTCTCCTGCTCCTTATCATGGCCACATGTCTTGACAGAGTAGTTTATATTCGCTCCTTCCATTTCCTCTACAAAAAAAGCTACTTCCTCTGAAAACAAGTGAGTTTGGTAAGGTTGCAGGGCCCAACATCAGTACATAAAAATCAACTGCATTCTTATAAGATGTCTATTCTCTTCAAATTGATCTATAGATTCAATGTAATCTCAATTGATATTCCAGCAGATTTTTGGCAGGAACTGACATGATGATTCTAAAATTCATATGAAAATTTGAAGGGCCTAGAATGTAAAAAACTTTTTTGAAAAAGAACAAAGTTGGAGTATTTACACTACCCGATTTCAAGTCTTACTATTAAACTATACTAATCTAGACAGTGTGGTATACATGTAAGACTAGATATGCAGATCAGTGGAACAGAATAGTATACACACACACACATATATATTCAATACATATAAAATATAATGTACATAAATTCAATATATATAAATTGTATATATAACTTATTTTTGGCAAAGATACAAAGTAATTCAATAGGGAAAATCTACTCTTTTTAACAAATAGTGCTGGAACAACTAGCTATCCTAATGCAGAAACTGAACCTCTACTATTACCTCACCCTAGAAATAAAAATTTAGTTGTAATGGTTCATGTATCTAAACATAAAACCTAAAATTATAAAACCTTAGAAGAAAAATAATAGAAGAAAGTCTTTATGATCTTGGAGTAAGCAAAAGCTTCTTAAGACATAAACCCACAAACCATAAAAGAAAAATTAATACATTGATCTTCATCAATTTTTTACAATTTTGTTTTTCAAAGAACATCATTAAGAAAATGAAAAGGCAAGTGACACACTGGGAGGAAATATTCACAATACGTAACTCAGATAAAGCACTTGTATACAGAATATACAAAGAACACTTACGACTCAACAATAAGAAGATGACCCCATTTTAAAAATGGGCAAAGGATCTGAACAGATGCTTCACAAAAAAAGATATGTAAATGGTAAATAAATACATTAAAAGATACTTAATATCATTAGTCAGCAAGGAATTGTAAATTAAAACCAATATTTTCCAGCAGAATTGCTAAAATTGAAAATATTGACAATATCAAGTATTCATGAGGATATGGAAAAGCTGGGACTCTCACACAGTGCTAATGGGAATGTAAAATAATACAACCAATTTGGAAAACAGTTTGAAAATGACTTAAACAGGTAAACTTACACCTCCTATACAACCTAGCTATTCCACTTTTAGGTATTTACTTTAGAGAAATAGAAGCCTATGTCCTTACAAAAACTTGGACACAAATGTTCATAGCAGCTTATTTGTAATAGCCCCAACCTGGAACTTACCCAAATGTTCATCATTTGATGAATGGAAAAACAAATTGTCCTAGATTCATATAACAGAATACTACTTATCAATTAAAAGGAATAAATTATTGGTATATTCATCAGCACAAATGAATCTCAAAATCATTATGCTGAGCGAAAGAATCCAGGCCAAAAAAAGTACATACTGCATGAGTCCATTAATATAAAATTGTAGAAAAGGCTAACTAATATGTTGTGACAGAAAGCAGACCAGAAGATGGTTGGGGATGAGGATGGAGGGGGCAACAGATTATAAAGGGGCACAAAGAAATTTTGTGGGGAAAATGGAAACAGTTGTTATCTTAATTGTGGCAATGGTTTCACAGGTGTGTGCGTATGTCAAAACTGAATGAATGGTATACCTTACATATGTGTACTTTAGTGTACTTCAATTACACCTCAAGAAAGTTTAAAAATATTTTAAAAAAAGAAACCAACTACTGATACACTAAACATGTATGAATCTCAAAATCATTATACCAAGCGAAAGAAGCTAGACACAAAATAGTACTTATTATGTAATTCCATTTATATGAAACTCCAGAAATGACAAATCTGATCTGTAGTGATTGTCTGGGCCCAGGAAGTGCAGTGGAGATTGAGAAAGGGCATAGATGGATTAATTTGTCAAAACTCATCAACTGTTCATTCCAAGTGGTTGCATTTTATTATATGTAAATTATGGTTCAATAATGTTGATTAAAAATGAAAACCATCATTATTTGTGGCTAATATTGTTGGTTATCCAGAAAATTAAAAATAATTTACAGGTAAACTCTGAAAATTAATACGTGAATTTAGCAAGGTAATTGTCAATGAGGTCAATATACAAAAATCAATTGTACCTCTATATACAGAACAAACAATTTGAAAATAGAATTTTAAAAACTATACCATTACTCTGGATTGGATCTTGGAACAGAAAAAGGACAGGAATATAGAAGCTGGTGAAATTCAAATAAAGTCTGGAGTTTAGTTAATAGTAATGTACCAATGCCAGTTTCTCAGTTTTGACAAAAGAACCATGGAAATATAAGATGCAAAGAGTAGAGCAAATTGTACTATCTTTGCAACTTTCAAGAAATCTAAATTTAGTCCAAAATAAAAAGTGTATTTAAAATAATTATTAAAAATAAAAAATAAAATAAACTGACTTAAATATCTATCTAGTAATAGAATTATTCAAAAAACGTAAAAAATTTTTATTGGATATCTCCAGTGGGATATACTGTAAGAAGAATAATGATTATGAATAAATAAACAAAAACACAACTTAACCCTCAGCAAAAATATTCATCCTGTTTACTGTCTGGATCCAATGTGCCTGCCCTTTTCAATCTTTGTATTTTTTTTTTAAATAATTATTTTTTATTGAAGGGTAGTTGACGCACAGTATTACATTACATTAGTTTCAAGTGTACAACACAGTGGTAGAACATTTATATACATAATTCTAGGTTCCAGCTATCACCCTACCAAGCTGTTACAATATCTTGACTATATTCCTTATGCTATACATTACATCCCGGTTACTTATTTATTTTACCATTGGAAGTCTGTCCTTTTTTTTTTTTTTTTTGTGAGGGCATCTCTCATATTTATTGATCAAATGGTTGTTAACGACAATAAAATTCTGTATAGGGGGGTCAATGCTCAGTGCACAATCATTAATCCACCCCAAGCCTAATTTTCATCAGTCTCCAATCTTCTGAGGCATAACAAACAAGTTCTTACATGGAGAACAAATTCTTACATAATGAATAAGTTACATAGTGAACAGTACAAGGGCAGTCATCACAGAAACTTTCGGTTTTGCTCATGCATTATGAACTATAAACAGTCAGTTCAAATATGAATACTCATTTGGTTTTTATACTTGATTTATATGTGGATACCACATTTCTCTCTTTATTATTATTATTTTTAATAAAATGCTGAAGTGGTAGGTAGATACAAGATAAAGGTAGAAAGCATAGTTTAGTGTTGTAAGAGAGCAAATGTAGATGATCAAGTGTGTGCCTGTAGACTATGTGTTAATCCAAGCTAGACCAGGGCAATAAAACATCCACGTATGCAGAAGATTTCTCTCAGAACAGGGGGGGTGAGGTTCTAAGCCTCACCTCTGTTGATCCCCAATTTCTCACCTGATGGCCCCCCTGCGACTGTGCCTGTCTTAGGTTGTTCCTCCCTTGAGGAATCTTACCCGTCTCTGGCTAACCAGTCATCTTCCGGGGCCATACAGGGAAATGTGAAGTTGGTAAGTGAGAGGGAAGCCTTATTGTTTGAAAAGGTTAGCTTTTTACTTCTTTGCATATTTATGCCCTGTGTCTTCTATGCCCAGCATTTGTCTTGAGGTATCTTTACTACTTGGAAGAATTATGATACTCGGTAAATTTGATATGAGGCATGAATTCTATTTAAGGGTTGTAATTAGGAAGGAAGAAGAAAAGCTATAGAAGTAGCAGGCGGAAGAAAACATGGGAAGATTGATTATTTCTTTGACATACCTTCTTGTAGAGTAACTTCAGCATACATAGGTTTTAAGCTACTACTTAAATTGCGCACACACATTAACATAATGGGAGTATAGTTACATAACCAAAGCATATCTGTAATTACCAGCCATCTCCAGTGAAACCAAGAAAACCAGTTAGGCACCTTAGGCATTTGTGAAAACTTATCTATGATATGGTGGATATTGTCCAACTGAACTTGAACAGTCTGAGAGAAATCAGACAAATTAAAACAACCCATTCCTGGGGAATGTTCACATCCCTTATGTTCTTTTAACAGTAAATAGTCTGTAGTTGTAAGATTTTGGAGGGCTACAATTTGCACTTCTCCTAATTCTTGGTTGAGTTCCAACAGTATAGATCCAGTCAAATTTGTTGTTTTACTGTATGCACAGGCCAGCTTAGATATCTCCTTCCTCATTCCCATGGCAAGTCCAGGAACTGGTGGGATGAGTGCATCTACAGCTGTAGCAGTGCGTGGATCTTTGTTGGGGTTTTTTGATGATCATCTTCTGGCATCAGTCTTCCCGAGAGTGCTGATGTGGGAAGTTCTCTTTCATATCATATCTTAGTTCATTTTCGGGATAGCCAAATTAGGCTTTGATCTTCTGTATAGACGCAAACAGACCCTTTGCCTACACTTGTATATGCCCTTTATACCCTTGTGTAGAACTCATTGGAGGTTACCACACAGGAACTGCCCTTTTTTTTTTTTTGCTTTGTTTTTGGTATCACTAATCTACACTTACATGATGAATATTATGTTTACTAGGCTCTCCCCTATACCAGGTCTCCCCTATAAACCCCTTTACAGTCACTGTCCATCAGCATAGCAAAATGTTGTAGAATCACTACTTGCCTTCTCTGTGTTGTACAGCCCTCCCTTTTCTCCTACCCCCCCATGCATGTTAATCTTAATACCCCCCTACTTCTTCCCCCCTTATCCCTCCCTGCCCACCCATCCTCCCCAGTCCCTTTCCCTTTGGTACCTGTTAGTCCATTCTTGAGTTCTGTGATTCTGGTGCTGTTTTGTTCCTTCAGTTTTTCCTTTGTTCTTATATTCCACAGATGAGTGAAATCATTTGGTATTTCTCTTTCTCCTCTTGGCTTGTTTCACTGAGCATAATACCCTCCAGCTCCATCCATGTTGCTGCAAATGATTGGATTTGCCCTTTTCTTATGGCTGAGTAGTATTCCATTGTGTATATGTACCACATCTTCTTTATCCATTCATCTATTGATGGACATTTAGGTTGCTTCCAACTCTTGGCTATTGTAAATAGTGCTGCAATAAACATAGGGGTGCATCTGTCTTTCTCAAACTTGATTGCTGCGTTCTTAGGGTAAATTCCTAGGAGTGGAATTCCTGGGTCAAATGGTAAGTCTGTTTTGAGCATTTTGATGTACCTCCATACTGCTTTCCACAATGGTTGAACTAACTTACATTCCCACCAGCAGTGTAGGAGGGTTCCCCTTTCTCCACAGCCTCACCAACATTTGTTGTTGTTTGTCTTTTGGATGGCAGCCATCCTTACTGGTGTGAGGTGATACCTCATTGTAGTTTTAATTTGCATTTCTCTGATAATTAGCGATGTGGAGCATCTTTTCATGTGTCTGTTGGCCATCTGTATTTCTTTTTTGGAGAACTGTCTGTTCAGTTCCTCTGCCCATTTTTTAATTGGGTTATTTGTTTTTTGTTTGTTGAGGCGTGTGAGCTCTATATATTCTGGACGTCAAGCCTTTATCGGATGTGTCATTTTCAAATATATTCTCCCATACTGTAGGGATCTTTCTTGTTCTATTGATGGTGTCTTTTGCTGTACAGAAGCTTTTCAGCTTAATATAGTCCCACTTACTCATTTTTGCTGTTGTTTTCCTTGCCCGGGGAGATATGTTCAAGAAGAGGTCACTCATGTTTATGTCTAAGAGGTTTTCGCCTATGTTTTCTTCCAAGAGTTTAATGGTTTCATGGCTTATATTCAGGTCTTTGACCCATTTTGAGTTTACTTTTGTATATGGGGTTAGACAATGGTCCAGTTTCATTCTCCTACATGTAGCTGTCCAGTTTTGCCAGCACCACCTGTTGAAGAGACTGTCATTTCGCCATTGTATGTCCATGGCTCCTTTATCAAATATTAATTGACCATATATGTCTGGGTTAATGTCTGGATTCTCTAGTCTGTTCCATTGGTCTGTGGCTCTGCTCTTGTGCCAGTACCAAATTGTCTTGATTACTATGGCTTTATAGTAGAGCTTGAAGTTGGGGAGTGAGATCCCCCCTACTTTATTCTTCTTTCTCAGGATTGCTTTGGCTATTCGGGGTCTTTGGTGTTTCCATATGAATTTTTGAATTATTTGTTCCAGTTCATTGAAGAATGTTGCTGGTAGTTTCATAGGGATTGCATCAAATCTGTATATTGCTTTGGGCAGGATGGCCATTTTGACGATATTAATTCTTCCTAGCCACGAGCATGGGATAAGTTTCCATCTGTTAGTGTCCCCTTTAATTTCTCTTAAGAGTGACTTGTAGTTTTCAGAGTATAAGTCTTTCACTTCTTTGGTTAGGTTTATTCCTAGGTATTTTATTTTTTTTGATGCAATTGTGAATGGAGTTGTTTTCCTGATTTCTCTTTCTGTTGGTTCATTGTTAGTATATAGGAAAGCCACAGATTTCTGTGTGTTGATTTTGTATCCTGCAACTTTGCTGTATTCCGATATCAGTTCTAGTAGTTTTGGGGTGGAGTCTTTAGGGTTTTTTATGTACAGTATCATGTCATCTGCAAATAGTGACAGTTTAACTTCTTCTTTACCAATCTGGATTCCTTGTATTTCTTTATTTTGTCTGATTGCCGTGGCTAGGACCTCCAGTACTATGTTAAATAACAGTGGAGAGAGTGGGCATCCCTGTCTAGTTCCCGATCTCAGAGGAAATGCTTTCAGGTTCTCGCTGTTCAATATAATGTTGGCTGTGGGTTTATCATAGATGGCCTTTATTATGTTGAGGTACTTGCCCTCTATTCCCATTTTGCTGAGAGTTTTTAACATGAATGGATGTTGAACTTTGTCAAATGCTTTTTCAGCATCTATGGAGATGATCATGTGGTTTTTGTCTTTCTTTTTGTTGATGTGGTGGATGATGTTGATGGACTTTCGAATGTTGTACCATCCTTGCATCCCTGGAATGAATCCCACTTGGTCATGGTGTATGATCCTTTTGATGTATTTTTGAATTCGGTTTGCTAATATTTTGTTGAGTATTTTTGCATCTACGTTCATCAGGGATATTGGTCTGTAGTTTTCTATTTTGGTGGGGTCTTTGCCTGGTTTTGGTATTAGGGTGATGTTAGCTTCATAGAATGAGTTTGGGAGTATCCCCTCCTCCTCTATTTTTTGGAAAACTTTAAGGAGAATGGGTATTATGTCTTCCCTGTATGTCTGATAAAATTCCGAGGTAAATCCATCTGGCCCGGGGGTTTTGTTCTTTGGTAGTTTTTGGATTACCGCTTCAATTTCGTTGCTGGTAATTGGTCTGTTTAGATTTTCTGTTTCTTCCTGGGTCAATCTTGGAAGGTTGTATTTTTCTAGGAAGTTGTCCATTTCTCCTAGGTTTCCCAGCTTGTTAGCATATAGGTTTTCATAGTATTCTCCAATAATTCTTTGCATTTCCGTGGGGTCCGTAGTGATTTTTCCTTTCTCGTTTCTGATACTGTTGATTTGTGTTGACTCTCTTTTCTTCTTAATAAGTCTGGCTAGGGGCTTATCTATTTTGTTTATTTTCTCGAAGAACCAGCTCTTGGTTTCATTGATTTTTGCTATTGTTTTATTCTTCTCAATTTTATTTATTTCTTCTCTGATCTTTATTATGTCCCTCCTTCTGCTGACCTTAGGCCTCATCTGTTCTTCTTTTTCCAATTTCAATAATTGTGACATTAGACCATTCATTTGGGATTGCTCTTCCTTTTTAAAATATGCTTGGATTGCTATATACTTTCCTCTTAAGACTGCTTTTGCTGTGTCCCACAGAAGTTGGTGCTTAGTGTTGTTGTTGTCATTTGTTTCCATATATTGCTGGATCTCCATTTTGATTTGGTCATTGATCCATTGATTATTTAGGAGCGTGTTGTTAAGCCTCCATGTGTTTGTGAGCCTCTTTGCTTTCTTTGTACAGTTTATTTCTAGTTTTATGCCTTTGTGGTCTGAAAAGTTGGTTGGTAGGATTTCAATCTTTTGGAATTTTCTGAGGCTCTTTTTGTGGCCTAGTATGTGGTCTATTCTGGAGAATGTTCCACGTGCACTTGAGAAGAATGTATATCCCGCTGCTTTTGGATGTAGAGTTCTATAGATGTCTATTAGGTCCATCTACTCTACTGTGTTGTTCAGTGCTTCCGTGTCCTTACTTATTTTCTGCCCAGTGGATCTATCCTTTGGGGTGAGTGGTGTGTTGAAGTCTCCTAGAATGAATGCATTGCAGTCTATATCCCCCTTTAGTTCTGTTAGTATTTGTTTCACATATGCTGGTGCTCCTGTGTTGGGTGCATATATATTTAGAATGGTTATATCCTCTTGTTTGACTGAGCCCTTTATCATTATGTAGTGTCCTTCTTTATCTCTTGTTACTTTCTTTGTTTTGCAGTCTATTTTGTCTGATACTAGTACTGCAACCCCTGCTTTCTTCTCACTGTTGTTTGCTTGAAATATGTTTTTCCATCCCTTGACTTTTAGTCTGTACATGTCTTTGGGTTTGAGGTGAGTTTCTTGTAAGCAGCATATAGATGGGTCTTGCTTTTTTATCCATTCTATTACTCTGTGTCTTTTGATTGGTGCATTCAACCCATTAACATTTAGGGTGACTATTGAAAGATATGTACTTATTGCCATTGCAGGCTTTAAATTCGTGGTTACCAAAGGTTCAAGGTTAGCCTCTTTAGTATCTTACTGCCTAACTTAGCTCGCTTATTGAGCTGTTATATACACTGTCTGGAGATTCTTTTCTTCTCTCCCTTCTTGTTCCTCCTCCTCGATTCTTCATATGTTGGGTGTTTTGTGCTGTGCTCTTTCTAGGAGTGCTCCCATCTAGAGCAGTCCCTGTAAGATGTTCTGTAGAGGTGGTTTGTGGAAAGCAAATTCCCTCAGCTTTTGTTTGTCTGGGAATTGTTTAATCCCACCGTCATATTTGAATGATAGTCGTGTTGGATACAGTATCCTTGATTCAAGGCCCTTCTGTTTCATTGTATTAAATATATCATGCCATTCTCTTCTGGCCTATAGGGTTTCTGTTGAGAAATCTGACGTTAGCCTGATGGGTTTCCCTTTATAGGTGACCTTTTTCTCTCTAGCTGCCTTTAACACTCTTTCCTTGTCCTTGATCTTTGCCATTTTAATTATTATGTGTCTTGGTGTTGTCCTCCTTGGATCCTTTCTGTTGGGGGTTCTGTGTATTTCCGTGGTCTGTTCGATTACTTCCTCCCCCAGTGTGGGGAAGTTTTCAGCAATTATTTCTTCTAAGATACTTTCCATCTCTTTTCCTCTCTCTTCTTCTTCTGGGACCCCTATAATACGGATATTGTTCCTTTTGGATTGGTCACACAGTTCTCTTAATATTGTTTCATTCCTGGAGATCCTTTTGTCTCTCTCTATGTCAGCTTCTATGCGTTCCTGTTCTCTGATTTCAATTCCATCAATGGCCTCTTGCATTCTATCCATTCTGCTTATAAACCCTTCCAGAGTTTGTTTCATTTCTGCAATCTCCTTTCTGGCATCTGTCATCTCCTTCCGGACTTCATCCCATTTCTCTTGCGTATTTCTCTGCATCTCTGTCAGCATGTTTATGATTCTTATTTTGAATTCTTTTTCAGGAAGACTGGTTAGGTCTGTCTCCTTCTCTGGTGTTGTCTCTGTGATCTTTGTCTGCCTGTAGCTTTGCCTTTTCATGGTGATAGGAATAGTCTGCAGAACTGGGATGAGTGACGGCTGGAAGGACTTCCTTTCTTGTTGGTTTGTGGCCCTCCTCTCCTGGGAGAACAGCGACCTCTAGTGGCTTGTGCTGCGCAGCTGCGCGCAGACAGGGCTTCTGCTTCCTGCCCAGCTGCTATGGAGTTAATCTCCGCTGTTGCTGTGGGCGTGGCCTGGCTCGGGCAGCTACTCCAAAATGGTGGAGTCGCGTTGGAGCAGGAGCTGCTGGGAGGCTATTTATCTCCTGTAAGAGGCCTCCATGCTCCCTGCAGCCCAGGGGTTAGGGTGCCCAGAGATCCCGGATTCCCTACCTCTGGATTAAGTGACCCGCCCTGCCCCTTTAAGACTTCCAAAAAGCACCCGCCAAAACAAAACAACGACCACCAAAAAAAAAAAGAAAAAAAGAAAAAAAAAAGTTTTTAATTAAAAAAAAAAAAATTTTTTTTAATTAAAAAAAAAAAAAAGGTGGTCGTTCGTTTTTCTTTATTCTCCGGTGCCAGCCTCAGGCCTCTGCTCACCGGTCTTTCTGCCCTGTTTCCCTAGTATTGGGGTCCCTATCCCTTTAAGACTTCCAAAAAGCCCTCGCCAAAACAAAACAGCAAAAAAGCAAAAAAAAAAAAATGGTTGCGGCTTTTCTTATGTCCTCTGGCGCCCAGCCTCCAGTGCCTGCTCACTGTTCTTGCTGCCCTGTTTTCCTAGTATCGAGCGCCCTGCACTCTGGCCCGGATGGCTGGGGCTGGGTGTTCCGCAGTCCTGGGCTCCGTCTCCCTCCCGCTCTGCCTGCTCTTCTCCCGCCGGGAGCTGGGGGGAGGGGCGCTCGGCTCCCGCCGGGCCAGGGCTTGTATCTTACCCCGTTCGCGAGGCGCTGGGTTCTCTCAGGTGCGGATGTGGTCTGGATATTGCCCTGTGTCCTCTGGTCTTTATTCTAGGAAGGGTTGTCTTTGTTATATTTTCATTGATATATGTTGTTTTGGGAGGAGATTTCCGCTGCTCTACTCACGCCGCCATCTTCCGCCCCCTCCCAATCTTTGTATTTTTTAAGTCATCTTACAAATAATTTACAGAAGTAACAATAAAGACATAGTGAAAAATAACTTCATAAAATTATTTAGAGGGATTTTAATATAACATAATTTTGTATCAAGTAAATTTTGCACAAAAACATGATGGACAATAAAGAATGTGGTCACATGGTCTCTTAGATGGTTCAGGTCTATGTACACAAAATACTACATAATAAAGTACTTTCTGTTATATGACTGTCAATCCCTTTTACCTGTCTTTTTTTTAGTTTTGTGTTTGGGGGGCTTTTTTAGGTCATTTCTCTTTGTCTTTAGAAATATATTATTCACTTATCAATTCTTGAATTTGAGAAAATTTGTCTACTATATATCTTCATCTGAAGACTCATAGTCTTAAATTTCACTTAGACAATCAGTTTCACAGTCATCATTAGAGTCTGGAATGCTGTTATCTTCCTCTTTATATTCACATTATGATTCATCTAATAATTATGAAACACTTTCCTTTGTCAACTTTCTTCTATTTGCCATTGTGGGAATAAATTTCTTTAAAAAATCTGTATTCTCAAAAATCTGTATTAAAAGCTAAAAGCTGGCTACAAAACAAAAACAAAAAGCCCTAAACCATTTATAACAACACTGAAAAACATTCAGTACCTAAGAGTGAAACTAGGGAAATTGTTCAAGACCTCTAAACAGAAAGTTTTAAAACATGTTTGAGGGAAAGTAAATAAGACCTAAATAAATGGGTAGATTGCAAATAGATTGTAAATCTCAATATTATAAAAATGTCGATTCTTGCTGTTTTTGATCTACAGATTCAAGATAATCCCAATCAAATCCTAGGAGGTTTTTTTATTTGTGGAATGTGACAAGCCAATTTAAAAATGTATATGGAAATACAAAAATAAGAATAACCAAGGCAATATTGAAGGAGAACAGAACAAGACATAATACCAGAAACCAAGCTATAGCTAGCTACAGTTATGAAGATAATGTGGTATTGACACAAGGATATATAAATAGACCAATGGAATGATACAGAGGACCTAAAAACGAATCCACACTTATAGTCACCAGATTTATGTCAAAGAAGACATGGCAGTTCAGTGGGGGAAAGGACAGTCTTTTTAGAATGGTTCTGGGTCACTTGGTCATCCATACAGGAGAAAATGTATATTTATCCCTTCTTTATATCATATGCAGAAATGAATTCCATATGAATTTCAGAGATAAGTGTGAAAGATAAAACAATAAAGCTTTCAGACAAAAACTTAGGAGAGTATCTTCATAAGGTAGTCAACTTGAAGGAGCTCTCAGTGGCTAAATCAGGGCAAGTTAAACAGCAAAGTAAATAATGATAGCAATGGATAAAAATCTATACAATAAAATAAATATACATGGGTCCATACTGATGTAAGTAAATAACTGAATAAACAAAGGGAGGGAGGGAACTTTCTTACAGAAGAATCCCAATTGATAAATGTAGAAAGAATAATGCAAATAAACAATCCTCATTAGGCAAAAACCTCAGTAATATTTATTGCAAGCGAGAAATACTGATGGATGCTAAAAATCAGTGGACAAAAGTTTAAGGAGAAACAGGATATTACTACAGTTTCAAAATATCTCCCTTCAAATATTTACTAATTAGAAAGGAAGAAACAAAACTTTACAGTGGAGAAACCTAACAGACACCACGTTAACCAGGTGATCAAGGCAACTTATCAGTAATAGAGCACATCGATATCATGTACCCCCAACATGATATGCACTGAGAAGGACATAGCATCACCTCTGTGGTGTTATTACAAAGAAGAAGAAAGGCATAACCTCAATCTAATAATAAGAAAACATCACACAAACTCAAATTAGGAACATCTACAAAGCTACTCTTCAAAAGTGGCAAGGTCATTGTATCAGTTTCCTATTGCTGCTGTAACAAATTACCACAAATTTAGTGTACAACAAAACACTTATTCTCTTATAGTTCTGGAGATCAGAAGTCTAAAGTCAAGATGTCAGCTGAGCTGCATTCCTTCTGTACGCTGTAAGGGGAGAATCTGTTTCTTTGTCTTTTGTTTCTAGACACCACCTGCATTTCTTGGTTCTGGACCACTTCCTTGCATTATTCCATCATCTTGCTTTCATTGCCACACTCCCTGCTTCTGACTCTAATCTCCTACCTGCCTCCTCCTTATAACAACCTCTGTTTACATTGGGCTGGATAATGCAGGGTGATCACCCCATCTCAAGACCCTTAACTTAATCACACCTGCAAAATGCTTTTTGACATATAGGTTAATATTCAAGGGTTCCAGAGATTAGAACATGGACATTTTTGGGGGCTATTACAAATTCAACCTACCACAGTCATGAAAGACAAAAGCTGAGGGACTGACATGGATTAGAGGAGACTAAGGAGATATGATAATGAAACGCAACTGTATCCAGGAACAGAAAAAGGGCATTAGTGGAACATCTGGCAAAATTCAAATAAGGTCTATAAATTAGTTAATAATGTATCAATGTTAATTTCTTGGTTTCCATAGCGGCACTATGGATATATAATATGTTAACATTAGGGGAAGCTGGCTGAGAGGTATACGGAAATCTGCTATTTTTAATAACTTTTTCATAAGTCTAAAATTGCTTCAAAATAATTCAAAGAAAGACACAAACAACAATAACCCACAATAAGATACCACCACATATCCACCAGAATAGCTAAAATGGAAAAAAAAAAAAAGGAAAAAAATAGCTAAAATGGAAAAAAAAGACAATATCAACTGTTGGTATGGATGAAGAAAAACTTGAATTGTCTTTCATAGCTGGTGGGAGTATAAATTGGTATAACATTTGGCAAACTCTTTGGCAGTATTTTCTAAAGCTAAATATATATCCATATTCTATTACCCAGCAATTCATGCCCATTGTGTAAATTATTTGTCAGGAATACCCAACAGAAGTGCAAATATGTTCATCAAAATATATGTAACTGCCACTACTACCACAGATCCTGACAGCCTGCAAAAGGGAAGGGAGTGGGAGCTATCAACTGTCTTTGGACAGTGGTAGCAATAGTGGTCTCTGCCACTGGGGAGGCACATTTTCCAGGGTGGGGGCATTGTGGTTGTCAAGTGGGGAATGCAGGAGGAGGCAGCAGCCCATACCAGCCACGGGGTATAAAAACAAGAAGGAGAAAGAACCACCAAAAGCAGGGAAAAGTGGGAAAAGTTCAAAAGGACAAAATACAATAGAACTAGGGCTACTGTCAAAGAGCTGGAGCTACAGCGCTTGAAATTACCGCTGAAAAATACTGAAATGTTGGACCCTTCAGCACCTCTCATGAGGATACCAGAAGCAGCATGTCATATTAAGCTTGATATATGGCAGATCAGTGTGTAAATTGTTTTGCAGGAATCCAAATTGATTCACCTACGGTTCATCTGAACTTTGAGTTGACCTTTACTTTTTTATTGATGATTTTTCTCCATTGTTTTTACCTTCCTATTTCCACCCACTTCTAGGTCCTCCCACTTACTAAATATGGTTGACTCATGCATGGGAATTAAACCATTATTGTTGAAATTTTTACTCTCTCATATCTCAACATCACTCTTAATTTAAGCATTTCAGCCTGAACATTTCAAACAGGTTTGATATTTCCATGTCACTTTTTCAAACTTTAAAATATCACATCCACTGACATAATCAACAGTTGCTTTATTCTGTGAATTCCCCTCTGTTAGGACAGCATATCATTTTTCTTTGGGCTGCATAGTGAGGTAGGGCAGCGACATGGGACAAGCATCATGATTAACTTTTCCTGCCTATGGTGAAAAATGCCAAGATATAAACAGTATAGTAAGAATAGGAGGGACCCCATCTGAACACTAAGATTCCATTTTAAAAACCAGGGAGGTAGGATGTAAGATTCCTAACACATTCTTTAGTAATAAGCCATGAACCTATCTTAAGGCAGGGCAAACAGTCTTAACTAATATGTTCCCAGTGCTTGAGGATAACCACTATCTTGGAGAGGAACAGGACAATAAATTCCTTGTGTTAAGTTTATCTTACAGAATTATCTAGAAGACTGACTGTGGATGAGGGTATAGTGTCCCTCACTGGAGGGAGACATCATGAGGCCACAAGTCAAGCCTATTCTCAACAACCCATCCCTCCACCTTTTGCCCCATTCTTGAAAGCCTTAAAAGACAGAATCTTAAGCCCTTAAGTGTGCCTCCCTCTGAGGTTGCCTACATTCCTCTTTCCTTGAATGTGTACTTTTTGCCTTAAAGAAAAAATTCTCACTGCACAACTTACTGTGTTTTGTCTCTGTGCTCTTCCATTGGTAAGCATCTTTGTTACTTCATTAATTATTTCATTCTGTTTTCTAGACTTTACCACAGGTCTTCACTCTCTCTGTCCTACTTTAGTTTCCTTGTTCTCTGCTGCCTGCAAGGCAGCTGCCATTCCCAGCTCCTCTTGCTTTAATGAATTCCTTCCTTACCTACACTTGTCCGACCTGCTCCAGAATTCCTTCTCATTCAGAGTCAAGACCCCTCTCCCCTGTCCAGGCAGAGGTTTCACCTGGTGTGCAGAGAGAGAGATCACCCCAGATGCAGTTGCCTGGAAACAATGCCTTGAAAGATGTAGAGAACCTGTACCAGTCCAGGCTAGAGCAACCCAAAAGGCTTGGGAAATAACACTAACAAAGAAAACATTAAAGAACTTGGCTACCTGGTTCATTGTATTTCAAGTATGTGAAAGGTTTTTATAGTAAAATACAGATTGGCTTTTTTCTAGTCTACAGAAAATACAGGGGAGAAATTGGCTAAAATTGCAGCACATTTTTCTTAGTTAGAAGCAAGGGAAAATTTTGTGGTATGAGTTTCCTGGTAAGAAAGCTGAAATCTTAGAAATTGGTAGTAAAGAATAGAGTGTGGTTTTATTTTTTATTACAAAATAAAAGTGACGATTCCTGCTTGCCATAAATGTAACCACACATAAATCATTTAACTTCTGTGATACTGTCTCCTCATCTCTAAGATGACTTGATGAGCTTAAGATTTAGTTATTTTTTTTTACTATATTGGATAGATTAAACAGGAAAATTTTTGAGCAAAATTTCTTCCCAAGATGTATGGCCAATTATATTTTTCAATGTAACAAAATACTGTTCAAGGTTGTAACTGCTGTGGTGTGATTTTTGTCTTTTCCCTATTTTGTTTCTTGACTAAAGTGTTTTGGTACATTTTCTTCTTTTTCTCCCTAAAATAGAATGATTGTTATAGATCAATATCACTTATGAATATATGCAAAAATCTCAACAAAATCCTGCCAACTGAATCCAACAGCATGTTAATAGGATAACCATGACCAACTGGGATTTATCCTAGGAATGCAAGAGTGGTCAACACAAAAAAGCCAATCAACATAAAACACTACATTAATATAAGAAATAACACCCACATGATCAACTCAATTGCATCAAAGGACATTACTAAGAAAGTGCAAAGACAACCTACAGAATGGGAGAAAATATTTGCACATCATATACCTAATAAGGGTGTGGTATCCAAAATATATAAAGAACTCTTACAACTCAAAAATGGGCAAAGGATTTGAGTAGACATTTATCCAAAGAAGATATGCAAAGAAAACAAGCACATGAGAAGATGCTCAGCATTATCATTCATTAGGGAAATGCAAATCAAAGCCACAATGAGAAACCACTTTACATTCACAGGGTGCTATTACACACACACAAAAAAAAAGAAAGAAAAAGAAAAGAAAAGAATGAATGTTGATGAGTATGTGGAGAAATCGGAAGTCTCATACGTTGCTAGTGAGAATGTAAAATGGTTCAGCCACTGCACAAAACAGTTTGGTGGTTTCTCCAAAAATGAAACATAGAATTATCATATGACCCAGAAATTTCACTCCTAAGTGTATGTGCAAAAGAGTTGAAAACAGGTTCTCAAGCAAATATGTACACACTCATGTTCATAGTAGTAGTACTATTCATAATAGCCAAAAGGTAGAAACAGCCAAAAGGTCCATCAGTGGATGAATGGATAAACAAACTGTGGCATACACATACAATGGAATATTAGCCATAAAAAGGAATGAAGTACTGATACATTCTACAACAGGTGGATGAGCCTCAATAACACTATGCTAAATGACAAGAAGCCAGACACAAAAGGTCACGTATTGTATGATTCCATTTATTTACATGAAATATCCAGAAATATCCAGAATACATCCATAAAGGCTGAAGGCAGTTTGGTGGTTTTTAGGGGCAGAGGGAAAGGGAAGGAGGAATGGGGAGCATCTGCTTAATGAGCACAGGAATTCCATTTGGGGTGATGAAAATGTTTTGGAACAAAATAGAGGTGGCTGTTGCACAAAGTCGTGGTTGTGCTAAATGTCATTGAATTATTCATTTTAAAATGGTTAATTTTATGTTATGTGAATTTCACCATAATAAAATAAAAAAATAGAATGCTTGAATTTGACTTGCTTCCTATCTACATATGTCCTGGAAATAAAAGTTTCGGTATAGTACTTAACTGCTGGCTTATTTTATAGCAAACATTTAAGGGATGTGGCCATAAATGGGCTCATGGATTATCCAAAGTAAGAAAATGATTTGGAGATTGACAGAGGGCATTAGTTTTTCAGTAACTTCATTAAATTTATGGGCATATAACTAGAAACGTTTTTATTAATATTTAGAATCTTAGGAAATCACTCAGAAACTCATGAAGTTGACTTTGTACGATCAGTCCATAGGATAGTCTTTTTTTTTTTTTGAGAGGGCATCTCTCATATTTATTGATCAAATGGTTGTTAACAACAATAAAATTCTGTATAGGGGACTCAATGCACAGTCATTAATCAACCCCAAGCCTATTTCTCAACAGTCTCCAATCTTCTGAAGCATAACGAACAAGTTCTTACATGGTGAACAAGTTCTTACATAGTGAATAAGTTACATGGTGAACAGTGCAAGGGCAGTCATATCACAGAAACTTTTGGTTTTGATCATGCATCATAAACTATAAGTGATCAAGTCAGATATGATTATTCGTTTGATTTTTATACTTGATTTATATGTGAATCCCACATTTCTCCCTTATTATTATTATTATTATTTTAATAAAATGCTGAAGTGGTAGGTAGATGCAAGATAAAGGTAGAAAACATAATTTAGTGCTGTAAGAGGGCAAATGTAGATGATCAGGTCTGTGCCTATAGACTAAGTATTAATCCAAGCTAGACAAGG
Organism: Manis pentadactyla; assembly: GCF_030020395.1. NCBI lineage: Eukaryota > Metazoa > Chordata > Mammalia > Pholidota > Manidae > Manis > Manis pentadactyla. The sequence continues at coordinate 103,046,562 of NC_080038.1, read as the reverse complement.
GCAACAAAACACATAGGATAGTCTTTTATAAAGCTTTTTTAAGAATGTGTATTTTTTTCACAAAGTCATGTTTTAAAATGTTTGAGTGCATTTTGAAAAGCAATTTGTTTGAAACACATTAAACATTATTTGAGTATTAAAAAAACACACACAAGAATGTACTATTTGTAATAGCCCTAAACTGGAAATTACCCTAAATGCCCTTTAACAATAGAATGGATACATTAACACAATGAGGTAATACACCACGATGAGACTGAATGTGCTGCTGCTACATACAACATTATGGAATTTTCTCATGAGCAATGTGGAGTGATAAAAGCCAGACATGAAAGAGTACATACTGGATGATTCCATTAGAGTTCAAAAATAAGGAAAATTACCCCATGGTGTTACAAGCTGGTAGAATGGTTACCTTTGCAGGGGCTAGTTACTGAAATAGATCACAAGGGGACTTCTAGGGTGTTCTCTCTCTCCCTTTTATAAAAATGTAATTCATTTTTAGAGCAGTTTTAGGTTCACAGCAGTACTGAGCAGAAGGTACAGAGATAGCCCATATGCCCCCTGCTCCCACCCACACACAGCCTCTCCCATTATCAACATTCCCCACCAGAGTGGTACATTTGTTACAATCGAGGAGCTTACACTGAAAGGTCATAATCATCCAGATTCCATAGTTTATGTTAGGGTTCTCTTTTGGCACTGTAAATTCTACTGGTTTAGACAAATATGTAATGATATGTATACATCATTATAGTATCATACAGAATTATTTCAGTGTCCTAAAATTCCTCTCTGTGCTTCATCTATTCATCATCCCTACCTCCCCACTAATCCCTGTCAACCACTGATGTTCTGTGTCCATAGTTTTGCCTTTTCCAGAATGTCATAGAATTGAAATTATATAGTATATAGCCTTTAAGTTTTCTCTTTTTGGATGTGGATGCTACTTACATGGGTGTGTTCAGATTGTGGAAATTCATCAAGCTGTGTAACTGATTTGTCCTTTTCTGTATGTATGTTATATTCCCATTAAAATATCCAAGACAAATAAACAAACAAAATCCCTCAGACTTACATACCCTTTCAGCTAACTGCCCTATATCTCTTTTTTCCTTCTATCACAGCCAACTTCTGGAGTTTTCTCTACTTACTGCCTCTATTTCCTCACTTTCTACTCATTCCTCAACCCACTCCAATTTGGCCTTCTGTTCTCACAACTCTCCTAAAACAGCTTTCACAAAGATCACAATGGCCTCCCATGTTAAATCCAATGGAAAATTTTCTGTCTTCAACTTGCTTCACTTCCCAGCAGTATTTAACACTAGTGACCATTTCCTCATTTTTTGAAACATCCTCTTCCCATGGATTTTGTGACACAATGATCTCACAGTATTCTTCCTACCTCTCTGACTACTCCATCTCTGTCTCCTCATCGTCCTCTATCCGGACACTAAATGTTCAAGGTTTCCCGAAGGCTCAGCTCTAGGCTTTCTCTACTCTTTCTACACCCTACCCTTAAGTGATCTCATTTACTTCCATGAATTTCAACACACTTTATACCCTAACTCCCAGGTTACAGAAGTATACCAGACTTCTCTAAGTTCATACTCATATATTCAGTTACCTAATTTACATCGCCATTTGAATGTTTCACAAACATCTCAGATTTCACTTGTCTAAGACTAAAATCTTAATTTCTCCCTGCCCCAAGCCTTTTCCTTATCCATCTCAATAAACTATATCAGCATCCATCCATTTGCTCAAACCATGGAAATTTTTCGTATTCCCCAGATACTCACACTCAGAATCTGGGAGTCTTATATCTCTTCTCCTAATTGTCAATTCTAGTCATGAGAGATTATGGGAAGATGGATGAAGGTGAAAACATTCATAACAACCTGTTCTGGAGCTTTCTCTGAGGTCTGTGCCAGGTAAATAACTCCAGTAGATGTTTTGGTATAAAACCTAGATCCCTCCCCCTCCAGCTACTAGAAGTATTGGTTGCTGATAGCTCACAGTTGTGTCCCTTTCTTGGTATTGCTCTCAGCCAAAGGTGGCTTTACCCACGGTTATGCCCTTCCAGGCAGAAAAGGGTGTGGTAAGCAACATGTATTCAATGAGGGAACAAAGGTTCACACCGCTTGCCTCAGTTTTAGACAACTCTGAAAGGCCATCCCAGCTTCAGAGCTCCTGGTGGGAATAGCTGTGGCTTTCCAGTTCAACCTCAACCTCCTGCCAATCCTGTTCTCTCCTTATTCCCACACAGGCCTCGGTCCCAAGTGTACTCCCTAGTGTAAGTGTACTTCCTGTGTGCAAATCTCCGCACCAGAGTTTGTTTCCAGGAAACTTGACCTAATACCAAGCTAAAAATGTGCCTACCTGGAAGCATGAAGCAGGAGGAGGCAACACTCCAATTTAATACAAAGACACAAGTATTTGTCTTAAGGTGGGAGGAGGAGATGAAACAAGTCTATCCACAAGGAAGCCAATATGCCTATATTTCATGGAATGAACTGGGACGGTTGTGCTTTTCAATAAACATCTAAGAAAGATTTCACCTCTGCTCAGCACCAGATTTCAGCTGTGTCCCTTCTTTTGCATTTAGTCTAGGCTACACCTCACTTCTGTTTCCTTATGAAAATAAACTCCTGGAGCACCAAGCCCAGAAAATGTCACTTTGTTCTTGGCCACAGTATGAAAAGGCTGATGGGGGAGGCTCACTCATTCTGTCTACCTCTATCACCACTAGACATGCACACACAGACACATGAAGTATTACTTACCACAGACAAGGGCCTAAAAAACTTATTTATATAATTCCCTGAGATTATTCAGATTCATTTTGAGTTAATTTTTGTTTATTGTGAGAGGTAGGGGTCCAAATTCATTTCTTTTGCATGTGAATATCCACTTGTTCTAGCACCATTTGTTAAAAAGACTGCTCTTGAACCTGAAATGTGTTGATACCCTTGCTGAAAATTAATTGACCATAAGTCTTTTTTTTGGTATCGTTAACATACACTTACATGAGCAACACTGTGGTTACTAGATTCCCCCCATTATCAAGTCCCCACCACATACCCCATTACAGTCACTGTCCATCATCATAGTAAGATGCTATCGAATCACTACTTGTCTTCTCTGTGCTATACTGCCTTCCCCATGCCCACCTTCTACATTATGTGTGCTAATCATAATGCCCCTTATTCCCCTTATCCCTCCCTTCCCACACATCCTCCCCAGTCCCTTTCCCTTTGGTAACTGTTAGTCCATTCTTGGGTTCTGTGAGGGTGTTGCTGTTTGTTCCTTCAGTTTTTGCTTTGTTCTTATATCCACAGATGAGTGAAACCATTTGATACTTGTCTTTCTCTGCCTGGCTTATTTCACTGAGCATAATACCCTCTAGCTCCATCCATGTTGTTGCAAATGGTAGGATTTGTTTTCTTCTTATGGCTGAGTAGTATTCCTTTGTGTATATGTACCACCTCTTCTTTACCCATTCATCCACTGATGGACACTTAGGTTGCTTCCATATCTTTGCTATTGTAAATAGTGCTGCAATAAACATAGGGTGCATATGTCTTTTTGAATCTGGGATTTTGCATTCTTACAGTAAATTCCTAGGAGTTGAATTCCTGGGTCAAATGGTATTTCTATTTTTAGTTTTTTGAGGAACCTCCATACTGCTTTCCACAATGGTTGAACTAATTTATATACCCACCAGCAGTGTAGGAGAGTTCCCCTTTCTCCACATCCTTGGCAACATTTGTTGTTCTTTTGTCTTTTGGATGTTTGCCATCCTAACTGGTGTGAGGTGATATGTCATTGTGGTTTTAATTTGCATTTCTCTGATGATTAGCGATGTGGAGCATCTTTTCATGTGCCTGTTGGCCATCTGAATTTCTTCTTTGGAGAAGTGTCTGTTCAGCTCCTCTGCCCATTTTTTAATTGGATTATTTGCTCTTTGTTTGTTGAGGTGTGTGAGCTCTTTGAATATTTTGGGTGTCAACTCCTTATCGGATATGTCATTTCTGAATATATTCTCCCATACTGTAGGATGAATTTTTGTTCTACCGATGGTATCCTTTGCTGTACAGAAGCTATTTAGTTTGATATAGTTCCACTTGTTCATTTTTGCTTTTGTTTCCCTTGCCCGGGGAGATATGTTCATGAAGACATTGCTCGTGTTTATGTCCAAGAGATTTTTGCCTATGTTTTTCCCTAAGAGTTTTATGATTTCATGACTTACATTCAGGTCTTTGATCCATTTCGAATTTACTTTTGTGTATGGGATTAGACAATGATCCAGTTTCATTCTCTTACATGTAGCTGTCCAGTTTTGCCAACACCAGCTGTTGAAGAGGCTGTCATTTCCCCATTGTATATCCATCGCTCCTTTATTATATGTTAATTGACCATATATGCTTGGGTTAATATCTGGATTCTCTATTCTGTTCTACTGGTCTATGGGTCTGTTCTTGTGCCAGTACCGAATTGTCTTGATTACTGTGGCTTTGTAGTAGAGCTTGAAGTTGGGGGGCGAGATTCCTCCCACTCTGTTCTTCATTCTCAGGATTGCTTTGGCTATTTGGGTCTTTTGTGGTTCCATATGAATTTTAGAATTATTTGTTCCCATTCATTGAAGAATGCTGTCGGTATTCTGATAGGGATTACATTGAATCTGTAGATTGCTTTAGGCAGGATGGCCATTTTGACAATATTAATTCTTCCTACCCAAGAGCATGGGATGAATTTTCATGTATTAGTGCCCTCTTTAATTTCTCTTAGGAGTGTCTTGTAATTTTCAGAGTGTAGTTCTTTCACTTCCTTGGTTAGGTTTATTCCTAGGTATTTTATTCTTTATGATGTAATTGTGAATGGAATTGTCCTCCTGATTTCTCTTTCTGCTAGTTCATCGTTAGTGTATAGGAATGCATCAGGTTTCTGTGTATTAATTTTGCATCCTTCAACTTTGCTGAATTCAGATATTAGTTCTAGTAGTTTTGGAGTGGAGTCTTTAGGGTTTTTTTATGTACAATACCATGTCATCTGCAAACAGTGACAGTTTGACTTCTTCCTTACCAGTCTGGATGCCTTTTATTTCTTTGTGTCGTCTGATTACCATGGCTAGGACCTCCAGTACAATGTTGAATAAAAGCAGGGAGAGTGGGCATCCCTGTCTTGTTCCAATCTTAGAGGAAAAGATTTCAGCTTCTCACTGTTAAGTATGATGTTGGTTCTGGGTTTGTCATATATAGCCTTTATTATGTTGAGGTTCTTGCCCTGTATACCTATGTTGTTGAGAGTTTTCATCATGAATGGGTGTTGAATTTTGTTGAACGCTTTTTCAGCATCTATGGAGATGATCATGTGGTTTTTGTCCTTCTTTTTGTTAATGTGGTGGATGATGTTGATGGATTTTTGAATGTTGTATCATCCTTGCATCCCTGGGATGAATCCCACTTGATCATGGTGTATGATCCTCTTGATGTATTTTTGAATTCAGTTTTCTAATATTTTTTTGAGTATTTTTGCATCTATGCTCATCAGGGATATTGGTCTGTAATTTTCTTTTTTGGTGGGGTCTTTGCCTGGTTTTGGTATTAGAGTGATGCTGGCTTCATAGAATGACTTTGGAAGTGTTCCCTCCTCTTCTATTTTTTGGAGACCACAAGTCTTTAGGTTTGCATTCAGATGTTTCTTTGAAAAGCACTGTTTTATATATATGTGTGTGTATATATGCATATTATATATACACACACATATAAAGGCAAAAGTAATATATGTTCATATCAAAAAAGTGTGAGCAAAAATGAGTATCACCTATCATTCCATCTTCCAAGCTCAAGATCATACATTCCACTGCTTTTAACATTTAACAAATATCCTTCCAGGATGTTTTCTGACTATAGTATTTTACAAAGGTGGTATATTATAATGCTGATTTTGTGTCCTGCTTTCTAAAAAGCTTCACAGTGTCATGGATATACTTCTGTGTCAGTAACTACAGATGTATATCACATCACTGGTTTATTGACTTCATGACAGTCTGTGGTATGGCTGTGCCTTACTTTTTTTACCCTTTCCCCTATTGCTAGACATTAGGTAGTTTCCAGTGTTTTCCCATAGCTGTCACCAACACCCTTATGCATACATCTTTACACACTTGTCCACTTACTTCAGAGGTAGCAAATTGCCAACCCACTGCCTGATTTCTGCTTATCTTTTGTGTTTGGACATCATACTTTTTTAAAATAAAAAAGTTATTTTGAATTTAGATGATTTGTTAGGATTTATTCTTATAAATAGCATTGCTGTGTCTCATAGCATTCAGTTCTGATTTAGCAAGGCTCTGCTATTTGCTTACCCCCAAATGATCATTGGTCTTTATTGGTGGGGGAGAAGAAGATAGAGAGGATGTTGGGAGGCTAGACTTAGAATTGTTCTCTGAGTTTGCTGATTACCTGACACAAAAAAGGTCTCTTTGAGGAAATAGCATACCAGACTGGGAGGACTACTGGATTAGGCATCGGAAGCCCTGGATCTATTTTTAACTCTACTGTTATACAGCTCCATGACTTTGGGATAGCTATATAACCTCTCAAAGCCTTAGTTCTTTATGAGGTAGTTAGGAGAAGCAAATGAGATATTGTGCAAAGCATGTTTTGAGAAGCAGAATCCTGTATAATTATAAGGCGGTACTATTTTTGTAAATTGCCCAAAATGTGTTTAACAGATTTAGGCTTAGAGTATAAAACAGTGTCCACTATAAGAATCTAACTTTTAAAGGCTCTACTTTTCAAGCACAGACATGATTCTAGGTTGCCAGGATGTGATCGGGTGCACTTCAGCTCCATAGTCATTTATGGATGGTTTCACATGCCAGACACTGTGGGTACAAAGATGATTATGATTAGTCCTCGTCTTTGTAGAGCTTTACAGTCCACTAGAAAGAGACAAATATGTATTGAGAGCATCAGACAACAGAGGGATAAAGGATATAATAAAGGAGAGAGCCAAGACTGCAATGCGTAAAAGAAACACTCAAGGCCTGAAAAGGGGCCTTTTGAAGCAGGGTTCCACAAATAACACTGAGGAGAAGAAAGGACCAGGTGTGTGTGTGTGCATTTGCGAGTGTGTGCACATGGGTGCGTGGTAGTCTATGCCAGTTGAGCCAATCTGGGGATAGACTTTATCTTAGACTCTGTGCTCATTTCTATGCATTTACATTTCTTTTTTTAGTTTTGTGTTTCCTTTCATATCCTAGTCAAGTTTTTTTTTTTTTTGAAAAATGCTAATCTGGTCTTAGCTGTACTAACAGGAAAAGAGATTTGTCTACACCCATGCCAAGAGACTTGGAGAACCCAGAGTGTTCTGGAAGCCAATCTTGCTGGTGAAATAAAGAGCCCATTTGAAAACTAGGGAAGAGCTTGGAGGCACGCCTTCCTCCCTCGATTCCTGCTTCATCTTGCATTCTTGCCGGTTCACTTCCAGACCCAGAACCCTCCAACTATTTGTCTGCTGCCATCGCAGCTGCAACAACCACAGATTTTAGAGAAAGCTAAACGTTTTCATGCCCCTCTCTCTAGCCCACCTCCTTCCCCCAGTTTGGGTAATGTGAACTTTTCCACTACAAACAAAAACCCAAATGCAATGATTATTGAAGCCAGAGGAAATAAAGGATGTTGTTCTACTCTTAATGCTTATTAAATTCGGACTTAATCTCCTTCATCGCTATTAAGCCTTTAAACCAGCCAATATACTTAAACGAGGTGAAATGAAAAGACTTACTGTAAGAGATGACAGGAGGCTCTTTGGGAAATTAAAATCTCCAGAGATTTCCAAAGTGAGAGTTACTGAGCCAGAAAGGGTAAAGAAAGAAAAGGATTTTTACAACTTAATAAATGGGATGCCAATTAGGCCTTGGGATTAAAAAGCTAGGTGATGTCAGTGTTATCGATGGGAGGAGAGGTTAACTGGAGTCAGGGAATTAATAAGCACTGTGCCATTTCCACAGCTTTCTTTGATTCGCTTTGTAAAAACCCTGGCTAGGTATACTTTGACTGTCTCAGTTTACTCTTCTGTGACATGGGAAGAAACACATAGTGATGAGGAAATGCCTACTTGCTTGGCTAAGTTTCAAAAAAAGGTCTCTCACCGTTGACCAAGTCCCCAATTCTGCTCTTGCGTCTTTTAAGGCTGTAACCCAAGTGGGCTTCCTGCCTAGTGGTACAGACAGGACTGAGCCATCTCGGGAGGGAAGATGCCAAGGTTACCCAGTAACCCATACAAACTTGGGCTGGGGAAAGGACCTCTGTGGAGTTCCATAAATACCTGATATTCTATCACTTTTTGGACCAAAAGCCAATTCTGAGAGGCCTTCCCTTCCCACGGCTCTCTCCGAGGGCACAGTAGACACAGCCCTCAGGCGTGGGAAGAACACCGCCCAACTTGGGAGGTTTTCCAGGGCCCGATTTTCCACCAGCCAGAAGTTTGATTTACTGGCACCATCTGCAAGAAGACAAATGGCCCCTTCTGGCTGTGCTGGTCAGATGCAGGGAAGGAAGAAAAGGAGAAAAAAATGGAGGAAGGCAGATTAGTAAATCAATAAATACCCAAGTGACATATAACGAATGAACAAATAAAATTCCTCACAGGAAGGTGGCGGATGTCCTGAGATGGTCATGTTGAGATGGAAGAGGTGTCACTTTCTTTTTTTTTTAGCCCAAGGATAATCTCTTAAATTCTGGGTGCAAACAATACAGTATAACTCTTATGGTTGCCATGACAACATGAATCCCTCTCTTCTGATGTCAGGATGCCCTGCCCCCTCCTTCGGAATCCAGAATGCCAGTTTTCTTTCTGTAGTAAATTCTGTGCTTGGTTTCAAGGGCTCAATGGAGGGCTCACCTAATAATGCCCCATCTCCCAGGACTGTTTGTTCTGGACCCTTTTAGTCACATTCTTTTTGGGGACGAGGGAGCCTGTCATGTGGGAGACTAGTCCAGGGCAGACAGAATGTTCCAGTTAGGCATATGACCTATTTCAGTTTGGGCCAGTCTGACCAGTCAAAGGTCCACTCCTCCCTCTACCTTACACTAGTTCACACTGTGGGGTAAAGCCAGACTCACCTTTAAGGTAACACAGGACCAGGACCTGCTTTGGGGAGCAGGATGCAGACTATGGTATAATTTGAAAGCTTTCTGCCAGAAATCTCTTCCCCAATTGGCCTGCCTGAAACTCCCATTATTAGAATCATTTTTATAGATGAAAGCCTTAAAAGTAGCCACCAAATGAAAAGTTCCCCATGCATGGTAAAAAAACTAGCTTGTGAGTCTCTAGCATAAATTAGAAAGGGAGGACAGAGCTCTTGAGGGACCAGGACAAAGGAGAGATCAATTTTGATGCAGGAAGGGGAAGGACTAGTTTCCTAACACAGGCCTTCTTCAGTAACCTCCCATCTTTCCACATTCTTCCCCAAACTATTCCCTTTTCTATGTTCCAACTCAGTAAACCTGGAAGGCATTCTTGATACCTCCCTCTGACCACTCAAGTCCAACTAATTATTAATTCATGTGAATTTTTACTTTAAACATCTTTCAAAGCCATCTACTGCTCTTCAGCTCCATAGTCACTGCCTTAGTCCTGATGACCAGCATTTCTTGTCAGAGCGATTTTACTGCATGAAACCTCCTAATTCATCTCCCTACTCCCGTTCTTGCCCTTTACCCACCCATTCTCCAACCTGCAGCCAGAGTGGCCATTCTCAAATGAGAATGTGATCATGTCACTCCTCTGATGAAAACAGTTCAGTGGAGTTCCTGTTGCTCACTGGGTGGAGTCCAGTCTGCTGAACACAGCTTTCAAGACCTTCTGTACAGGACCCCAGCTCCTACATCTCCAGCTATACGTCACATCTTTCACCCAACCCAATGCTTCCCACACATCCCATGCCCTAGCCACAACTAACTGCTCCATGTGATTTGTTGAACTCATCATGTTTCTGGTTTTTTGCACAAGAGTCTTGCTCTCCCTGGAACTCCCTCCCATTTCTTTCCCCTTCACCTACTTTAATCCTATTAGTCTTTCAAAGGTCAGCTTGTGTGTCACATACTCCAGGTCTTTCCTGACCTTTTCCCTCCTCCCCAGGCCAGATTGGTTGCTTTTCTGCCAGGGACCCCCAATACTTATGCATCTCAGAAATGGACTGGCCACATTGCCTTCTAATTACTTATTGACTTATCTATGTCTCCCAGTAGACTGTGAACTTCATGAGGGCCAAGACCATGTCCTTATTTATTGTTATATCTCTAGTACCTAACACAGTGTCTGTCAATAGGCAATTCTCAGTAATTATTTGTTGAGTGAATTAACAATACCCGGATGGTCTGGATAAGTTTGTTAGGGGAGAGATGGTAAAAGGACCAACTGAAACTCAAGGGGCAAAGGATACATACAAAATCAGGAAAATTCTGAGGGAAGAGCCTCTGGAGAGGAATAAGGCCTATCAGAAATTAAAACATGTTTTGATGCACACTAAAACAGTTGGGTTCTTTAGAAAAAAAATCAATGCCCATTAACAATCCTCAGTACATGTGGGAAATTAATACGTTTTAAAGATGGCATGTCAAATCAATGGGGGGGAAAGATGGATTATTCAAAAATCATATTTTCATAATGGGCTAGCTGAATTCTCTAACTTACTCTTTGCATCAAAATTAATTATAGATGAATCAAAGATTTTACTGTGAAAAATGAAAACTTGAAAGTACCAAAAGAAGGTATGGGAGAATTTAAATACATACAATCCTGGAAAGGGGGAAGGCCTTTCTAAGTAGGACACAAATTCAGAAATCACTAATAAATTGATAAATGTGACTACACTAAAACTAAAAATTTCTGCACACCAAAAAAATACATAAAGTCAAAAGACAAACTGCCACAAGACATTTGAAACACTTATGACAAAGGACTAGTTTCCTTAATTTCTCAAGAGTTCAAGCAAACCAACAAGAAAAACACCAACAACCCAAAGACAAGCGAGCAAATGATTTGAAAAGGCAGTTCAGAGAAAAATAATTACAAATGTCAAATACACAGAGGGAGATGCTCAACCTTCGTCCTAAACAAAAGAATGCAAAATAAAACAGCAAGATGTCTTTTTTTAAAGTACCATACAGGAAAATATTTAAAAATATTGATAATACCCACTGTTGATGAGGGCATAGGGGAGCAGGCAGTTTAGCTACTGTAATTTTTAATGTACCTGTCTTCTGACTTAGCAATTCCACTTATACAGCATAGTGACTAAGAACACACACCCTGAAGTCAGACTGCCTGAGTTCAAGGTCTAGCTCTACAATTTAGCTTTGCTACCTTGGGAAAATTCCTCAACCTTTTTAAACCTGAGTTTCTTCATTTGCAAAATGGGGACAATAATAGTACTGTCTTAGTCTATTTGGGCTGCTATAATAAAACACCACAAACTAGGTAGTTTGTAAACAACAGAAATTTATTTCTCACTGCTATGGAGGCTGGGAAGTCCAAGATCAAGATGCCAGCATGGTCGTGTTCTGGTGAGGGCCATCTTCTGGACTGCAAACAGCCACCTACCTTCTTCCTGTGTCCTCAATGGTAGAAGGCACAAGGATATCTTTTGGGTCTCTTTTAGAAGGGTATGAATCCCATTTGTGAGGGCTCTGCCCTCATGACCTGATTGTCTCCCAAAGGCCCCACATCTATATACCATTACGTTAAGATTTAGGTCTTTAGGACATAAGGGCAATAGGTTTTCAACATATGAATTTGGGTAGGGGGGGCACAAATGTTCAATCTGTAGCAAATATTTACCCCACAGTGTGGTAAAGATAAAATGAGGTAAGGCATGTAAAGTGCATAACACAGTACCTAGCACACAGTAGGCACTCAATAAATGTTAGCTGCTGTTATTATTACTGTTGTGCCTAAAGATGCACTCACTAGTATATGAAAGTATTGTTTACAATAGCAAAAAAAGCCTCACCCTAGAACCAACCTGAATGTCCATCAGATAAGGCACTGGTTTAATGAATTATGATATACAGTGTAGTGCTATGCAGCCATTAAAAAGAATGAGATGAAATACATCTATAAGGACCAATATGGATAAATATCTAAGCCATGAACTGTATAAAATGTAGGATTCTATTTGTGTAAATAAAAAAGGAAATATGCCTCTCTCTCTCTGCACACACATCTCTCTCTCTCTCTCCCTCCCAAATATATATATATATATATATATTTGTTTTTTTAAAGGTTATTCAAGATACTGAAAATAGTGCTTCTCTTTGGAGAATGGTCTGGTGGGGAATGATGAGAAGATGGAAGGAACGGTTTTGCTTTTCATTTTGCACTTTTATGTACTGTTTGATTTTTTTCATTGTGTATATATATATAACCTTTTTTAAAAGACATAATCAGTAAACTCAGATTCTATCACTGTTCACAACGCTGCAAGAGCTTCCCACCTCACTCTGAGTAAAAGCCTAAGTCCTTCCAATGGCCCACAAGGTCCTCATGATCTGACCTCTTGCTCTGCCATTACCTGTCCTACCTCATCTCCTGCCACGCTCTGTTTTGCTCACTCTGCTCCAGTCACAGTGGCTTCTAGGCTGTTCCACAGATCTGCCAGTCAGAGTCCTGCCTCAGATCATTTGCCCTTGCTTTCTTCCTCTGCCTTTGAAGTGATTCACATGGCTCACTCCCTTACTACTGTCTTTAAGTCTCGTTTTTAATTGAAGTATAGTTGATATACACTACAATGATATATCAGTTTCAGGGGAAGAACATAGTGATTTCACAATTACGTACATTACAAAATGCTCACCACCGTAAGTATAGTTACCATCTGTCACCCTACAAAGTTATTATATCGTTGACTATATTCCCTATGGTGTACTTGAAACCCTATGACTAATTTATTTTATACTTGTAAGTTTGTACCTCTTTATCCCCTTCACCCACGTCACCCACCCGCCTCTGCCCCCGCCCCAGTGACAACAACCAGTGTGCTCTCTGTGTTTATGAGTCCACTTCTGTTTGGTTTGCTCATTCGTTTTATCTCTTAAGTTCCACATATAAATGAAATCATGATATTTGTCTTTCTCTGACTTATTTCATTTAGCATAATACCCTTTAGGTCCATGTGTGTTGTCACAAATGGCAAGATTTCATTCACTGTCATTAAATCTTAGGTCAAATGCCATATTGTCAGTGGGGTGTCCTCTGCCCCAGACCTGTCCATTTAAAATTGTAACTCATGCCATCTTTACTTCCTTTCCCTGTTTTATTTTTTTCCATTGTGTTTATAACAATCTAATTTGCTGTATATTTGCCTTACTGATTTGCCTCTCTCTACTATCATGTGAGATTCATGAGGGCAGGCAGTTTTGCCTGGTTCATTCATACTCATCTCTTTATCCTTAGTGCTTGGTGTCTAATGTCTCACAAACAGTAAGTACTCAAAAAGCATTTGTTGAATGAATGAATATATGAGATTTCCAGGCAAGAAAAAGCCTAGGAAATCAGCCCTCCTTTTTTCTTATCCCAGTTCCTCTTTGGGATTCTTTCTTAGTCCTTCTCCCTCTTGAACATCCAGCTTCCCTTTAACCTTGTGCCTGGCACATAGCTCAAAAAATATGTGTTGATGAATGGATTTATATATTCATTCTAAAATATGAATGACTAATAACTAAAGAGTAAAATCCCAGGAGTATTTGAATTTTAGTACAGGTCAAAACCTATAGGCAAAGGGATTAGTCAGCTTCTTGGAGCTACTGAGAACTTCCCACAGTAAACTGGTACATCCATTTCAAACTTTGGGGACCTACCACCTTCACTTTCTCCCTCCCTTTATTTATTGACCCCAATAGGCCTAGCAGTGTCTATAAGATTACTACTCAATTTTCACATTTGCCAGGATCAAAAGAGAGTAAGTACATAACAGGAAAAACAAACTTATAATGTAAATTGTGAATATTCTTAAAGAAACATATACATGTAAATACATATGCACACATTTACATATACCAGCTAATAAAAATATACCAGAGCAATTTCTAGGCAACTCCCCACAAACAGTAGCAATGTTTTATATACTTAAAACAATAAAGTCCTTGAAAAATTCTCAGTCTTGCCAAGTCTTGTATCTTTTATGGGGGAATAAAGAGGTAGTCCCAGATCCAGGCATTTTTAGGTCACTGAAATTGGTCTCTTATTCTCCAAAGAGGCAGGATAGAGGATGAAATCTGCCAATGTAATTACATCTTGACATGTGTGGGAAGGGCTGGGGTCACAATTGACCCATTCGTTTTTTTAAAAATTTTCATTAAGGTATTATTGATATACACTCTTATGAAGGTTTCACATGAAAAAACAATGTGGTTACTACATTTACCCATATTATCAAGTCCCCACCCATACCCCAATGCCATCACTGTCCATCAGTGTAGTAAGATGCCACAGATTCACTGTTTGCCTTCTCTGTGCTACACTGTTCACTGTTTTCCCTGTGACCCCCCACACCTACTAAACATAATACCCCTCAGTCCCCTTCTCCCTCCCTCCCGACCCACCCTCCTGACCCATTTGGTTTTATTCAGAGGACAGATAACTGTGTGTGCGTGTGTGTGTGTGTGTGTGTGTGTGTGTGTGTGTGTTTGGGTGGGGAGACATCATTTATCTTGAGTTGTGGGGTGACAGGGTTTTAGAATCTTCTCAGCCCCCATCCAATGTCCATACCAGACTGTCTTGCCAATGGGTTGCAGCCCCGGGCAAGTTCACTATGGATTCAGTGTGACCAAAGAAATTGACAGCAAAATGTTCTTTGGGGTGAAAGGGTTTATTACCTGGCTTGTTCTCTGGTGGTAGGTTGAGCACTAGTGCCTCTGCCTCTGCCCAGAGCACTGGGCGGAGCTCCCTATATAGCACAATAATAGCTTATTGCCTAAAGGTGTGGAAGTGGCAGCCCAGCAACAGGCCAGTTATATCATCAGGTGGTTTAAGTTCAGTGAGGATCCTGGCCATAGGAACCCCAACTTCCCCACACAGACACTTTTCTTCTAATACCCTTTCTTGGCCAGATTGTACTTCAAATGGCTCCTACATCCCTCTTTGGGTCTCTAGTGGCCATTCTTTCCCCTCACTTAGGGCATCCCATAACTGAGGTGACACATACAGTAGCAGACTTAGGAGAGGCAGAAGCAACAAGAATCTGGAAAGAAATAAGACCTGTTACTCACAAGAAGAATTTACAGGGCCCTCTGAAGGTTACAAAGACCCAGATGTGGGTTGATTTAATATGGGCAGGAGCAGATGGAAGGAAATTGAATGGAAAGTCCAATAGGATCTTACTGGAGCTATGCCAACAGCTGAAACCAGAGCAGCAGTTCCAGCCACTAAGACCAAAGAGGCAGAGGTCAGAGACAGAGCCACAAGTCCGGCCTGTGTGTCTGCAAGACTTCCTGCTGGAGAACAAGCCAACCTCACTTGACCCCACACAGGAAGGTGATTGGGGAACATGGTTTGACTGAGGGAAAGGTCAAGGTATCTGCCCTGAGGGACCAGGGGGGACCGGAGGCCACATGTTGAAATAGCTATCCATTAGTCCCCAGTGAACATGCAACATGTCCTGGCTCTGGTGGACACAGGGGCTGAATGTTCACTGGTTCATGGTAACCCTGAGCAGTTCCCTGAGACTCCCACTATCATAGATGGATATGGGGGGAAGGCTATCGAGTAAAAAAAGCCCAAATCTTTTTTTAGGGCATCTACCCCCAAAAGAGTATACTGTGTATATATCTCCTATCCCTGAGTATATTTGGGGGATTGATATCCTGCAGGGTCTATGGTTGCAGACCACTGCAGGTGAGTTCAGACTGAGAGTATGTGTGTTGAAGGCAGTTCTGAGGGGACACGCTAGGCACCCGCCCATAGCTTTGCCTGTGCCTCGGCGGGTGACTAATACCAAATACAAACTGCCTGGAGGGCATAAAGAGATAGGAGAAACTCTCCAGGAGCTGGAAAAAGTGAGTATTATAAAGCCCACCTATAGTCCTTTCAATTCCCCAGTGTGGCCTGTAAAAAAGGCAGATGGCTCCTGGCATATGACTGGATTACAGAGAACTGAATAAAGTCATACCCCCTATGCAAGCTGCTGTCCCCTCTATTGCAGGCTTGATGGATACCCTCAGCCATGAACTAGGAACATATCATTATGTGGTAGATCTTGCTAATGCCTTCTTTTCCATTGACATTGAGCAGGAAAGTCAGGAACAGTTTGCCTTCACGTGGGAAGGATGGCAATGGACTTTCACCATCCTCCCACAGGGATACCTCCACAGCCCCACCATCTGTCATGGACTTGTAGCCCAGGACTTGGCCACATGGGAGAAACTGCCAATGGTGCGGCTGTACCATTATATTGATGATGTCTTGCTCACATCCGATTGTCTTTCAGATCTAGAAGGTGCAGCACCTAGACTGCTGCAACATTTACAGGAGAAAGGATGGACTGTGAACAGCACCAAGGTTCAGGGACCTGGTTTGTCTGTTAAATTCTTGGGAGTCATCTGGTCAGGTAAGACCAAGGTTATACCAGAAGCAGTTATAGACAAAGTGCAGGCCTTTCCTACCCCCACAACTGTAGCATTGCTACAGGAGTTTCTGGGTCCTCTAGGCTACTGGAGAGTGTTTATACCACACTTGGCACAAATTCTGAAGCCCTTATACCGGTTGGTACGAAAGGGCGTCAGGTGGGACTGGGATGAGGCATGTGCATCTGCCTTTACTGCAGCAAAACAGGCAGTCAAGACCATAGAGGCCTTGAGTATGATAGACCCATCAGGGCCCTGTGAGCTGGACGTTCATGTCACTGAAGACTGTTATGGCGGGGTCTCTGGCAGTGGCTTGAACAAACTCGCCAACCCGTTGGATTCTGGTCACAACTCTGGAAAGGGGCAGAGGTACGATACACTTTGATAGAAAAACAGCTGGCTGCCGTGTGTCATGCCTTGCTGGCTACAGAACCCATCATTGGAATGGCCCTGATAAAGGTAATGACCACCTATCCCATCTTGGGGTGGGTACAAGACTGGACCCAAAAGCCAAGGAGTGGTGTGGCACAAACACCCACACTAGCCAAGTGGGGTGCTTACCTATAGCAGCGTAGTGCCCTCTCTAGTAGCCCCCTGAGTGAAGAACTCCAACACTTGTTGGGGGTGGTGACATATACTAGTGAAAAGCAGGAAGAACTTGCTTTTAAACCATTAGTAGCAGAGAGTCCCTGACGGGAGGGAAGAACCCCTATACCTGAAGATGCATGGTACACAGATGGCTCCAACCGTAGGCAGCCCCCAAAATGGAGGGCCATAGCTTTCCATCCTAAGACTGAGACAATATGGATGGAAGATGGTGAGGGGAAGAGCAGCCAATGGGCAGAGTTGTGGGCCTTGTGGCTTGTGATCAGCCAGGAGCCCTCCCCTATAGTTGTCTGCACTGACAGCTGGGCTGTCCATTGGGGCTTGACCCTGTGGCTACCAACCTGGTACCATGCCAACTGGTTGGTTGGTCACTGACCCCTTTGGGGGCAAGAATATGGCAAGACTTATGGGCCTGTGGTCAGGCTAAAATAATTACAGTATACCATGTGACAGGTCCATTTGCCACTGGCATCTCCAGGAAATGATGAGGCAAATTAATTGGCCCAGATACATTGGTTAGAAGGAAAGCCTGCCTCTGATGTAGCCCAATGGCTACATCAGTGTTTGTTGCATGCAGGGCAAAAGACAATGTGGGCTGTAGCCCATCAGTGGGGCTTGCCTTTGACCTTTGAAGAAGTTAGTAGAGCCCGGCAGGAGTGTGTCATGCTCCAAAAGGGACTTACAGCGAGTTCCACAGCAACATGGAACAGTAGCTAAGGGGCCTATACCCCTCGTCAGGTGGCAGATAGACTATATTGGGCCTCTACCCATGTCAGAAGGATATCGGTATGTGATGACTTGTGTGAACACAGCTACTGGACTTCTGGTTGCTTTTCCTACCCATTGTGCAGACCAGCAGGGGACCAAAAGAGGCCTGGAGCATCTCTTTGCTGCCTATGGCTGACCCCAGATGATTGAGAGTGATCAGGGCACCCACTTTACTGGACATACACTGCAAGAATGGGTACGACAGCTGGGAATCAAGTGGAAGTTTCATGTGCCACACAATCCTACCTCAGCAGGCATGATAGAGAGGCACAATGGCTTGTTAAAATCCAGACTAAAGTCAGATACCAATAGTCTGAAGGGATGGTCAGTCTGCTTATGGACCGTGCTATGGCGTTTGAATGAGAGACCCCAAAAGGGAGCCCTAAGCCCCATAGACATATTAACACATATGGCTGCCTCCCCTATACAGCTGCAAGTACAAACCAAGGAAGAATCACTGAAGCCGAGGTTCGGCCACCAGAATAACATCTTGCTGCCAGCACCAACTGCACTGAACCCCGGAGACTCCATTGAGTGGATGTGGCCTTGGACCTTTCGACACATGGACCAATGATGGCTGGCTCTCCTGGCACCTTGGGGACAAGGCCTGGAAGCTGGCCTCCTGTGTATTCCTGGAATAACAGCAGAGTGGCCGCCAAAGGTCACTGTAGTATATCCTGAACGGCCAGAAGGTAAGAGCATCTTACTGGGAAGTTTTGTTTTATCATTGTGGCCAGTGCATGCACCTCCAGTAGCACTATATATAGACCTTTCAGCAACCCCCACAGGGAAAGGAGTAAAAGTAAGGTATACTAGACCTGGAAGGGAACCCCTTCCTGCTGCAGTCCTGTCACAGGACCACTCTCTTGCATGCATCCTACCTGATGGACAAGATTTGCCTATGTTGGTGACATTAAAACATGTGTCTTACAGCCCCTAAAGTCTTTGTGGACTGGAACCTCCTCTGGCTTGAGGATTATTATAATTTTTGTATCAAAATCTTGCTGTATCTTAATTTTTATTATCTCTAAGTTGTTGTTATCCTCTGTTGCTGTTGTGGAATCTGGTTACAGTGCTCCAGCTTTCTTGCACAGGGACCATTGCGGAAGATTGAGAGAGTGTAGATTGTAAGGCAAGAATCCTGGAGGGGTGGAGTATGGGGAAGTTGGGGTTCCTATGGCCAGGATCCTCACTGAACTTAAACCACCTGATGATGTAACTGGCCTGTTGCTGGGCTGCCACTTCCACACCTTTAGGCAATAAGCTATTATTGCGCTATATAGAGAGCTCGGCCCAGTGCTCTGGGCGGAGGCAGAGATGCTAGTGCCCGACCTACCACAGGAGAACAAGCCAGGTAATAAACCCTTTCACCCCAAAGAACATTTTGCTGTCAATTTCTTTGGTCACACTGAATCCATAGTGAACTTGCCTGGGGCTGAAACCCATTGGCAAGACACAAGTCATTGGCCTTAAAGAATGTCCTATTGTTTAGGCCTCAGGACATTTGACCTTTATAGATAAGGGAGCCCACTTGTGCCTCAGTGGTCCTCAAACTTTAACTTGATTGTTAAAAGTCAGTTTCTTAGGTCTCAATCCCATAGATTTTTATTTAGTTAAGTTGAAATACTGCCCAGGAAGCTGTCTTTCTGAAAAGCTCACAGGTAATACCAACACTAGTCATTCTTCAAGGACCTTGTTTTGAGAACCACAGCTTTTCATGCTTTATCTTAGTATTTCTAAACTTTTATGAATCACCTGAAGGTCTTGTTAAAAGGCAGATCTGATCAGCAGTTCCAGGGTGGGACCTGAGGTTCTGCATTTCTAACAGGCTTCATGAGGGTAGCAGTGCTGTTGGTCTACAGACTACACTTTGTCTAGTGAGACTTTAGCATTTGTCCCCTCTGATGGTTAATTTTAGGACTGGGCTACCAGTTCCCAAGACATTTGGTCAAACATTATTCTGGATGTGTCTGTGGAGCTGTTTCTGGACAAGATTAACATTTGAGTTACTAGACTGAGTAAAGCATATTGCCCTCCCTACTATGGGTGGGCATCAACCAATCAATTGAGGGCCTAAATAGAACAAAAAAGTTAAGTAAGAGGGAACACCTACTTCCTGACTGTTGAACTAGGACATTCATCTTTCCCTGTCTTTGGAGTCAAACTGAAACATTGACTTTTCTTGGGTGTCAAGCCTGCTGTATTTTGGACTAGAACTTATATCATTAGTTCCCTTAGTTTTCAGGTCTTTGGACTCAGACTGGAACTACACCATCCGCTGTCCTGGGCCTCCAGCCTGCCAACTGTAGACCTCAGGATGTCTCAGCTTCCATAACTGCACAAGCCAATTCCTTATACTAAATTATCTATACTTATATCTGTATCATCTATATCCTATTGGTTCGGTTTCTCTGGAGAACCCTAACTAACACATTCCCAGATCTGATTTCAAAATCTGATCCCCCAGTGACTGGGCACTGTATTTCCATGGCAGGAGATGTTAGTTTATATTAGGTTTCTGGAGGGCTAAAGAGACCTTTCAAATGAGAAGCAGGGGTCACAATCTGCTATAGATTCATGGGTTCCCTAAACCCCATAAACAATAACAAGTAGTGTTTATTGAACTCACACAGTGTTCCAGGAACTATACTAAATATTTACAGGAATATTCTTTTTTGAAATTTCCCACAGGTACCATTACTATGCCCATTTTAAGAATGAGAAGATAGAGATGCAAATAATTTTAGTAAGTCAAGTAAGTGAGAGAGACACAACCTTACTTCCTTCTTTACTTTCCAAAAGAAACCTTGATAAGTCCTTTAGGAGGATTTTGGACCCAAGCAACCTCATAGCAGGCCTAAGCTTCTCTCCCTGCTGGTCATTTATGCCATTGCCTGATTCACATGAAGGGCAGAAAGGAGATTTCAGGAGACACATCTGTATGGTAGTTTCCTAGGAAACACACTAAAAAGACTTAGTTTGGTTTCCCTCTTCTTCAATGATCATGGGTTGTTTATATACTGAAAATCTGGTGACAGCTTTTAGCTCTGCATGGCTCCTTTTGGAGCCATGGCTCTGTGTTGGGTTTCCTTGGTTTAGGCAGGTTACAACCAATTCCTTCTTCAGGCTCATATCAGCCCAGAGCCCTGGGCTGGTATTTTCATTAGGCCAACTAGCATTTATGTGTACCTCAATATTATAATTATCAGTAGACATCAGCTTCCAGAAGATAGGATCTAGCACTTTGGATGATGGGCAAGGGCCTATACATTTCAGCTCTAGCTGATGTTTCCTGTTTGTGTAGGTGGCAGCAAGCAGAGTGATGGGCCAGATGAACAGTTCCAGAAGTGGCCTAAGTCCAGATCCAATGAGAGCTTTCTTTGATGCTCCAATTTTTGAAATAACCCATAATTCTCAAAGGAGAAGAGTATGGTTGTTTCAAAAGCCAAAACCAAACTCTCTCTAAGCAGATTAAACCTTCTGCCACAGAGGTAAAGCTCAAAACTCAAAACTGGCCAGCAAGCTCTGATGATGCTCCTCCGTCAGCCAATCAAAGGGTGAATGAGACAGCACAGAGGATGGGGGGGCAGAGTCAAACCATTTGCGTCAACTGGGCCCTGAACTGTCAGAATGAAAAATATTTTTCAGTTCAACTAATGGCATTAAGATCACAAGATACAATGACTCATTTATGGTGGTGGTTGATTCGTTTGCTAGGGGTCATATATGTGTGTCCTTACCTCTTTTCCCTGTGGACCTCTTTTGCCCATGTGATGACTGCTGCACCAACTCAGAAATTGTTTGGGCTGGAAGTCTGAGTGCCTGGGCCTAGCATTCACCCTTTGTGCAAAGTAATGTTTTAGTGAGAAGGAAATGGGGCCAGGTGGCCTATTCGCTTTGAATAGATTTTTGTAGCTTTGCTTGAATAGGCCTATGCTGTCAACCCCTTCGTTTCTATGTGCTTGCATTTGATTTGTAATTCCAACCTTATCTCTGCAGAACTGAGGGATTTGTCCACAACTGGCCAGCCTAGATAGGGAAACACTGGGTTGTCTGAGGCCAGGTGTAGGGCTGGCAGCCACCGTCTCAGTCCAGGATTCTGGAGAAAGCCTGTGGAGGTGGAGGATAGGCAGATAGAGAATGGAAGGCAGGAGGAGGAGGGCAGGCCTCCGAGGCTGTGGCTTCATCCATCCTGCTTGAGGCTGTCCTTCCCTTTGATGTCTGTCACAGGAATGGCCACACTACATCACTGGCAGCTTTCAGAATTCGCAGGAAGAAATGGCACCAGTGCACCTGATTCACAGCCCCCGAGAAAAGAGAGTCTAGCAGGACCACTGGGCCAGATTTTAAGCCCGGTACAGCGGCAGATCCGGGCTGTTGCTCAGGGGCCTGTTTGTTCGAGGGAGCAGGAGAGGGGTCTTGTCATGAATACTGATCCGTCTATCCTCTGCCCATCCCTCCCTCCAGAACTGAGTCTGTAAATAAAAAAGTGGATCTCAGCAAGAGTGCCTCAAAATCGGAAAGCTGTGAGGGTTTCTTTGAGAGGTTTGGGGGCTTGTGAAACGGCAACTTAAAATTTTTGGAGCCAAATCTCCATGTCACCTCCATTCGTAGATTCTCATTTATCTTATTTTGATTTCGTTTTGCAAAAAAAAAAAAAAAATCCCTGGAATAGTTTCCCTTAGTTAAATAAATTAAGGTCTGTGTGTACCTTTGAGCAAGAGAAAGGGTGTTACAGGATCTTTTGCCAGATGCCTCTCCAGGCCCCTCCTTTGAGCAGAGTTCCAGGAGTGTGTCTGGGGCAGCAGAAGCCTGCTGGTAGGAAAGGGGATGGGACCCCAAGATCCCTTCCCAGAGACTTCAGGAAAGGGAAATCTGACCTAGAAGATACGTCTAACCACAGTGCCCTGGCTAAAGAAGATGGCAGACTTCAAAGGGGCACTCGGTGAGATGAAGGGGAGTCAGCCATTCTGGAGGGTTTCTCTCCTGCTCTTCCGTCTGCTTCTGGCTTTTGCATTTGTATATGCTGTTTTGTTTCCTTTGGGACACCAGGCACAACCTCAGTCCCTTCTCTGATTTCCAAAAGAAAGCTACTCCTCTCCAGTTATCAGCGAGTCTGGGTAGACTTGGCTCATTTCGGTGGAGGTCCCAGGGAGCGGTCACAGCACCGAGCTTCCTGCCAGCTCCCTCACATTCTTCTCCTCCTTTCTCTGCTATTTTTACCCTCCTTCCTCCTAAGGAGATTGTGTTCCTACCTTTCATGCAATTTCTTCCCCCTCTATTAGACAGAGCAGCTAGCAGGTCAATCCATCAAGGCCTCAACAGAATTAAGGACCTTTCTGCCAAGTACTTGTAGCCACCCTCTTTAAAAGGAGTTTGGGCTTCTAAATAGCTATTTCTTTTTTGGCTGTATCATTTATCCTCATACTTTCCCATAAGACAGATGGAAAAACTGAGGTAGTAGTTACCCAGCAATCCAACAGTACTGCCAGCACCAGGCGCAAGCCCTCTGAGCACCAGCCTGGTTCTTTTTCCTTCAAGCACTCTCTTTGCTTTGTAGCAGCTTTGCCAACTGTACATATTCTAATGTGGAATCTTTTGTGGACAGTGGATGATCTTCTTTTTACCCACCAGGTCCCATGCATCTCAGGGATCGCAGGAGAAAAACACCACCTCCCCAAAAGTTAGGAGCTCTTGGAATGCAGCCCCAAATCCTTCTAGGACCATAAGATTTGTCTAGTCTGCTTGGGGTGTGTTTCCCCCTTTTCAAAAGTCACTTCAACACTGGCTGAGAGGGAAGAAGTTGAGGAGGATGACTGGAAAAGGCTGAGAAAAGAACTGTGTCACAGAGAATTTTTTTAAAAAGCCACACAGCCACTTTCCACTGTGGTCAAGGCAGGCCATCAAATACTGGGCTGTTCAGGAAAGGCCTGTTCCTCGCCTTGCACAGGGAACGCCTGCCTCTGAATTCTGTATGCAGGGAGACACAGCAGAGCTGGGGGAGGCCCACAGAGATAGTGAATGCAGATGTCACAAAATGTAGGAGGCTCTATCAGATCCCACTTGAGGCTGTGAGAGAGGTGCGTTTAGAAAAACACAAATTAATGTGATTTTATGCAACATGAAACAAATGTATGGAATTCGTTATCCTCAACAGTTAATGTAAGCTAAAAGTATGTATAAATACCTATTCAAAAGGTTAGATACATTCATAAATTTATGCATAGCTGGTTACTAAGGGCAACTAGAATGTTTTCATCGGAAGCTGGAAACAGAAGAGACTTTAGAGATCAGCTCATCTCTATCTCCCCAGCCTCCTCCCCAACCTGTGCAATGAGGGGACATCAGAAGGGGGCCTCCTGGAGCCAAAGAGGGGACTAGATGGGAAATGGGTGATTCCTAATAGTCTCCCAGCTAACCCCCACCCCACCACCAATCGTTTTTATCAAAGTGAAGTTTTCAGAGAGTGAGAAAGGGACCAAACGGCTTAACAGTCTCTACTTAGCTAGAAGAGCCACATACACTCTTTGTGTGGGGGGCTGGAGGGGTGGGCAGAAGGAGAACATGCAAAGATGAGTAAGAGAAAGAGCCTGCCTTGCCCTTGGGGGTATCAAAGTCTAATAAGGGACATACATAAGTGAGGAGCTATTATGAGTTTATGTACAGCACAGCAGGATAGATGGTAGAGGTGGGATATAGAAGGGATGAGTGCTGTGTACAAAGAAAGCAGGAAGCAGGGCAAACTCACCTCCGGAAGTGAGAGAATCTGAGGGAAGAGGCGGCATTTGGCTCAAACACACTAACAGGGGAATGGTTAGCCTACCATCATCCAGTCAGGTCTACAGAGTCAGTTCAGAGCTCAAGGTTCTTCAGAGACAATGTGAATGGTGCCCCTGGAGTTGTACGCCTCAGCAGCCCTCCTCAAAAGAGTCAGTTGCTGTGACTCCCCCATTTCCAGGTGAGGAAATGGAGGCCTGCAGATATGGGTGAATGGACTTCTTGGGTCACACAGCTATTTCCTGTCACAGTGACTCTCTACTTGGCCCCTACCACAGTATCTTGCCGCGGAGTTTAGGCTATCAAAGGCACCCTGTGCTCTCAACAGCACAGGCTGAGACACCCGCTCATCAGGGCCACAGTTAGCCAACACACATTAACATAAATTTCATTAATCCAAATTATAAAGACTTCTTTCTGTGAATGCAAAAAGGTGTATCCCTTCCCAAAGGCAGATGCAGACCCTCACAGGGTGCTCGCTTGGTAAGACCACCTGGGGTCAGGCTTCAGCTCCCATTGCTTCCTCAGCTGCTTGTCAGGCATTGAACAACACACCCAACCCTACGTGGTAACCCTGCCCGTGAGGGACATGAGTCCTGGGCTGAAGAGAGTGGAAGCTCATCTAGGAAGCACCTCTTACTGTAAAGCCGCTGCCACTGCCTGCACCCATCCCTCCTCACCCTTGTCCCCAGCCCCAGGGGGGATTTCAGTGGAGGAAGACAGTCCCTGTCTAGTTTCTCACAGATTTTGAAGTCTGTAAAGCGGTGTGGACTCCCTCAGGCTATAAGACAGTTCATAAACATAAGATATTATTATCTCACTATTAAATAAACAGTACAATGATTAAGGTTTATTTGAAAAAAATGAATCAGCTTCCTTCACGCTGCTGGAAGTTCTCAAACGAGGTGCCTAACTTCATTTTTAGTGCCTGTTGAATAAACAGCTCATTCAGCTGCCTTTCTCCTAGCAGAGCCTTCCAGCTTTGCAATTCCAGTTACCTCCTCAATTCTGGTGGGGCCTCCACAGCCAAGAGCAGCCAGCCTCCTCCCCCTAGAGTTTTCTGAGGGCTGTGGGACCAGAACTAGGCCTCATCCTCTCCTATCTGACCTATGCGACTTCTCTCTGTCCTAAACCATGTTAAAATTATGACCAATTAAATTCAAGAACAGAAACTCTTGAAATTGAGCCTGTTGATGCTCCCTCTTCCCAATTTCCTATGGCTCACAAGATGAGACTATCCCCTAGGCAAGAAGCGTAGGGGAAAATTCCCCCATGGCCCCACCACTCACAAGTGCCTGGAATTCTCCCAGCAGTCTAATTTCTCCCTAACGTGTGAGTCCAAGAATCCCTAGGTAATTACAAATAGCTCTGATAGGGAGAACACTTAGTACCAGTCCCTCAAACTGCAGTGGGAAAGTGTTCGCCGTATCTTTATCCAATGAGAAGGAACGGCGTATGAATCAAGACACATGCGCATATCCCACACTTTAATGGAACAAATGTACTCCACCAAAGGCAGCTGTAAAATGTGAGGAGCATGGACAGGCGGAATTTCTTCCCTCCCTTCCTCCCTTCCTCCCTCCCTCCGTCCTTCCCTCCTTCCCTACCTCCCTTTCTTCCTTTGGGGAGAGCTAAAGAGGCAGGTTATTACAGAAGAAAATCCTTCAATAGACCAAATTAACTGTTAGATAATAGTTTAGTGGGACTTTGGTGGGAGAAAGAGGAGCAATTATGAGGGGCAGAGGGGTTCCTGTGCCTGTCTAAGACTGTCTCAATGGGATTTAGCTGCTGTGTGGGGCCTGAAATCCGAGTGGGGTCAAGGCCAGTGGTAGAGCCAGCACACACTGCAGGTTTTAGTGGGGGGAGGGCTTCTGTAGCACTTTTAGAGCCCA
Organism: Manis pentadactyla; assembly: GCF_030020395.1. Classification (NCBI taxonomy): domain Eukaryota; kingdom Metazoa; phylum Chordata; class Mammalia; order Pholidota; family Manidae; genus Manis; species Manis pentadactyla. The sequence goes on along the minus strand of NC_080038.1, from coordinate 103,019,885 downwards.
ACTGTCCCTTTTACCATCAACCTCCATCTCCTGTGCAATGGCAGGAGCATCTGTCTCCTCGCTTGCACCTTTCAGAACTGTTTCTGACACATTCCCTCCACTTTTTAAAATTAAGAGATTATATTTAGAGCAGTTTCAGGTTTACAAAAAAATGGAGCAGAGAGCACAGAGAGTTCCCATAATACCCCCTGTCTCTGCTCACACAGTTGCCTCTATTATTAACATCTTGAATTAGTGTGGTACATTAGTTATAACTGATGAACTGATGTTACATTATTATTAATTAATGTCCACAGTTTACATCAGGGTTCACTCTGAATGTACAGTTCTATGGGTTTTGACAAATGTACCATGACACAGCACCACCATTATGGTATCATACAGAATAGCTTCACTGTCCTAAAAATCTGCTGTGTTCCACCTATTCAAGCCTCCCCACCCCAACTCCTCCAGCCCCTGACGACCACTAATATTTCTACTTTCTATGGTTTTGCCTTTTCTAGAATGTTATATAGTTGAAATTTTGCAGTGTGTATCCTTTTCAGACTAGGTTCAGTTTTTAGTTCAGTTTTTAGGCTTCTTTCACTTAGAGATAAGCATTTAAGTGATATCCATGTCTTTTTGTGGTTTAAGTGCTCATTTCTTTTCATTGCTGAACAATATTCCACTGTCTGTATGTACCACAGTTTGTTTATCTATTTACCTATTGAAAGATATCTTGGTTTCTAAGTTTTGGCAATTATGAGTAAAGCAGGAATAAACATTGTGTACAAGTGTTTGTGTGGAATGAGTTTTCAACTCAATTGGAAAATGAGTGTAGTTGATGGGCTGTACGGTCAGAATAATGTTTAGCTTTGTGAAAAACTGCCAAATTGTCTTCCGAAGTGACTGTACCATTTCAACTTCCCACCAGCAATGAATGAGAGTTCCTGTTGCTCTGCATTGTCCTTGCCAGCATTTGGTGTTAATGCTTTGGATTTTAGCCATTGTAATAGGTGTATAGTGAGTGGTAGCTCATTGTTGTTTTAGTTTGCAATTCCCTCATGACATATGATGTTGAGCATCTTTTTATATGCTAATTTGCCATCTGTATATCTCCTTTGGTGAGGTGTCTTTTCAGATCTTTCATCCATTCTTTAATTGGGTTATTATCCTATTGTTGAGTTCAAAAAGTTCTTTTATATTTGGATAACCGTCCTTTACCTAATATGTGATTTGCAAATACTTTCTCCCTGTCTGTGGATTGTTTTTTCATTCTCTTACCAGTGGCTTTCGTAGCAAAGATGTTTCAAATTTTAATGAAATCCAACTATTTTTTTCTTTCATAAACCATGCTTTGGGTGTTGTATCTAAAAAGTCATCACCAAGCCCAAGGTCACCTAGGTTTTCTCTTATGTTATCTTCTGGAAGTTTGATTTACTTCACATTTTACAACTAGGTCTAAGATCCATTTTTAGTTAATTTTTGTGAAAAGCATAAGGTCAGTGTCTAGGTTCACTTTTTTGTTGTTGTTGATGTTCAGTTGTTCCAGCACAATTTGTTGAAAAGACTGTCCTTTCTCCATTGAATTGCCTTTATCTTCTGTCAAAGATCATTTCAGTATATTTGTGTGAGTCTATTCCTGGGTGCTCTATTGTGATATACTGACCTATTTGTCTATTGTCTTGCCAATACCACAGTGTCTTGATTATTGTTAGTCTCAAAATTAGATAGTGTCAGACTTCTGGTTCTCTTCTCCTTTTCTTCCCCCATTGCTGCCTTCCTCCTCACCTTGTTGCTGTCGTTGTTCTTCTTCTTCTCCTTCTTCTTCTTTCTCCTACTCCTCCTCTGCCACCTCTTTCTCTTCTTCTTCTTCAATGTTGTGTTGGTTATGCTGGATCTTATGCTTTTCCATATAAACTTTAGAATCAGTTTCTCAATATCCACAAAGTAACTATCTGGGATTTTGATTGGGATTCAGTTGAATCTATAGATCAGATTGGGATCTTTGCATCTATGTTCATGAGAGATACTGTTCTGTGGTTTTCTTTTCTTATAATGTCTTTGGATTTAATATTAATCTTGGCCTTATAGTACAAGTTAGGAAGGGTTTCCTCTGCTTCTATTTTCTGAAACATTATAGAGAATTCATATCGTTTCTTCCTTAAGTGTTTGGTAGAATTCCCTAATGAAACCATCTGGGTCTATTGTATTCTCTTTTGGAAAGTTGTTACTTATTGATCCAATTTATTTAATTGATATAGGCCTTCTCAGATTATCTATTTCTCCTTGTGTGAGTTTTGGTAGCTGAATCTTTCAAGGAATTGCTCCATTCTTAAGTTATCATACTGGTGGGGATAGAGCTGTTGATAGCATTCCTTTGTTTTCCTGTTAATATACATGGGATGCCCTCTACTTTTTACCCATTCATGCATTAAAAAATTATGTATTGAGTACTTATTAAAATATGAGTTCAGCATATATTTATTGAATGCCTATTATGTGCCAGATATGTTGCTCAGGCTGGGGACTGCATTATGTTGTCTTCTTGGAGCTCACATTCTAGAGAGGAAGATCAAGTTTAAATGAATAAATGGACACATAAAACAAATGCAATTTTGACAAGTGCTAAAGAAGGAAATTAACAGCAGGGGCGAGAACTTCTAAGGAGGTGACATTTTAGCTAAGAACTAAAAACTGAGAAAGATCCAGCTTTAAAAGCCTAGGAAGGAGCATTCCAGACAAAGGGAACGACATGTGTAAAGACTCTCAAGAGAAGAAAGAGCTCAGCACATAGGGAAAAATGAAATAAATTCAACGTGTCTAGGGCATAATGAGCAAGGGAGACAATAGCCTCAGAAGTCTGAGAGGTGGCCAGTGGTGTGATCCTGGAGGACCTTAGCAGCTATGGGAAAGATTTTGGATTTTATTTTAAGGAAAATGAGAACATTTTTAAGGGTTTTAAGCAGGAGAGTGATGTGATCTGATTTACATTTTTAAAAGATCACTCTGTGATCTTTCGTCACTGCTGTGAGGAAAATAGAATGGAAGGGAGCAAGAGTGATGGCAGAGAAACCAGATAGGAGCTACTGCAGCTGTCCAAGCAGAAGGAATTGGGTGACTGGACTTGAGCAGGCTGCACAGTGACAGTTGAAATGGAGAGAAGTAAAAAAAGAATGAATGGGGATCTATCTTGCCAGGTGCTGGGCTGGACATTACAACTGCATTAGTTGGACAATCTCTCTGCCTCCATCCAGCTACAAAAGGGTACCTTCCTCCACCTCCCACTTGAGGATTTCTTCCTCAAGCACCTCCATTGTCCCAGAGACACAAAGTCACCCCATTGGTTCCTCATTTTATCATAATAAACTGTGGGAATGACTATTATAGTTCCCTGTACCTATTAATGACATATGTTCAGGTGACTGGTGTTTCCATTGCAAACAGGTGTTTCTACATTCTGGGCACGTTCCAAATAGTGCATACCCTGAGGATCACTGTGCTCATCTCTCCCAGGTGGATGACATTTAGAATGATTATTGTTCAGCAGCACTTACGCTTCTACTAAATGGTATGACAGAAGGAAGGACTTTTGACTATCAGTGTGATTAGACAGTGGAATGGATTGCCAGAGAAGGTTATGAAGGTTCCTTCAGCCAGACAAGCTGCTGAAATATGAAGACATTATGTATCAAAGTGAGCAGCATCTTTATCGTCAAAGGGTGGGTAGAGAAAGCAACTGAAGTGATCAAACGAGTAAGGCAGAAGAACACTATCAATGGTAGGTCATGGGTGGCTGCCAAACAGTGCAAAACAGGACTCCCAGAAGGCTGGGCCAGCAGGTGGGTAGGGAAGCTAGAACAAGTGATCAGGGAGGTAGTTACTGACACCTAGGAGCGTGAAGCCAAGGTCTGCATCCAGAGTGTAAAGCCAAACTGGAGGATGCAGACAAAATCCTGAGTTTGAACAGATAGGCAGGAGTGAACCTGCAAAGGTCCAAGCTTGAAAGAAGGCAGTGTCAGGAGAATCCTGGTCTAATGATGGTGTTGGCCTGTGGCTGGGCTTCAAGCCAAGAAGAGGGAAATAAATAGGTGGAGATAAAATCAGAGTGGGAAATGCATCTCCCGAATCAGAACAGCCAGATGGGTCCACACTATAGCTCAGCCAGGGTGTGCCCGGGGAACCTGGAACTGTTGGGAAGCTTCCCAGGGAGAGGTGGAGTTTCACGCATTCTTGTGACTTCAGCATATTGCTAGGGCCTCTGAGGGATGGGGCATCACTGGGCGACCTACTGCCCCTTTTCCTGCTGTCAGTAGACATCCTTCTGACTTGAGAAACAGGCTGGAAGTAAAATCAAGTTCATAATATCATCAGAAAATGAAAGTTCTCTGCGTCTGCCCCCTCCCTGCTTGTATTTGCCCCTCTTCAAAGCCTTTCAGCAACCCAGCTGTTTCTGTGAGGCTCCCAGAGGTCTGTCATAGGTTCATTAACAGAATCTTCTCACCTTCCCAGTGGCTTCTATCATTTCTTCCTTTGCTTCTCTAGCTCCCTGCAGTGATAATCTGCTGCCAAGGCTTCTGATGTCCATAACAAAGGCACTGAGGCACTGAGGTGGCTGCTTTTGCTGCCTCCACTGTCACAAAGCTGCCTCCCATCCAACTGAAACTACTAAAGCCAGTGCTTCTAATGTGGTGTGTGCACTCAATGCCCCACAGAGATTTCAGTGAAACAGTCCTTTAAATTGGTACTTACTCTTACAAAGCCCTCTCTACTTAGGACTCAAGTATGCATCCTGGGACTGGATCAGAAGGTGACCAGGGCAGTGGTCTCTGGTAGGTATTGTTTTGTTGTTTTTTGGATTTTGGTCTTCCCAGCAAGCTTTCCTGCCCCTCTTCAGCCGGTTATAGCTTTACTCAGGGCCTTAGGGGTAAGTGTGTAAACTAGACCTGACCAATCACAGAATATGCACTCTCTTGGCAACAGGGATTGGACCACATCATGGGCACATGATCAAAAAAGGCCAATCAGAAATGTTCCCTGGGTCAGATCCCTGATATCTGGGAGATATAGGTCCTCTTTGCTAGGCTGTGGCTGGCCACTGGCAGCCCCATTTCCTACAATACAGAGAAGGCCAGTGTGCAATAGGAGAGAATGAGGCAGGTGGAGAAAGTGAAGCAGAAATAAGCAGACATAAAATATAGATAGAGAGTTCTGACGATGTTGAGGTCCTAACCGTGGTTCCTTTGGGCATCCCACTCTCCTTCCTAGCCTTTTGAACCAATATAGTCTTTTTATTCTGCTTAAGGTGGGTTGAGTTAGGTTTCTTTTATTTCTTATTTTAAAATGTCCTACTTAATTACAGCCTGAGAGTAACACTCAAAATGTTCCCTCCCTTTTACCTCTGAGGTCCAGGGGGAACCTTCTGTGTTCATTTTTTTCTTCCATTCAAATGAGCTCTTTCTTGAGAAGTTCCTTGGCTTCTAAACAAATAGTCCCCCAGTGGACCCACCTCCTAGATACTCCAGACAAAATTGAGATGTGAATCCTAAGGTGAATCCAGTTTAGGCTGCCAAGTTACACCTCTTCCACATAACCATTCACTCATTTAATGAACACTTATTGAGCTTTTACTATGAGCCAAACACTGTTTTATGAGCTGACAATATAGACGTGAATAAACAGACAACATATGTGCCCTCATGAGCCTTGCATTCTGGTGAGAAATAGATGACAAACAAATGATCACATGCATGATATAATCTCAACAGCATAATGAAGAAAAATGGAGCAGGTTATTAACAGAGGAAGTGATGGGGGTATGGAGCTATTTTAGGCAGTATGGTCTGGGGAGGCCCTCCGAAGAATGAACAGTCCTGAATGAAGTGAGGATATAAGTCATATGGCTATTTGGGAGAAAAGTATTTTAGGCTAGCGGGACAGAAAGTACAAAGGCCTGGAGGTGCTTGACATGTTCGAGAACAGCAAATGGAGCCAATGAGGTAAGGTAAGTTTAAGAAAGAGTGGTAGGGAATTAGGCAAGAGGTAGCCAAGGACCAAACTGCAGAGGCCTTGAAGGTTGGGGTAAGAGCTTGTATTTTTTCCTGACTGTTATGGGAAGCCATTAATTAAAGTCTTTTGATCTGGGGAGTGACAGTACTAGACTGACCTTTTACATGCATTCCCCTGGCTGTGGTATGAATAGTGGAGGAGGGGGTGAGAGTGGAAGCAGGGAGACCAGACAGACTACTGCATTAGTCCAAGTGAAAGATGATGGCAGTATCAACTGGGGTGGCAGCAGTGGAGGCATTGAAAGGTAGGTAGACTCAGCATTTTAAAGGTAAAACCATTTAATGCTAATAGAATTTGGTGATAGGTTGGGTGTGGAGTGTCACCGAAGGTCAAGCATGACTTCAAGTGTTTTGGCGTGAGCAACTAGGTGAATCATGATGACATTTATTGAGATGGGGAAGAACAGGAGAAGCACAGATTTGGAGATCAGGGAAATCACATGTTTATTTTGGGACCTGTTAAATTTGAGATGCCTATTAGACATCTGATTGGAGATATGAAGTCCAGAGAAAGAAAATATATGCTAACCAAAGGGGTACAAAGTGTTAAAATGGAAAGGGGGGGTTCCTGAGAATCAAGGACAGTCCCAAGCACACTCATGCAGAGCACACCGCACTACCAATTACTAACTCAAGGAAACCAAATATATTTATTTTCTCTTTCCTCATTGTCCTCCCAACCAGGGCTGGCAAAAATTCAACCTATATTGATAGAAAAAGGTTTTGTTACTGTAAATCAAGGTAGCTAAAGGGACAGAGACTCTTCTAGAATTCTCCACCAAAGACATGCTAAGAGAAGGTCAGTATTGGCAGTGTGGAATGTTCATGTTTCTCAAAGATACTTCACCCTGAGACCAGTCTTTGGTCTTTTCTCTCCCATTCCCTCCACCTACAGGACTGGAGGGACTGCCTGATCGTCATTCAGCTTTGGAGCTCGGTGGAGCAGAATGACTGACTGTGGATGGATATCAACCCAGGAGTGACCTGACAGATAAAAAACACCAAGACAAGATGGAGTCCCTGAAGCCGAGGGAAGCGAAATTTTACTTGAGGCCAGGGAGGGAAGTCATGGCCAGATAGGCATAGCCTCAGAGCCTGAACTTTTGACTCTGCCACATATCCTACTTATTACGCCTCCCTCTAGAGGTTGGGCCCTCCAAATGACCTCATCTGAACAGAATGCCTGGTATTTTGCAAAATCATGGTTTCAATCCCTGGCAACCACCTGTCGTAGCTACCTTCTGGGTTGGCAAAGGCAAAAAAATAAACCAATTACTCTTCAAGAAGATGAATGTGCAGACTTGGCAGTTTCAGCCCTTGTAACACCCCCTGTCCCCTTTGTTCTCCAGAGCATGCTTGCAGCCTGTATCTGGATCTCTGCTCCCAGATTGACATCCCCTAGACACTGAATAAAGCTTTCTTTTTTGTAGCTTAAGCTTCTCTCACTTTTATTTCCAAAATCAGTGGACATGACAATGACTGACGGCCCAGTCTAGACACCCACACCAGAAAAGGAAGTTCTCAGAGTTTATGGGGGAAGGGAAGAAAAAGCAGGGCAGATTTCCCCATCAACTCCAAGAGGAAGGAGTACTCCAAAGAGTCTAGAACAAAGGTCTTGTGCCCGCTGAGGAGCTGAGAATGAGTGGGTAAGGAAGGGGCCACTCACAAATCAACAAGCCCTATTGATTCATATGGGTTAGAATATGTGGTTTAAACTGGGAGCAAAGGCCATGTACATTCTTCTGATCTCGGTGTATATGGGTGACCAACAAACAGACTGTTTCCATCACTCTCTCCCTTCCACCCGGGAGTTACACAAGTTTTAACATTGACATAACAGCTGACCCTTCAACACGGCAGGGATTAAGGACACTGATCTTCATGTATAACTTTTGATTCCCCCAAAACTTAACTACTAATAGCCTACTGTTGACCAGAAGCCTTACTGATAACCTAAACAACACATTTACATATATATTGTATGTTGCATGTATTATATACTATATTCTTACAGTAAAGGAAGCAAGAGAAAAGAATGTTATTAAGAAAATCATAAGGGAAATACATTTAAAGTACTGTACTGTATTTATTGAAAAGAAATCTGTATATTAGTGGACCTGTGCAGTTCCAACACATGTGGTTCAAGGGTCAGCTTCTGAACGCCCCAAGGTCAGGACCCAGCACTGACTTTAGTAGCTGGCACAGAGTAGGCACTCAATTAGTGCTTGTTGAATTATTTAAACCTATTAAAAGAATAATCCTACTACACTGAGATGAGAGTCAGATCAAAGGGACAAGTGAGCAGAACAAGAGCAAAGGGGAAAAAATGTAAATACGAGGCATAAGAATTCTCTGACTGCACTCGGGAGAGGAATAAGATGCAATAGGAGCGGGGAAATAAGAAAAGGAAGGCAATTAGAGAGGTTAAAGTTACCATTAGAAAAGAAAGGTGGAACTGAGCAAGTTTTGGCTGCCAGCTTTTCTGCCTGACGTCTGCCAACAGGGTGCGCAGGTGCGTTGATGAGGACCTTTTCTTGGTCTTGTGCAACAATAGAGCAAGCACAGAAGAAAACTGGAGTTTCAGTATTCAGAGGTCGCAGCCAGGCAGTGGGGACAGGAGCCAGACTTTATCAATGCAGAATTGATTTACAATTTAATGCTTTTGTGTTTCAAAGTAAAATTCCAGAAGAGGACAACTCAGGGGCAGGCTACACATTCCTTCTGCCAGCACTGAAAAGGGTAGAGGAGGAGCCCATGTCCCTGACCGCAGGATACACGGTCTTGGGAAAGGGTGACCTGCGGAAAGGGGGTGGCAAAGGAGAGGTAGTAGGAAACAGGAAGGATGAAGACCTAAAAGGGATTGCCAGGAAAGTGATGTACTGAGAAATACCAAAGGAGGGCTAGTCCCATAAAATAGAAATTGATGGATGAGGGGATGAGGACATTCAGAAGATCTTTAAGAGGCTTCAGGGAATGTAAGAAAGAGGGCAAAGCAGAGATGTCATGTGGAACATCTTACATAACAAGCAGCTAGTGAAAGCTAATATATAACATGATAAAAAGAAGGGTATGCATGGCTGGGAGGGAGCACCCCAGCACATGTTGTGTGCGTGTAAATAAGGAGTGGAAGTGCTATGGCTACCCAGCTAATGGAGCCTTGTTAAAACATAAGAGGATGCTATGGTGCTTCTCTTCTAAACAGAGAGGAGACAAAGGCAGTGTGGTGACCAAGCATTAGTGTCAACAGAATGGCATTAGCATCTCAGTTCTGTGATTTAAAGGTAACTACTTTGGACAGCTCCCTTGACTTCTAAGCCTCAGTTTCCTTGTCTGTAAAATGGAGACAATGGAACACAATCACCAGGTTGTATAAGGTGGTGGCTTGGGCTATTTCGGGGAATTACTCAGTTTTCTTCAGTCTCTCCCATGTATACAGTAGGTATACATTTTGTTAAACTTCTGTTTGATTTTCTCTGGTTAATCTGTCTCATGTCAATTTGATTAACCAGCTAGAAGAACCTTGAAGGGTAGAGGAAAAACATTTCCTCCCCAACAGCAGAGTATCTGAAGTCTTTTACAATTAAAAACCCCAGGATGTGGCCTTCCCTGGAGCTCCTGAAGAATTAGCCCCTGATCTAGTTCCTAGGGGGAGACTGAAAAGAACTGAACAATCTTACCCTTTTCAGAGCTGCTTCTTTTTGCTTCCCTTTGCTTCCAACCCAGCCTCCACCTGTATTCAACTGTCCTGGAGCCTCAGAGCTGAGCTAGTCCGCTTGCCTGGTAGAGCCTGGATGGTTTCTTTTCTTGGCCATGTGTCTTATTTTAGCAACAAACAAGCAATCCAGAGAACGCTCAAACTGAGGGAGAAGAGGACAAGACAATCCTCACGCCTCTGGGGAAAGCACGTTCCTGGGAGAGGGAAAGAGAACCACCGACAGAAAGCAGCATTTCATCAATGGTTCTGAAGAGGGAAAAAGAACCCTGGGAGATGGAGACTGGAACACGCCATGCAGGCAACCAAAATAAAGCTGCTGGCAGGAAGCGCAAGGCTGAGAGCAGCCCGAGAGTTAAAAAAAAGAGTTCAGGAATGCAAATGCCTACCTAAGCTGTTCTGCTGGGTGCAGGCTGGGCGCTGCCCTGGAGTCAAGGTCAGGAGCCCAGAAAGACCCTGGGAAGAGGACTGGCTACATAATCAGCAAGGCTCAGTGCAGAATGAAAATGTGGGGTCCTTTGTTAAAAAATTGTTAAGAATTTCAGGATGGTAACAGCAGAGCATTAAACCAAGTCCACGGCCCTATTGATTGTGGGGCCCCGTGTGACTGCACAGGTCCCACACCCAGGAAGCCAGCTCTGCCTAGGAACATTCTTGAGCGGATCCTGAGATGTGGGTTCATTATTTTATTTAACAAATCAGGACACTAGGGGTAGAATAAATTTTGTGTTGCTTTATTACAAATTTTGTTTTATGAATTTCAAATTTTCTATTATTTTATATAATTATAATATTAATACAATAATATTATAACAACAAATGCAGAGAAAGTATGAATGTATTTTGCAGATGTGCATGAGTGGCCAAGTACATGTCCTTTAAACAGGAACTCAGTGTCCTCTTTCCTTCAGTTGCCCCAGCCCTGTGTGATTTTGACTGAGGCCTGTAGAATAGAGAAAAAAGGTGGGGAAGGCTATTTCCAAGGCTTTTTCCCCCCTAGCTCCATGCTGCTCTACATGTCCTCATTTGGGGCTCTTCTCCCAGCTCCCCTCCCTCCCAAATCTGTCCCTGAGCTCTTTAATGTTCATCCACTTATTTGTCACCCCTTGTGGCAGCTATTAAACCAAATCCTTACTTCGAGACTTGGTAATTAAAGGGAAGGAATTAAGCATTTATCCTGTCTTTCCAGTAGGAACTGTATTTCAGTATAATTAAGTAGCCATAGTTTTAGTTTTTATTTATTTAACACTTACGTGGCACTTACCATGTGCCAGACCTTACTCTGATTGCTTTGCTAGTATTAACCTCACAGCAACCACATTTTACAGATAAGGAAATTGAGGTTTAGTGATTTAGTCACACAGCTAGCAAGTGGTAGGATCGGGATCTGAATCCAGACAGTGTGACTTTAGAGTCCATACTCCTACCTGTTGCTCTGGGTGCCCTGTTTGAACAAGCGAAGTTCTATTTTCCTGAAGAATGCCAGCTAGTAAATATAGATGGAGGGATAGAATTAGAAGATTCTTTTTAATCCTGTCATGAATTCACTGATCCAGACAAGAATTGTCATGTGGGATTAAAACTATTATGTGACTACTTGACAGGGTGCTGGACATTTGGATGGTACCAAACTAACAGTCCACAGACTATTTCTTGGGCATCAGGTGGCAAATTTAACTCTACAATGGCTGCCGTGTGGCTGCCAGCATGCTGATGCAGTGGTCAGTCATAGCATTACTACCAGACATGTCTCTCCTGATGGACTGCAGCATGTGATGCAATGCCACATCGATGTGTTCTAGCCAAAGATATTTAACTTGAATGTGAGCAAACTTTTAGACCTAATGTCCAGTTTACAGAAAATACAGGGGATTGAGGAACAAGTTAAATAACACAACAAATAAGCACCCAGACAACTTCAAAAAGCAGGACATCCTTCAGAACAACCAGCCTGATCTATTTGATAAGTCAATACAACATAAAATAAAAAAGTGTTTTGGGTTGAGGAGATTTAAGGGTAAGGGACATTATAAGATGAGTGTATGATTTTGGACCAAATCCTGACTTGGACAAATAATCTGTAAAAGATATTCCTGGAATAACTGGAGGAGATTTGAAAATGGTTTGAGCATTTTTTAAATTAAGGTATGATTGGTATACACTCTTACGAAGGTTTCACATGAAAAAACAATGTGGTTACTACATTTACCCATATTATCAAGTCCCCACCCCACAATGCAGTCACTGTCCATCAGTGTATAAGATGCCACAGATCCACTATGTGCCTTCTCTGTGTGAGCATTTTAAGGTGTTAAAGAATTTGCACACTAAAGTAAAGAATAAATACAATTGTTTTTAAAATGTCCATTCTAAAGTAAATTAAGTCTTTTACTCACCCTCTTTACAAAATGGTCTCTCCATTTGAGAAAGCCAAAACTCAAAAGGGATCTCTGAAATAAAAGGGTTTATGGAGACATTACAGATGTTCACCAGAAAAAGAACTGAGTCCTGGGACAGGAAGTTTCTGCTTCATCAGTGGCAAGGCCAGTTAACAGAAACAGCTCTGTCAGACTCAAGAAACAAGGAACATTTATAAGGGGTCTCAAGGAATGTATGTTTTCAAATTTTACATTAGCTATAGATAAGGAAGGTGGACTAACTTGAAGCTGGGAAAGTCCAGGGATAGTGGTCAGTCCAGAGAGGAGCTTGTGGATTGGTTGTTGGATGATCATCAGGAATTGTTCACGTGTAAGAGGGATGCAGTGCCTCTGGGGGCCTTCTAGATCATTGCTGAAATGACTTCATTCAGGAATGTGGCGCTGCTGGTTAGCTACAGCCTGAGGCTATTGACTGATTAACTTCCCTTGTCTCCCCCTCATTCTCCGGCCCTTATGTGACTTAATTTTAGGGCATCTCAGAGTGTTTTTCTTATCACCCTTCTTTGGCCTGACTGAGTCCTGGCTCTCTCCTTGCACACTGCTTCCTGTTGCAGATTTAGTAGGTGCCCCACCCATATCCCCTGGGCCCTTACCATTTCTGTCTGGCCAGCCTCACTTCCAACTGCCAGCCCTTGTGTCTATTTGCTTGGAGGTTTTTCTCTGGCCCCCAGAGTCCTCTTTGCCTGCACAGAGAGGAAGCCAGAAGTGCCAGCGGATGAACAGCCTCCCCAGGACAGCTCTGAATTAATGACTGACAGGAGTAGATTATTCCTCAGGCAGAGTAACTCTGTGATGCATGTTTATACCACATCTACAAATCCCCAGCATGATTTGTTTTATAACATGCCCCTTTTCTGGCTTTTCCCCTTCCCTCCCTTATCTCATTCTCCACTCCTTCCTGTGTAATTCCTGTTATCACCTCCAAACAAACTACTTCTGCAGGAATCCCTATCTCACAGTCTGATTTGGGGACAATCGAAACTAAAACATTTTGCCTGGAGCCCTCTCCTGTGAAAATTTTTCTTTCTTCCAAAGCCTGAGAGCAAGAGCCACCACCAGCATTTTCTTCGTGCCCTTCTTTTACTCTCTTGCCTGCCACATTCCTTTCTTCTTTGGTCCTCACACCATTTACCCTCTATGCCTGCTCACTTATCATTGATTGGCACCCTGATTACTACCCCAGACCCATGGAAGATTCTGGTACACTCCTCTACCCCAAATTCTGTCATTAGCCTGAGGGCCCCATATGGAATCCATCCAAACTCATGGCTTTTTGACTCCCCTACCTTAGGCTTTCTTCAGCTCCAATCTATTTCAGCCATTGCCTGAGCTACACTGTGGACCTCATCATCACCCAGAGCTGCTCTATCTCTGAAACTCTAAAATCCAACTCCATGCTTAGACCATAAGGTCCCACTTTGCCAGCTCTCTTACTACTTCAATATAGTTCTTGGGCCTTGCTGCACCTACCCTATAAGCCTCCTGTATCCCCAAAGCCAATCCTGTAATCTACTTTTTCTGCTCCTGAAGACTGCTGGAGAAGCTCACGCAAGCTTGCAGATTCTTGACATGGTCTTTGGCCTCACGTGAACTCTCAGCTTTTAGTTAATCCCTTTGCTAATCATTGGGCAGCAACTTCTTTCTCTACAGTAATGTTCTTGACAGCTATTTAGGGCCCTTCTCATAAGCCTCTGCCCACTCACTCCTTTCCCATTTGGATTTCCATTTTTGCCTCTGACTCTTGGCTCTGTCCTCTTTCACAATCTTCCTTTTGCCATCTAGGGTTCCTTTTTTTAATTATTATTTTGGTATCATTAATCTACAACTACATGAGGAACATTATGTTTACTAGACTCCCCCCATCACCAAGTTCCCCCCACATACTCCATTGCATTCACTGTCCATCAGCGTAATAAGATGCTGTAGAATCACTACCTGTCCTCTCCATGCTGTACAGCCTTCCCCATGCCTCCCCCACATTATCCATGCTAATCGTAATGCCCCCTTTCTTTATTCCCCCCCCTTATCCCTCCCTTTCCACCCATTCTCCTCAGTCCCTTTCCCTTTCATAACTGTTAGTCCATTCTTGGGTTCTGTGAGTCTGCTGCTGTTTTGCTCCTTCAGTTTTTTCTTTGTTCTTATACTCCACAGAAGAGTGAAATCATCTGATACTTGTCTTTCTCTGCCTGGCTTATTTCACTAAGCATAATACCCTCTAGCTCCTTCAGTTTTTTCTTTGTTCTTATACTCCACGGAAGAGTGAAGTCATTTGATACTTGTCTTTCTCCACCTGGTTTGTTTCACTAAGCATAATACCCTCTATAGCTCCATCCATGTTGTTGCAAATGTTAGGATTTGTTTTCTTCTTACAGCTGAATAATATTACATTGTGTATATGTACCACATCTTCTTTATCCATTTATCTACTGATGTACACTTAGGTTGCTTCTATTTCTTGGCTATTGTAAATAGTGCTGTGATAAACATAGGGGTGCATCTGTCTTTTTCAAACTGGGCTGCTGCATTCTTAGGGTAAATTCCTAGAAGTGGAATTCCTGGGTCAAATGGTATTTCTATTTTGAGTTTTTTGAGGAATCTCCATACTGCTTTCCACAATGGTTGAACTAATTTACATTCCCACCAGCAATGTAGGAGGATTCCCCTTTCTCCACATCCTCGCCAACATTTATTGTTGTTTGTCTTTTGGATGGTGGCGATCCTTACTGGTGTGAGGTGATATCTCATTGTGGTTTTAATTTGCATTTCTCTGATGACTAGTGACGTGGAGCATCTTTTCATGTGTCTGTTGGCCATCTGAATTTCTTCTTTAGAGAACTGTGTGTTCAGTTCCTCTGACCATTTTTTGATTGGATTATTTGTTTTTTGTTTGTTGAGGTGCATGAGTTCTTTATATATTTTGGATGTTGACCCTTTATAGGATCTGTCATTTATGAATATATTCTCCCATACTGTAGGATGCCTTTTTGTTCTGTTGGTGGTGTCCTTTGCTGTACAAAAGCTTTTCAGTTTGATGTAGTCACAGTTGTTCATTTTTGCTTTTGTTTCCCTTGCTCAGGAAGATATGTTCATGAAGAAGTCACTCATATTTATGTCCAAGAGATTTTTGCCTATGTTTTTTTCTAAGAGTTTTATGGTTTCATGGCTTACATTCAGGTCTTTGATCCATTTTGAATTTACTTTTGTGTATGGGATTAGACAATGATCCAGTTTCATCCTCTTACATGTAGCTGTACAGTTTTGCCAACACCAGCTGTTGAAGAGGCTGTCATTTCCCCATTGTATGTGCATGGCTCCTTTATCATACATTAATTGACTGTATATGGTTGGGTTAATATCTGGACTCTCTATTCTGTTCCACTGATCTGTGGGTCTGTTCTTATGCCAGTACAAAATTGGCTTGATTACTGTGGCTTTGTAGTAGAGCCTGAAGTTGGGAAGCGAGATGCCCCCTGCTTTATTCTTCCTTCTCAGGATTGCTTTGGCTATTCAGGGTCTTTTGTTGTTCCATATGAATTTTAAAACTATTTGTTTCAGGTTGTTGAAGAATGCTGTTGGTATTTTGATAGGCATTTTACTGAATCTGTAGACTGCTTTAGGAAGGATGATCATTTTGACAATATTAATTCTTCCTAGCCAAGAGCATGGGATGAGTTTTCATTTGATAGTGTCCTCTTTAATTTCTCTTAAGAGTGTCTTGTAGTTTTCAGGGTATAGGTTTTTCACTTCCTTGGTTAGGTTTATTCCTAGGGATTTTATTCTTTTTGATGCAATTATGAATGGAATTGTTTTCCTTATTTCTCTTTCTGTTAGTTCATCATTAGTGTATAGGAAAACCGCAGATTTCTGTGTATTAATTTTCTACCCTGCAACTTTGCTGAATTCCGATATTAGTTCTAGTAGTTTTGGAATGGAGTCTTTAGGGTTTTTTATGTACAATATCATGTCATCTGCAAATAGTGACAGTCTGACTTCTTCTTTACCAATCTGGATGCCTTGTATTTCTTTGTTTTGCCTGATTGCCATGGCTAGAACCTCCAGTACTGTGTTGAATAACAGTGGGAAGAGTGGGCATCCCTGTCTTGTTCCTGATCTTAGAGGAAAAGCTTTCAGCTTCTCGCTGTTAAGTATGATGTTGGCTGTGGGTTTGTTGTATATGGCCTTTATTATGTTGAAGTACTTGCCCTCTATACCCATTTTGTTGAGAGTTTTTATCATGAATGGATGCTGAATTTTGTCAAATGCTTTATCAGCATCTATGGAAATGATCATGTGGTTTTTGTCCTTCTTTTTGTTGATGTGGTGGATGATGTTGATGGATTTTCGAATGTTGTACAATCCTTGCATACCTGAAATGAATCCCATTTGATCATGGTGAATGATCCTCTTGATGTATTTTTGAATTCTGTTTGCTAATATTTTGTTGAGTATTTTTGCATCTATGTTCATAAGGGATATTGGTCTGTAATTTTCTTTTTTGGTGGGGTCTTTGCCTGGTTTTGGTATTAGAGTGATGCTGGCTTCATAGAATGAGTTTGGAAGTATTCCCTCCTCTTCTATTTTTTGGAAAACCTTAAGGAGAATGGGTATTATGTCTTCTCTATATGTCTGATAAAATTCAGCGGTGAATCCATCTGGGTCAGGGGTTTTGTTCTTGGGTTGTTTTTTGATTACCAATTCAATTTCTTTGCTAGTAATTGGTCTGTTTACATTTTCTGTTTCTTCCTTGGTCAGTCTTGGAAAGTTGTATTTTTCTAGGAAGTTGTCCATTTCTTCTAGGTTTTCCAGCTTGTTAGCATATAGATTTTCATAGTATTCTCTAACAATTTTTTGTATTTCTGTGGGGTCCGTCATAATTTTTCCTTTCTCGTTTCTGATTCTGTTGATGAGTGTAGATTCTCTTTTTCTCTTAATAAGTCTAGCTAGGGGCTTATCTATTTTGTTTATTTTTTCAAAGAACCAGCTCTTGGTTTCATTGATTTTTTTCTATTGTTTTATTCTCCTCAATTTTATTTATTTCTTCTCTGATCTCTATTATGTCCCTCCTTCTGTTGACTTTGGGCCTCATTTGTTCTTCTTTTTCCAGTTTCAATAATTGTGACTTTAGACTATTCATTTGGGATTGTTCTTCCTTCTTTAAATAGGCCTGGATTGCTATATACTTTCCTCTTAGAACTGCCTTTGCTGCATCCCACAGAAGTTGGGGCTTTATGCTGTCATTGTCATTTGTCTCCATTGATCTCTGTTTTAATTTGGTCATTGATCTGTTGATTATTTAGGAGCATGCTGTTAAGCCTCCATGTGCTTGTGAGCTCTTCCATTTTCTTTGCACAATTTATTTCTAGTTTTATGCCTTTGTGGTCTGAGAAGTTGGTTGGTAGAAGTTCATTGTTTTTGAATTTACTGAGGCTCTTTTTGTGGCCTAGTATGTAGTCTATTCTGGAAAATGTTCCATGTGCACTTGAGAAGAGTGTGCATCCTGCTGCTTTTGGGTGTAGAGTTCTGTTCATGTCTGTCAAGTCCATCTGTTCTAGTGTGTTGTTCAGTGCCTCTGTGTCCTTATTTATTTTCTGTCTGGTGGATCTGACCTATGGATTGAGTCGTGTGTTGAAGTCTCCTAGAACGAATGCATTGCATTTTATTTCCTTCTTTAATTCCGTTAGTATTTCTTTCACGTATGTTTGTACTCCTGTATTGGGTGCATATATATTTCTAATGGTTATATCCTCTTGTTGGACTGACTCCTTTATCACTATGCAATGTCCTTTTTTATCTCTTGTGACTTTCTTTGTTTTGAAGTCGATTTTGTCTGATACTACTGCAACACCTGCTTTTTTTCTCCCTATTGTTTGCATGAAATATCTTTTTCCATCCCTTGACTTTTAATCTGTGTATGTCTTTGAGTTTGAGGTGAGTCTCTTGTAAGCAGCATATAGATGGGTCTTGCTTTTTTATCCATTCTGTTAGTCTGTATCTTTTGATTGGTGCATTCAGTCCATTTACATTTAGGGTGATAATTGAAAGATATGTACGTATTGCCATTGCAGGCTTTAGATTCGTGGTTACCAAAGGTTCAAGGGTAGCTTCTTTACTATCTAGCTGTCTAACTTAACTCTCCTTTTAAGGTATTATAAACACAGTCTGATGATTCTTTCTCTCCCTTGTTATTCCTCCTCCTCCATTCTTTATATTTTAGGTGTTTTATTCTGTATTCTTTTGTGTTTCCTTTGACTGCTTTTGTGAGTAATTGATTTTATTTTTTGCCTTTAGTTAGTGTTTAGTTGGTCTGCTATCTTTGCTGTGATTTTATTTTCTCTGGTGACATCTATTTAGCCTTAGGAGTGCTTCTATCTAGAGTATTCCCTTTAAAATGTCCTGTAGAGGTGGTTTGTGGGAGGTAAATTCCTTCAACTTTTGATTATCTGGGAATTGTTTAATCCTTCCTTCATACTTAAATGATAATCGTGCTGGATACAGTATTCTTGGTTCAAGGACCTTCTCTTTCATTGCATTAAATATGTCATGCCATTCTCTTCTGGCCTGTAAGGTTTCTGTTGAGAAGTCTGATGATAGCCTGATGGGTTTTCCTTTGTAGTTGATCATTTTTCTCTCTCTGGCTGCCTTTAATCCTCTGTCCTTGTCTTTGATCTTTGCCATTTTAATTATTATATGTCTTGGTGTTGTCCTCCTTGGATCCCTTGTGTTGGGAGTTCTGTGGGCCTCCATGGTCTGAGAGACTATTTCCTCCCCCAATTTGGGGAAGTTTTCAGCAATTATTTTTTCAAAGACACTTTCTATCCCTTTTTCTGTCTCTTCTTCTTCTCGTACTCCTATAATGCGAATATTGTTCCATTTGGCTTGGTCACACATTTCTCTTAATATTCTTTCATTCCTGGAGATCCTTTTATCTCTCTCTGCCTCAGTTTCTCTGTATTCCTGTTCTCTGATTTTTATTCCATTAACGGCCTCTTGTACCTCATCCAATCTGCTCTTAAGTCCTTCCAGAGATTGTTTTATTTCTGTATTCTCCCTCCCTACTTGGTCCTTTAGCTCTTGCATATTTATCTGCAGGTCCATCAGCATGGTTTTGACCTTTATTTTGAATTATTTTTCATAAAGATTGGTTAAATCTATCTCCCCAGGCCCTCTCTTGGGGGTTGTCTGGGTAATTCTGGACTGGACCAAATTCTTCTGCCTTTTCATGGCAATAGAGGTAGCTGTAGGCAGGTAGCATGTGTGTCAGCTGGGAGAACAAAGTCCTTTCCTGTTTGCTGGTCTCCTTGCCCTTCTCCGTTGCCTGTGTCAGTTACCCACAGTCCTGGAGCAGCCTCCGGATTAATCCCCTAAGATGCCTTGGGCAGGGTCGCCATCAGGGTAGCCCAGAGCCCTGCGGGGAGTGGCAGGTGCACTGGTTGCTCTCTCCTGAGAGAGCGGCGCTCCTTTGCACCTCGTCCCGGTTTCTTCTGCCTGCGCCTGGCAGCTGCGTGCCGGCGGTGGCCTTTGGGTCTGGCCCGGGCAGCTGCACACCGGGAGGAGATTCGGGGAAGCTGCTGGGGGCGCAGCTGCTCCTGGGCTGCACCACCACCACCGTGGGCGTGCACGGCCACTCCCCGGCTGCTCAGCCGCTATGTTGGCGGCTGCACTGGCCAGGGGAACGACTGGCAGGCTGCTTATCTCTGTGAGGGGCTTCAGAGCTTTGCTGCCGCCCAGGGAGTTAGGGCGCCTGGAGTTCCCTGGGATTCCCAGCTGCTGGGCTGAGTGTGCCGGGACACTTCCATCCAGCTGTTAAGCCTCTGTCCCTTTAAGACTTTCAAAAAGCACTCACTTTTCTTTTGTCCCTGGGGAGCCGGTTGCGGGGACCTGCTGGCAGATTTTGCTTTTCTGTTTCTCTAATATCTAGCACACCGTGCAATGTGTGTCTGCTCTCTCAGTGCAGATTACTAGGGCTGGTTATTTAGCAGTCCTCTGCTTCCATTCCCTCCCCTCTCCAATTCCTCTCTTCCTGCTGGGGAGCTGGGGTTGGGGGAGCGCTCGGGTCCCACCGGGCTGCGGCTTGTATCTTACCCCCTTCGTGAGGTGCTGAGTTCTCACTGATGTAGATGTAGCCTGGCTGTTGTGCTGTATCCACTGGTCTGTCTTTTAAGAATAGTTGTATTTGTTGTATTTTCAAAAATATATATGGTTTTGGGAGGAGATTTTCACTGCCCTACTCATGCTACCATCTTGGCTCCTTGCTTGCCATCTAGGGTTTCTAATCTTCCTTAAGCGCTTGGCTCAAATGTTGTATGCACAGCATTTTCTCTAGCTGTCCTTTCAGGACCCCAACTTTGGCTCTAGTATTGGACTGGCAGCCCTGGTGGCCCCATCCAACTTCATTGCTTTCCCATTGCTTTCCTTCTCCCCTCTCAATCTCTAAGAGGGGATTCAGACAACTCCACTTCATTAATTCATTATTTCAACTAATAGTTGCTGAGTATTGAGCCTGGCAAGAGGCACAGTGCCAGAAACTCTGCTAGGTGCTGGGATACAGTGGTAAATAAGAAAGACAAGATCTTTGATCTCATGGAATGCACATTGTGATAATATGATTGAAGAAAACCTGATAGAAAATAGTAAGAAGGAACTACTTTAGAGAGGGTAGTCAGGGAACACTTCTATGAGGAAGTGAAATCTGACTCAGTACTTGAAAAGGAGCCAGACGTGTGAAGAGTCCGGTGGAAATCATTTTAGGCAGAGGAAACAAAGAAAGGGCTGGAAAGAGCTTGATGCATAATCCAAATCAGAAGGCCAATACAGATGGAGCATACCAAATTGAGGGGAGGAGTAGGGGAAATAAAAATGGACCTAGAGTTATCCCAGCCATGGAGCAATAGTAAGTAGGAATTTGAGTTTTACTTTAAGTGTGATGGGAAGCCATTAGAGGGTTTTGATCAGAGAGTGATATGATTTAATTTCCATTTTTAAAATATTACCCTTCCTTACAGTATGGGCAAGAGATGAGTTTCCCTTAGACCTGGGATAGTAACAGTAGAGGCAGGAGAAGTGGATGAATTAGAAATTCATATTGCATGTAGAATGGTCAGGATTTGCTTATAGATTGAACTTGGGGAGTGAGAGAGAAAGAGGAACCAGTGATGACTCCCTAGTTACTGACATACATTAATGTCATTTTTTAAGATGGAAAACATGGGAAAAGAACAGACTAGGTGGAAGGAAGGTGTGAAGACAAGGGTTCTATTTTACATGTGTCATATTAGAGATGTCTAATAGATGTCTAAGCAGTGGTTTTACATGGGCAGGTGTACATATGAATTTGAACTTTAGAGTCTTTTTAGGGTCATCAGTATAAAGCTTTTTTTAGAGCTATGGGAACTGATAAAACCATTGAAGGAGTTTTGGAAGGAGATTTTCAGGAGAGAAGGGAGGGCTCAATACAAAGTATGGGTAACTCCAAAACGTAGAGGTCAGGTAGAGGGCACTGAGAAATAAAGATTAGTAAGAATATGGTATTAACAAAGCCAAAAGAGGAAATGTTTCAAAGAAACAGGGAGTGATCATCTATTTCAAATGCTAATGAGAGGGCTAATAAAATCAGGACAAAAATGTGATCATTGGATTTGGCAACATAGAGGTCTCTGGAGATCTTGACAAGAGTGGTTTCCATGGATTGATGGGTATGGAAGCTAGACTGGAGTGAACTGAAGAATAAGTAGGAGGAGGCAAGAAAGAAGAGATCGCATATGTAGATAATTCTTTCAAGAATGCTTACTGTTAATGGATACAGAATTACAGGGAAGCAGCTGGAGGAATAGGCAAGGAAGAGTTTATTTTTGTGATAGTAAATGCTCATCCAAGTTCTTAAGAACTATTTAATAGAGAGGTCAAAAGTCCTTAAAAAGGGAAGAAATGATGGTGTGGCAATGACTTCTGAATATCCTCCGATCTGTCTCATCTTTTTCCACAATAAAAAACATCCCCAATTCATAACTAGCCGTATGACCTCCTAGAATAAAGATTATACTTTCCAGTCTTCCTTGCTATGAGACGTGGCCATGTAACTATCTCTAGCCAAAAAGATGTAACCACAAGTGTCATGTGACAGCTCTTGGGAACCTTCTTTGAAAGACAGCTGACACATGACCTTTGTCCCATTTTTTTTGTCCCTTCTTCTGAAATTTGCCTGAAATTTGGATGTGATGGCCAGAACACAAGCTACCATTCTGGACCTTGAGGACAGGGGTCATACTCAAGGGATGTAGTGAGTTGAGAGGAGCCTGAGTTTCTGAAGATTTTGTGGAGCAGAGTCACAATATCAACTCGGGACTGCTTCCCTCCATTCTTTTATCTGTGATAGAAATAAACTCTTTTGTTTAAGCTGCTATTATTTTGGACCCCTGTCACCCTCAGATAAACCTACTCCTAACTGATTCGGATAGTATTCAGTACACAAATGGAAGGAAAGGCCTTTAACAGGAGAAAATTCATCCAACATTACCAGAAAGCAAAGATAAAGATGGAGGCAGGGGGGTAGATGTCGTGGGAAGGTAAGGAAGTTCCCATTTAATTCATTCTCTTTTCTCAAAAAGGTGGGAGATGAGGTCTTCAGCTGAGAATGGAGATGGTATCATGTTGACTCTTAATATCTTGAAGAAAAGGAGAAGGCTTTGACATCTTTGAGGAACACTGTACTAGAGCTTTATTTCCCTCATTTCTACCATCCCTGTTCTCCTGGATTCTTGACCCTATGATAATTATTTCATGCTTTATTTTCTACAGAGTACTCTGATTCTGATATTCTTATTTCTCCAAATTATTTTTGGGATAATAAGTGCTAACCCAAGTTCTTAAGGACTGTGTAACAGAGAGGCAAAAGTCCTCAAAAAGGGAAGAAATGATGGTGTAACAATGTGTTTCCAAAGCCGTACCCTCTTCCTTAGTTCTACAGCTAGGATTCCCCTGAGATTTCAATGCTTTCTTAAAGCTGAATTAGGTTTGCCATGCCCTTTTTGGACTGGATTTGCAGTTTTTCACACCCCACCACACCTCACCCCACCATAGTCGGGCCATTTATATCTCTGATTTGCCTTGTAGTCCCTCTAGCTTTCTCTCTCCTAAGCAAACTCTAGCCATCAATTGATACCTCTCCATTTATTATCCCAATTTCCAGCCTGCCCATCCTTCAAAGCCCAGTTCTGTCCCATTTCCTCCAGGAAGGCCTTTCTAACTATTCCAATTTACCTTGATTTTTAAATTAGGGAATGAGTAAATTGACACCTAGTGTATGACTAGAGTTGATTGCTGTATCTGAATATCCATACATAAGTATCCATGCACTTATAATATATATCCCATAGTTGAACCCTTGTTACATATGGTCTTCTCCAATGAAATACACTTGATACATGGAAGTTTCTTTCCACTCTCCCCCTTCTTTCCTTGTACATTACCCTCTTACTAAGAGTGGGCTTTTTGCAATATAAGTAAAATTCAGTGTTTTCTCCCCTTCCAAAATGAACCATTGGAGTCATGCTTCAGGATGAAGTCAGTACTACCAAGAGAGGTGTATGTAGTACATGTATCACCCTAAAGAACATGAAGGACCAAAGAAAGTGTTTCTCAGATCACGTATGTCAGACTCAAACTAGAGGACTTGTTAAAAAATGATGGTTTCTGTGAGTCAAGAGACATGCCTAAGAATGTTTATGGCAGTGGTATTTGTCATAGCAAAACAAAAATAAAAACTGGAAACAACCCAAATAACCATGAACAGGAAAAATAGATAAATTGTGCTATATTCATACAATGGCATATTGCACAGCAGTGAACACGACTAACCTATAGCTAAGTGCATCAACATGAACGAATCTCAAAAACAATGTTAAATGATAAAAACAAGTCACTGAAGAAAATAAATAGTATGACATTAGTGTATAAAGTCCCCAAACAAGCAAGGCAAACAGGTTTTTCTTGTTCAAAGGTATAATCATATGTGGAAAACAATAATAAAAGAAAAGAAATAATTAACATAAAATTCAGTGAAGTGCTTGCTTCTTGGAGGATGAGAGGAATGCAATTGGAAACAGGTAGACATAAAAATGTTCTATTTTTAAAGCTTAGTGGTTGGTTCATGGGTCTTCATTTCATTGTGATTCTTTAAATTATATATATGTATCCTATATATTCTTTTGTGTGAATATCTGAAAGTGAAAAGATGTAAGTGTATATTTCTAGGCCCTGCTCAGATCTACTGAAACAGAATCACTAATGGTGAGGTCCTTGAATTTGCATTTTCATTTGTCACCGCTGAGAATTACTGACATGAGGTCTCTTTACGTAACCCATAGGACCTAAAAGATCCCTCTGATCCAGGAACCTGATGCTGAGAAGCAGGCTAGAAAAAGACCCAGGGGTCTGTGAAAGAGAAGATGAGGAAGATAAACTATAAAGAGAAGGGATCCCAGATTTTTCTTCCAGATGCCCTGTGTGTGGCCTGGTACAGGACCAAAGCTTTGGAAAAGTCAACAAATTTTTTATGCCATCCTTTGAGTTCCATATTTTAATTGTGATTGGTGATAGAAAAGTTTTTCTGGGTAACAACTGTATCTACACACCATCCCAGATGTTAGAGGAGGCATAATAAAGAGTTACACATGTTTTTATCATCTTCCTACAAGCTCCACAACAGTATATGTATTAGTCAGCTAAGGCTGCTATAACAAAATGCCACAGACTGGATGGCTTAAATAGTAGAAAAGGATTTTCTCACAGTTCTAGAGACAAGAAGTCTAAGATCAAGGTGTCTTCAGGATTGTTTTTTTCTGAGGCATTTCTCCTTGGCTTACAAATAGCTACTTTCCTACTGTGTTCACATGGCCATCTCTCTGTGCATGCATGTGTTTGGTGTCTGTCTAATCTCTTCTTGTAAGGACACCAGTCATATTGGATTAGGGTTCACCCTAATGATCCCATTTTTACCTTAATTACTTATTTAAAGGCCCTACTAGTTGCATTCTGAGGTATTAGGGGTTAGGGGTTCAATATATAAATGGGGTGTTTGTTTTGGTATGACCTTCATGGTCATACCCTGCACAGAGCTGAGCATACAGTTGGTGCCTTGTTTATCAGATTGACTAACTGATCAGTTATTTTCAATTCTAAATAACCAAGGCATTAAGAATCCATGAGACATTCACTCCAAAACATTATAAAGCATTAAGCTGCTTGAAGTCTGAACTCTTAACAGGTTGACATTTCCTTTAAAAGCTGTTGGAATCCCTCTCTCCAGGTAGCCCAGTTGGAGGGAGCTGAGTGTTTTTACTTATCCAAGTCTTTGAAGCAATGAATTAAACATGTATCAAAAAGGGAGGCATCAAATCTTGCAGCATCTCCCTCTCCCATGCTGAGCTGGCACGTCCCAAGGGCAAGGCCAATCAGCCTTGTCGTGGAACGGCAGAGTCAGACAGATTTATTGGAGATGAGGAAAAAGCAAAGAAAACCCTTTCCTTGGCAAAGACAGAGCCTTTGATTTCTTGGTTCATCATTCCAGGCAGAGCTGCTGAGACTGTTTCTTTGGCTCCCACCAGCCTGACCTCTGGGAGATCTTGCAGGCATGTGAGGACTGCGAATGAGGGAAAGAAGCAGGAGTTAGATCCTGGTATCAAAGGGAAAGACAAAGCAAACCTGGCCAGATTCTAGTCATAACCATCCATTGTGTTCACCATCCACTTTTTACTTTGCAGAGCAGATTGCCATCTACCACTTCAATTCATGCTTACAACAACCTCAGCAAATAGGGCAGGTTCTGTTTCTCTCTCATTATAGGTAATGAGAAAGGAGCTGCATACTGATAGCCAGTTGGTGGCAAAAGCTGGGACCAGTATTCAGGGTTCCAGACTCCAAACTCAGGGCTCTTTCAATAGACTGGCTCTCCTTGGGTTAAGAATTGTGGATAAAGTGAAGATTCCTATGGCCAGGATCCTCACCTGGACCTAAACTACTTGATCGTGTAACTGGCCTGCTGCTGGACTACTGCTTTCACTCCCATAGGCAATTAGCTATTATTGTGCTATATAGAGAGCTCGGCCCAGTGCTCTGGGAAGATGCAAAGATGAAGGAGGATTACAGACCTGCAGACTGTTGGATGCAGACATAATTCTAGTGTTCAATCTATCTTCAGGAGAACAAGCCAGGTAATAAACACTTTCACCCCAAGAATGTTCCATTATCATTCCTCCGTCTCACTGAAGCCATAGTGAACTTCCCCGGGGCTGAAACCCATTGGCAGGACAGAATCAATCTAACTTTCCTGCCACCCAGATTTTCTGTAGGGAGAAGGAGGGGATGATCTGTACCACAGAGTTTAGAATCAGAAAGTAATGTTAGAAATTATCAGAAGAGAGTGCAAGAATTCAGAGTAAGACCCAGCAGGACTCCAGAGGTCTATTTCTTTATTTTATCTTATTTTTTTAATTTAACTACATTTTACTTTTTGGTGGCAAAATATATGTAACATAAAATTTACCATTTTAACCATTTTTAAATGTACAGGTCAGTGGTATTAAGTATATTCACAGGGTTGTGCAACCATCACCACTATCCATTTCCAGAATTTTCTGAAAATAGAGTATTTTTTTGAAAGCAGTTTTAGGTTCACAACAAACTTGAGAGGGAAGTACAGAGATTTCTCATACATCCCCTGCCCCCACACGTGCACAGCCTCCCTCATTATCAACATCCCTGTCCAGAGGGGACATTTGTGGTAATTGATGAACCTCCATTGACACATCATAACATCCAAAGTTCATAGTTTACATTAGGGTTACTCTTGATGTGGTACTATTCTATAGGTTCAGACAGATGTAATATAGTGGCATGTATCCATCACAATCCACATCATCCATCACATGGTATTTTCACTGTCCTAAAATTCCTCTGCTCCGCCTGTACATCTTGCCCTGCCCCCTCCCACTCCACCCAAGTCCCTGGCAACTGCTGGTCTACATAGTTTTGCCTTTCTCCAACTTTTCATCACCACAATTCCCATTTAAAAAAACCAGATTGTTAATTTTTCTGTTTAGTTGTAAGAGTTCCTTAGGAAATCTGGATACTTGACCCTGATCAAATATATGGTTTGCAATATTTTCTGCCATTCTATGGTTGCCTTTTCATTATCTTGATAGTGTCTTTCAATGCACAAAGGTTTTAATTTTGATGAAGGTCAATTTATCTATTTTTTCTTTCATCATTTGTGCTTTTGGTGTCATGTTTTAAGACACCATTGACTAATCCATGGTCATGAAGTTTTTTTTTTTAACTGATGCCTGACATTTTATGGATCCATTTAATTCTTTTTTTTATTAAGGTATGCTTGATATACACTCTTATGAAGGTTTCACATGAAAAAACAATGTGGTTACTATATTTACCCATATTATCAAGTCCCCACCCATACCCCAATGCAGTCACTGTCCATCAGTGCAGCACGATGCTACAGATCCACTACGTGCTTTCTCCAGAGGTCTATTTCTCCATAATTCACGTTGTAAACCCACTTCTGTAAGCTTGACTGCTTCTGCCTCTTCTGCAATAACTAACTTAAATAGTGACACAGGAGGCCTCCCTCTGCCAAGTCCTGCTTACTCCTCAGGCCTCCCATTTCCTCAGGTCTCCACTATTTCCCATGATCCAGCCAACAGGACTCTGAACAGTTCCTAGGACATGCTGGGCTGGTTCCCACGTCGCAGCCTTCTAACACTTGCTCTACCACCTCACAGAGCCCTTCAGTCTCATGGATCCATATCAAGCAAGACCCCATGGCTGAGCACCTCAACCCTCCCTCAACATTACCTTCCTTTTGCTGGCACCTCTGTCATTCTCTTACACCCATCCAACCAAATAACAACTAGACAGAATATAAAAAGGAAGACAAAAACGCATTGATGAAGAGGATATATAAAGCCCTATTTCCTAATTAGGAAGAACTCCCTTTCCACTTTAACTCATAATTTATTTGTTCTGACCAGTCATTTCAAATGGGACCTGTGGCTGGTTGAACTTGATTTGCACCTGTCTTGCCAATGGGTTTCAGCCCCGGGCAAGTTCACTATGGATTCAGTGTGACCAAAGAAATTGACAGCAAAACGTTCTTTGGGGTGAAAGGGTTTATTACCTGGCTTGTTCTCCCTGCGGTAGGTCGAGCACTAGCATCCCTGCCTCCGCCCAGAGCACTGGGTGGAGCTCCCTATATAGCACAATAATAGCTTATTGCCTGAAGGTGTGGAAGTGGTAGCCTAGCAACAGGCCAGTTACATCATCAGGTGGGTTAAGTTCAGTGAGGATCCTGGCCATAGGAACCCCAACTTCCCCACAGCACCTAACTTCTCCAATGGCTTGTTGCCACTGGTGAAAGTTCAGCACACAAAACAGAACATTTGGGATACAATATGAATAAGCATTTTGAACAGCACAACACTACCTTTTCTGCTCCTACAATTTGACAACTAATCACCACTAGAGGTAAATCCCATAACAGTGGAGACTATTGCACCTACAAATTTCCAATCTCTTCAGCTAGACCCACAGCCCCGCTCATCAGCCCTCTCACTCGTCTTTGGTCTAATGCCTCTTACACTCCTCTCTATGACTTTTCCTAACTTTTCACTACCCTCTTGTGGGGAAAATGGAAGTCCCTATGGCCAGGATCCTCACCTGACTCTAAACTACTTGGTGATGTAATTGGCCAACTACTGGGCTGCTGCTTCCACACTTGTAGACAATAAGCCATTATTGACTGAGTCACTATATACAGAGCTCTGGGCAGAGGCAGAGGTGGGTTACAGACTTGCAGACTGCTGGATGCAGACATGACCTACTGCTGTGAGAATAAAGCCAGGTATAAACCCTTTTACCCCAATAACATTCTATTGTCATTTCTTGGTCTCACCAAATCCATAGTGAACTTGCCTGGGGCTGAAACTCTCAGGCGAGACACTCCTCAAGCCCTTTACTATCAACCCTGCTTGCCTCACTCTTGGTGGAAAACTGCTTCCTACCTCAGTGAGAAAATTGAGGCCATGAGCATGGATCTTTCCCGTTTCCAACCCCTACCGACAACTATCTCTTCTTCACCCACACCCATCCTTCCTCTCTTCTCTTCCAGTCTCCGAGGATGAGGTAGGTGCCCTCTTCTGGTTTAAGGCCAACACCTTTAGTTAGGCCTTGGACCTACTTCTCCTGCATGCTCCAGGACCTCTCCCTGTCAGATGACCCCTCTCTCCCTTAACCTCTTTATCTCCCTCTCAACTGTGTTCTTCCTCTCAGCCTAAACATTCAAGCTTCTCTTATACAAACAAAACAAAACAAAAAACAAACCCCAAACATTTTTTAGTCCTTGGTCCCCTATAGCTACTGTTCTGTCTTTTTACCTCTCCTTCTCAGCTACTTTTCTCAGAGTATTCTACACTTACTATTTCCACATTCTTACTTTACATTCACTTCTCAACCAACTGAAGCCTGGCTTCTGTACCTCCCCTGCCACTCTACTAAAGACTCTCACTAAAATCACCAGTTACTTACTCATTGCCACCCGATGGGCACTACTCAGGCCTTATCATATCTCTCTGCAGTTTTTGCCATTTCTGATCACTCCCTCATTAAAGAAAAAAACCCCAAAACAAAACAACAAGCTCTCTTGGCTTCCATGCCCCCTGTTCTCTTTGCAGGACCCGGTGTTCATCTTTCTGTATGCGCGTGAGCGCCTCTTCCATACTTTCCTCTTCACAGTGGGTGTTCTCTGCTGCTGCACTTAACCTGCTGCCTTCATTGTATGCTGGTTCCTCCCCACATGATCTCATTTGTTCTCATGCTGGAAACTCCTCTTTGGGTTGGAAAAAAAATCCCTCACTCAAATTAGCCTCAGATGGCTGGGCTTTGATTTGAGGCCACACATTGACTGAGATGTCCCTCCCTCTCGTTTGGTCCATATGCTCATTTTCTCTCTCTTCTCTCTTTGTATTCTTTTCTCCAGTGTCTACTTTGTTCTCTTTCCACTGCCCAACATCCTCTGTTTACCCATTGTTTCCATCTCCTTACTTCAGCTTCAAATGCCCTCAGCTTGTCATGTCCCAATTTTCTTCAGTCTTCCAGCTTCACCTCCCACTGTTAAATAGTCTGGAGTTTCTCTGTAGGTCTTAGTTCAAAATTCTGAGAAAAGATTTTTAATGAGCCCAGCTTATCTTTTTCATCAAGTCATAGGTTATAAGTTTCTGGTCAGTGTACAGATTTGCTGCCATTGGGTCAGGGGCCTCCTTGTTTCTATTGGCTGTAGCCAAGGCAGGTGGAGAGAGTAGGTAGGATGGATTATGTAGAACAAATTATGGCTTATTGGATGGCAGTCAGTGGAGGCAGCAAGTTCTTTTAGAGCTGGTGCGATCATGAGCAGTTGCCAGTATAATCTTAAATCTAAATCTCTAGCACAGACTCTCCCCAGGTTTTAAATTGTTTAAACTTAACATTTAAATTTCAAAATGCCTGCTAGGTATCACCTCTTACATGCTCCATAGGCATCTTAAACTCAACATGTCCAAAAGGGGAATTCTCCATTTTCTTCTAAGCCAGCACTGCCTCCTCAATTCTCTATCATTGTTGATGGCACCACTATTCTTATTACTATTTTTATTACCGCTATTATTATTACTAACTGCATAGCTGCCCAAGCTAGAGACCTGAGTATCATCTTGATGTTTCCTTCATGTATATATATCATCCATATACAATCAAGCACAAAGCCCTGGCAATTTCATCTCCCAATTTTTTCTTATTCTGTCCTCTCCTTTCCAGACTCACCGTTCCAGTTTAAGACACCATCTTTCACTTGGATGGCTGCAATGTCTCCCAGCTGGGCTCCCCTTTTCTTGTCCCTCTGCAACCCATACAAGAGAGTGCCAATAGATGATCTCGATTTCTAGGAACATGCATAACTGTTCCTCTTCCCTGTTTCAGATCTTTCAATGACACCCTATTGTCTACTGGATAAAGACTAAGCCTTTAAAATAACATACAAGGCATTGCTCTTCCTTCTCTTGCAGGTCGTCTGCTGCCATGACTTTGTCTTTCATTCTATATCCCAGCATTGCTTATTCCCTCCACATGGCATGCAGTGTGTCACCACTATGCCAATGCTTCTGCTGACCCTCTCTGCTTGGAATACCCTCCTCCCATTTCTTCCTCCATGACCTATGC
Source organism: Manis pentadactyla (assembly GCF_030020395.1). Classification (NCBI taxonomy): domain Eukaryota; kingdom Metazoa; phylum Chordata; class Mammalia; order Pholidota; family Manidae; genus Manis; species Manis pentadactyla. The sequence continues at coordinate 102,988,431 of NC_080038.1, read as the reverse complement.
CAGTATAATTAAGATTCTGTTTAGGTATAACTTCCTCCAGGAAACTTACCCATTCTTCTATCTCATTTCCAATCTGAATAAGTCTGTCCTCTATGTTCTTATTATATCCTGGTCTTATTTATATCATTGCATATATCCCCCCACATTGCTTTTTAGTGGGCAGAGCCTGTCTTATTTATATCTATATTTCCAACAGCTAGCATAGGTCCTCATGCACAGTAGGGGTTCAAATTGTGTTGAATGCATGCAAGAAAGAGGGGGAAAGGAAGGTGAGGTGAGAATAGGCAGGCCAATGAGACAAAGGAAAGGGAGAGGAGAAGAGGAAGAGGGAGGGAAGATAAAGAAGATGGGAGGGGTAGAGAGAGAGAGTGAGAGTAAACCACCATATTAGGTTGAGATCAACTTTACTCTCACTAACTCAGACAAACTAGCTAGAAGGCTGGGACCTAGCTGATCCCATTTCCCCACTCCTAGAATCATAAAAGCTGGCAGAGCTATGTCAAGGGCTAGGCACAACAAGCTCTGGAGATAGCTGGAAAGGCAGGCTAAAGGGCTGTCAGCTGGGTCCCTGCTGACAGCTGTAGCAAAAGAGCAGCAGACTGAGAGGATGAGGTCCTGCTGGGCTGCTGGAACTAGAGATGGGAGAGCCATCAGTTATTAATAACCGTAACTAGGCCATGTGGGACCAGAGAGGTGACTGACTTCAACTGCCTAGGATTCCACTTTTCAAATAAACTATTGCTTCATACATCTGTGGGTAATGGTGCAGTTCCCCAAATGAAGCCAGAAGCCACTCAGTCAGTCCCAGGGGTCTTGGCTTTTAAACCACATAATGAAAAGATAAATGGTGAGGGCTCTGAAATGACAGACTGAAAGACTAGAAACTATGACTGTGTGGCCTTGATTCAAGGAAGACCAATCCTAGTAGAAGCAGTAAGAAGGACCTTCCACCTGGAGAGACTGCTTCTCCATCTTCCTGTTACCCCCAAACCACTCCAGGTCAGGATTCCCCATTTCTGTCTGTGGGTAAAATGCAGTATTTACAGAATCTCTCACCTGGCCTTAGTGCATCTCCATATCAATACATGTTTCCAAGGGGTGGAGAGAAGTAGTCCATCTCCCTATCAACAGGTGATTACAAGGGGGAGAGAGGGTATATCTGGACCAGAGAGGTTGGGTGGGTTCCTTTTGCAGCTGGATCATGAGAGACACAGGTGAGCAGAAGTAGATGACTGTTTGTGAGCAATAAATGGGTTTCTCTCACTTTATTTCTCTCTTTGACTGCTTTCAGCTTCAAAGGTTGTTTGCCCTGGGCTGGGATCATATTTTCTTCCCTGGAGTTACACATGGTGGTAGTTGACAGGAACTCTGAACCCAAAATCTGGCTGCATGGATGTGACCCTTGGGTGGCCTGCCCCTAGAGATGGTGGGGAAATACATGGAAACGCCCCTGTGGATGGTGGGGAGGCCCTGGTGGCTGCTGCACTGGAGGGTGATGACTTACCCTTCCCTCCAGCAGTGGTGGATGGTGCAGCTTCACACAGTAACCACCCCATCTGTGGGACTTCCACTCAGGGAGGACCTAGTGGGGAATTGGTGAAGGGTAAAGCACTTCCTAGATGACTGGGTGGCCCAGTGCGGGAAAGGTGGAGACACTGGAAGCTGTGGAATTGGGCCTCTGTGAGATAGAAGACTGCTTAGAGGCCCTGAGTGGCCATGTGGCAGCTGGGATTGTGGGACGTTTGTTTCTTGAAATAGTGGAAAGGGTTATTGAGGAGAGAGACACAGTTCAGGTGTAGCTTGGAGGACCTAAGGGGTACCCTTAAGAAAGAGACACAGTTATTGAGTACACAGGTTGCACTCCTGGAAGATAACTTTAGCAGCAAGGGAGGAGGCATCAGGAGAATCTGTGTTGCAGGAGGCTGTGGGGGAGGGGGAGAAGGAGCTGTGCCTTCAGCTCTGGAGATGGTAGAGGAGATGTTGGGGGAGGATGAGGGGGTGGAGCCAAAGGCAGAACTGTTGCCAAGGCCACCACCTGAGGCACCAGCCCCTCCCATATTAAAGGCCCACCCTGTTGTAATTAAGAAAATAAAACTGCAACAACTGCAGGGTCCTCAAGGGGAGGTTCAGCTCCCTCCCCAGGTTGTGGAGCACTCCATGCTCCACCCCTATACCCAGGATGAGCTGGTGGACATGAGCAGAAGCCGTCAGAACTGCTGCCTACATGGCTTTTGTATCTTTGGGATATGGGGGTGGAAAACACTGTTGTGTTGGGTTCTGAAATGGATAGACTGGCTTCCCTGAAAACTCACCCTTCCCTCCAGCTGGGTGGTTGCAAAGTGCCTGTCACACCTCAAAGAATCAAGAGCTTCTGGATTGGCAGATGGCAACCATCAGGGCAGTTTGGCCTCATCAGGGTGATTTACCACACTTAGCCACTAGCTGGAAAATGTATGCAGAGCTCCAACAGGTGTTACAGGAGTTGGGCATGAAAAATACTATCTATAGTATGGACCCCCAGAGCCCTGATGAGTTGTTCACTGTAGGAATGAGAAATCTGGTGCACCCCCATCTCTCTTTGGGTACCTAGTGACTATTCTTGCCCCCCACATAGGGTAACACATAAGTGAGGCTACTCGTATTTTAGCAGATCTGGGGGAGGTTGAAATGATAAGAGCACAGAAGGAAGTACGGGCTACAACTGAAAGGAGAGGTGCAAAAGGCCCCATAATGGTCTTGAGGACCCAGATGTGGTTGATTTGATAAAGGTGTGAGGAGTGAAAGAAAAACTTGATGGGCAGCCCAAAAGGATCTTGTTAGAACTGTGGCACCAATTAAAGCCAGAGCACCGTTACTAGCTGCTGAAGTCCAGGACATGGAAGCTGTAGGCAAAGCCCCATGTCTCGCCTGTGTCTGTACAAGACTTCCTGGGTGACACTACTCAGGCGCCACCTGGGCCTTTGCCCCCACAGAAGGATGATTAGGCATAATGGTTTTACTGAGGGGGGATAAGACCCCCACCTTGGGGGATGTGGTGGGGACTGGAGGCCACACGTAGAATTAGCAATTCATTGGTCCCCCACGAATGTACAATGTGTTCTGGTGCTGGTGGACACAGGAGTTTAATGTTCTCTGATTTATGGCAACCCTGAGCATTTTCCTGGACCCCTGCTGTGATAGATGGCTATAGGCATAAGGCAATTAGAGTGAAGAAAGCCCAAATCCCATTGGGGATAGGAAATTTACCCCCAAAGGAGTATACTGTGCACTTTTCTCCCATTCCTGAATATATTTTGGGGGTGGATATCCTGCAGGGCCTGTGGTTACAAACCACTGCAGATGAGTTCAGACTGAGTGTACATTTGGTAAAGGCAGTTCTGAGGGGACATGCTAGGCACCTGCCTGTAGCTCTGCTTGTACCTTGGAGGGTGACAAATACTAAGCAGTATAAATTGCCTGGGGACATAAGGACATCGGAGAAACTCTATAGGAGTTGGCAAAGGTGGGCATCATAAAGCCCATTCATAGTCCTTTTAATTCCCCAGTGTGGCCAGTGAAAAAGTCGGATGGCTCCTGGCATATGACCGTGGATTACAGGGAATTGAATAAAGTCACACTCCCTTTGCATGCTGCTGTCCCCTCTATAGCAGGCCTTACGGACACCCTCAGTCATGATCTAGAGACGTATCATTATGTTTTAGATCTTGATAATGTTTTCTTCTCTATTGACATAGCACAGGAAAGTCAGGAACAGTTTGCCTTCACATGGGAAGGTTGGCAGTGGACATTCACTGTCCTTCCACAGGGATGCCTCCACAGTCCCACCATTTGTCATGGACTTGTAGCCCAGGACTTGGTCACATGGAAGAAAGCACAAGTGGTGTGACTGTATCATTACATTGATGATGATATGCTCATGTGTGATTCTCTTGCTGATTTAGAAGGGGCAGTTCCTAGACTGCTGCAACATCTACAGGATAAACGATGGGCTGTGAACAGCACCAAGGTTCAGGGACCTGGTTTGTCTGTAAAGTTCTTGGGGGATGTCTGGTTGGGTAAAACTGAAGTTATCCCAGAAGCAGTAATAGACAAGGTCCAGGCTTTCCCTACCCCTACCACTGTGCACTATTACAAGAGTTTTTGGATATTTTGGGCTACTGGAGAGTGTTTATCCTGCACTTGGCAGAAATTCTGAACCCCTTATACCAGTTGGTATGAAAGGGCATCGGGTGGGACTGGGATGAAACATGTGCAGGTGCCTTTACTGTTGCTAAGTGAGCAGTCAAGGCCTCACAGGCCTTGCATGTAATGGACTCATCAAGATCCTGTAAGCTAGATGTTCATATGACCAAAGATGGTTATGGATGGGGTCTTTGGCAGCAGCGTGAATGAATACGCCAACCTCTTGGATTCTGGTCACAACTATGGAAAAGCAGAGATCTGGTACACCTTGATAGAGAAGCAACTGGCTGCTATGTATCATACCTTGCTGGCTACGGAGCCCATCACCAGAACAGCTCTGGCTGAGCTAATAACCAACTTATCTCATCATGGGGTGGGTGTAAGACTAGACCCAAAGGCCATGGAATGGCATGGCAGATGCCTACACTGGCCAAATGGGGTGCATATTTACCACAGTGTAGCAGAAGCCCCTTAAGTAGAGAACTCCAATGTTTATTGGGGTCAGTGACATATATGAGTGGAAAGCAGGAAGTACTTGCTTTTGAGCCATTGGTAGCCAAGAGTCCTTATCAGGAGGGAAAAGCACCTATACCTGAAGATGCTTATTATACAGATGCCTCTGATCATGGGCAGCCCCTGAAGTGGAGGGCTGTGGCTTTCCATCCTAAGACTGAAACAATATGAATAGAGCACTGAGAAGGGAAGAGCAGTCAGTGGGCTGTGTTGTGGGCAGTATGGCTCATACTCACCCAGAAGCCCTCCCCCATAGTTGTCTGCACTGGAAGCTGGGTCATCTATTGGGCTTTGACACTGTGGCTACTGGCAAGGTATCATGCCAGCTAGATGGTTGGTCACCAGCCCCTTTGGGACAGGAGTTGTAGCAAGACCTATGGTCCCCTTGTCAGACTAAGATAGTTACCATAGATCATGTGACTGGCCATTTGCCTTTGGCATCCCCAGGGAATGATGAAGCAGACACATTGGCCTAAGTGCGCTGGAAGGAACGCCTGCCTCTGATGTGGCCCAGTGGTTACACCAGCATTTGTTGCACATGGGGCAAAACACAAATGTGGGTTGTAGCCCATCGGTGGGACTTGCCATTCAGCTTTGAAGAAGTCAGCCGAGCCCAGAAGGAGTGCCTGTGTGCTCTAAGAAAGACTTACACCGAGTCCTGCAGCAATGTGAGACAATAGTAAGGGGGCCAATACCCCTTGTCAGGTGGCAGATAGAATATATTGGGTCTCTGCCCATATCAGAAGGATATCAGTATGCCATGACTTATGTGGACACAGCTACTGGACTGTTGGTTGCTTTTCCTGCACATTGTGTGGACCAGCAAATGACCAAAAAGGGCCTAGAGCATCTCTTTGCAGCCTATGGCCAGCCACAGTGACTGAGAGTGATCAAGGCATCCACTCTACTGGACATGCATTACAAGAATGGGTGCAGCAATTAGAAATAAAGTGAAAATTTCATGTACCATATAATCCTACTGGGGCAGACATGATAGAGAGGTACAACAGTTTGTTGAAATCTGGCCTGAAGTCAGACACCAATAGTCTACAGGGTTGGTCAGTTTGCCTGTGTACAGTGCTGCGGCATTTGAATGAGAAGCCATGTAAAGGAGCTTTGAGCCCTGTGGATATGCTCACACACCTTGCTGCCTCTCCTATACAATTGTACATCCAAACCAAAGAAGAGTTACTGAAGCCAGGATATGGCCAGAAGAGCAACACCCTGCTGCTAGCCCCTACTTCATTAAACCCTAGAGACTCTGTTGAGGGGACATGGCCCTAGACATTTTGATACATGGCCAGTGATGGCTGGCCCTTCTGACACTTTGGGAAAAAGGCCTGGAAGCTGGCCTCCTGTGTTCCCGGAGTAACGGCAAAGTGGCTCCCAAAGATTATGGTAGTGAACCCAAAATGTCCAGGAGGTAAGAGCATCAAATGGGGAAATTTTGTTTTATCTTTATGGCCAGTACATATACCTCCCGTAGCCCTATATATTGACCCATCTGTAACTCCCACAGGGAGGGAAGGAAGATCTGGTGTACTAGACAGGGATGAGATTCCATTCCTGCCACTGTCCTATCACAGGACCACTCTCTTGCATGCAGCCTACCTGATGGACAAGATTTGTGTATGCTGGTGTCATTAGAATGTGTATTTTATCACCTTTAAGGTTATTTTCTTCTATAGTGCCTGTGGCCTGGACCCACGCCGTTGCTGCAGCTGCCATGTGACAATTGCTCGGAACTCCCTACCCATTCAGCTACTGGTCGCCTGTGGAATGGGCGAGCTATGGACTTAATCTGCATAGGACTTTGAACCTAGCTGTATCCTCCAGTTTGGGGATTATCATGATTTTATTGTTGTTGTTATTGTATGCTGTTAGCCTGGCTACAGTGCTCCAGTTTTCTCACACAGGGGCCATTGTGGAAGATGGGGCATGAGTAGATCGTGAGGTGACATTTCTGGAGAGGTGGGCTGTGGGTAAAATTGCAATATTTCCAGAATCTCTCACCTGGCCTTAGTGCATCTCCATATCAATAGGTGTTTCCAAGGGATGGATAGAAGTAGTCCATTTACATATCAATAGGTGATTACATGGGGGAGTGAGGGCATATCTGGACTGGAGAGGTTGAGTGAGGTCCCTTTTTTGCAGCCAGATCGTGAGAGACACAGGCGAGCAGAAGTAGATGACTGCTTGTGAGCAATAAATGGGTTTCTCCCACTTTATTTCTCCCTTTGACTGATATCGTCTTCAAAGGTTATTTGCCCTGGACTGGGAACATATTTTCCTCCTGGAGTTACACTGTCAAAGAGGTCAATAGCCTCTTAGTCACCAAGCTCTTCCTTATTTCTCAATCATTAGTAAGACTTGCCTAATCATCCTACAGAGTCTCTTTCTGCCGTTTCCCAGTTAAGTTCCCATCACCTCACGCTCAGGCTAACATAATATGGTTGCCTTCTAAAGCCCAAAGTCTTCAGTGGCTCCATGGTGTCCAAGAAATGGAATCCATGCTGCTGATCCCCAGCTGTCTTTCCAACTTTAAAGCATTTCTAAGTAATTTTAAGTATGAGGCTTTTATTCCTGCCAGTCTAGAAATTCACAATTCTCTCTGACTCCTGCTTATGCTATCCTACATCTGGGTTTGACTGGGGGATTCTTTCCATCTGGTATGCTCTTCACCAGTCTCTGCCCACAGGACGTCATGGTGATAAGTATCGCTAAGTCCATACTCAGAGTCAAGGCCAGCTCCTGTCATTTACTATCAGTGTGACATTGGGCACATCATACTGCCACCCTAAGCTTCACTTTCCTCATCAGTGAATAGATGTAGAAGCAATACCATTCAGAGCTTTTGGGAGAAATATATACATTTTTTTTAAGAGCATCATTCAGTACTCCTTATTGCAAATAATATAAAAACCAACTCTAGTTATGTTCAGAAGAGGGAGTTATTGCAAGGATAACAGGTTGCTCACAGAATCAACTGAAAGACTGACTACCTAGTTCAGAAAATGGGCAGGGATCAGATTAAGCCGGGCAGGACAACCCCCAACTAGCTCACATCTCAGGGTCAGTCTAGCTAAAATATCACTGTTCATACTGCTATGCCAATGGCACCACCTTTAGACTCCTGACCTCCCACCTGCCTTTGTCTTTCTGATAGTCCCTCAAGATTCAGAGTCCTGGGTGGGAACATCAGCGAGGCCAAGTGTACAGTATGTGCCTGTGCTCTAGGAGCCAGGGGGCTAGAAGAGGGAATAGCTGCCTCCTCTGCTTCCCATAGCTATGCACAGCCCTGCTCCTGGTATATGCTGAAGTGCTCAGTGAATGGTAGCTTTCATATTAAATCTTCACCATCCTTCAAGGTTTGACTCATTTACAATAGTAATATCCCCCCCTCCCCCAGTTTCCAACTCCTTCAATATTGATATTTTCACTTGATATTCCCAAGTACCTTGTCAGGTAGAAAGGTATCCAGTTGGGGCAGAATTTATTAGCCCTGGGATACGTAGCCAATAAGTGACAGGCTGAATGCCAAGTCTTCTGTCTCTAAGTTCTATAAAGAGTAAAATTTATGTGGTGACTACTATCTGCTATGTGCTGTTCTAAGAATTTTGTATTAAGTTACCTAATCTTAATATAATCTTATGAGTTAGGTATTATTTATAGCCCCAATTTTATAGATGGGATAACTGAGGAACAAGGAAGTTTAATAACTTTCCAAGGTCATATAGCTAGTAAGTACCAGCTTTGAGCTCACACAATTTAGAGTCTATCCTCTTAATAGCAAGACCCAGGCCAGAGTGGCTTTAGCATCTAAGCTCTTAACTGCTGCATCATATTGCATTGCAGCTCTTAGATCCTTTTTCATGCAGACTAATGTTCCTCCTTATTCACTGACTAGTTCAATCACCCCAGGTAGAAGTGATACCACAAATCTAGTTCATCTCTAATGTTACAGGGTAGACATACATCCTTTATAAGACATCAAGTTCCTTGAGGGCAATGTACTATATTGCTTGCAGCACCCCAGCAACTATTGGGTGAGTGAGTGAACAGGCAAAGGAGTAACTGAAAGGAGGAAAAAGAAAAATGAATTCAACTATGAAGAAACGGACATTGGGTCTGGGGTGAGCATGAGAGGAGGAGCACAACTCTGGTCAAATTCCATGTCAGAGGCCCAGATAATTCAAGTTCACGAATAGGTCTGAGGTTACCTTGGCATCCCAAAGCTCAACCAGAACCCAAGCTTCTTCAATGACCAGATCCTGTCTCAGTTTGCTAAGGCTGCCCTAACAAAATACCACAGACTGGCTAACTTGAACAGAAATTTATTTCCTCACAGTTCTGGAGGCTAGACATCCAAACTCAACGGATTCTTCTGATTCCTGTCTTCTTGTCTTATAGTTGACTGCCCTCGTGCTGCCTCTTCACCTGGGGGTCCCTCTCTGTATGCATGCCCTTGGTGTCTCCTTTGTGTGCCCCAATTTCTTCTTCTTATAAGGATATCAGTCTGACTGGATTAGGGCATATCCTAATCATGTCATTTTAATGTAATTACCTCTTCAAAGGCCCTGTCTCCATATACAATCATATTCTGAGGTATTTGGGGTTAGGCCCTCAACATATAAATTTTGGGGGGGTACAATTTGGCCCATAACAGACCCCATCTTCCATCTTACACTTGGCTTTCTCTCAACTAGGATAGAGGGAAATGGGTATGGGGTGGAGGCATAGATCTTTGTTCACCTACCCTGGGACCTTAGACCTGTGTGACTCAATGCCTGTCTCCACCAAGAAGTGGGTAGAGAGTATCTTTTGAGACTGGACTTAAGGTTACACAGGACAATGCTGGCATTTTAGTGCTTTCCTTCCAGATATACACAAAGTGAAAGTTGTGCCATCTGGCTTTTAATATTCCACTTGGGTGCTGTCTATTTAGTTAATAAAAGAAAACCCTAATCACTGTCCTTTGCTAAGTGAGCTGTTACAACATCTGTTTGAAACCCCCACACACAAGTAATTAAATAAGCAAAGAGTCCTTTGGGGGTAAGGCAGGGAAGTCATAGCTGTACTCCCAAAGTTTTCCAGCTGTACAATTCTCAAAAAAAAAAAAAAAGGATCTAAGAGTGCTAGTTCATTCAGCAACTATTTACTCAATGCCTACCATTGACCAGGCCCAGTGGAAGGGTTGGGAATAGAGACATGGATGCATAGTTCTTGCCATTAAGGTGCATACAGTCTAGTGGGGGAAGAAAGACTGGTAGCCAGATAAGTCAGTACAATAATCAGTGCTCTGGCAAAAGGAGGCCCACGGAGCTATGCAGGCAGATGAAGGGCCATCTCACCTGGCTTTGGGAGCCAGAGCAGGCTTCCTAGAAGAGAAGATGAAGAGTTCAGTCCTGTAAAAGTAGAAGTTAGTGAATTAAAGAGGGAGACAGGCTGGGGTGGGGAGGTGGCTAGATCATGCAAGCAGGCCAATTATGTTGCACAAATCCAGGAAATGCCATTCACATTGTTGTCTATGATAAATACAAAGTGTGTCCTGCAGTTATGTGACTCAGTTACCTAAAGGAGTTAGACTCCCAGTTTTCCAGAAAACCTTTATAAAGTTAGGCTGAGGATATGGGCAAGGTCATATGCTAAATACAAAGAAAAGGTCTGCCTTCAGAAGAGGGCTGTGGCAGAAGGGAAGGGAATAGGAGTGGGTTTCTACATTCCTACAAAGAGCAAGTCTGAGTCCTCTAATGAAAAACACCTTAAAATGCCCCCAGGACCTGGAAACAGGACCATTCCCTCTGGTAGAAACTGAGGCCCTGAACAATTGAGTTATCCCAATTCATAGAGCCCTGTACCACGGAGAAGGCTTGCCTTTGACAGCCTGCCCACCAGCTCTGTTTGCCCATGCTTCCTGCCTTGGGGCACCACGCACCCTACACCCAGCCTGGGAAACTCCTGTTTTGTCTCCCCATTCCACTGCTACCTTTTCTAGCCCACACCCAGCTGTTCTTGTATTTCAAGCATGTGTTCATGCAGAAGCTGTTTTTAAGGTTCTGTTCCAGTGGAGGAGGTGGGGCTGGAGAACTTACCCACTAACCTGATTTACTAATTCTTGCTGAGAAGTTTGGGAAATGACTGTCACTCTTCCCAGATCACAGTGTACTTTAAGAGAAGTTCTCAGTGCCTTAATTCAAAGCACAGACTTTCATGGTAAGAATTTTAGCATTTGGGACTATTTTGAAGCTCCCTCAGTTCCTACTATGGAAGTGCCCACCCTCCCTCACAGACACCTGGGACTAGGCCCACCTGGGTGAACTAACAAGCTGCTCACCTCGTCATTTGTGCACAGGTTAGACAAGTGCCTTGTTCTCTCTGAAACCCACAGACCCAGGGAACACATCTCCTTGACTCACAGCTGCAGGTTGGCATGGTGGCCACCTGGCACTAGAGCACTCCTAGGAAATGTCAGCCTTTGGTGAGCTAACGGCACACTCCTGCCTGGTCTGGAGCATCTGACCCCACCCCCGCCTTCTACCACAGGTCCCCCCATCCCATCGCTCCAAGTATCAGGAGCTTCCCTCTCCTTCCCCCTGACATGCTCTGGGCTGTCACACAGGAGCCAGGAGGTAGGCTGCCCACATTTGTCACAATGGGAAAATGGAAATCCCAGAGCACTCACGCTCCATGCTGACCAAGGAGCAGGCCCCAGGGCAGGTCCATCAGGCCCCTGAGAAAACCCGAGAAAACCCAAGGAGAAAGGGTGCAGCTGAAAGCCAAGGAGGTCCAGAAGGGAGAGTGGCTTTCTGCCTGGCATTGAGCTGGAGACAAGCGCCAGGTTCTCAATAACTGGGAAAAGGGATTGAGCTACACCAAGGTCTGGATGGGATGTGGGGAGGCCTGGGGGTGCTGGGAGGGAGACCAGGGCTCACTTAACACTTGGTTCCCAGCACCTCCCTCAGACTGGCAGGTTCACAGGGTGAGTGCCGGCTCCTCTCCCAGCAAGCCTTTCCTGGCGCCATCACTCTGGCTGGAGGGAAGTCCTTTAGCAGTCCAAGCCACTGGCCCTTAGGCCTGAGCCCCTGGTCCTCATTGGCTCTGACCTTCTTGCACAGACTCCCTCCCGTCCCTGGTCTCTCCTGTCCAGGCCATCAGCCAGCCTGCTGTCCCCCAGCCACCTCCTTCCCCAGTGAGGGCTCCACAGCTTAATTATGCTCCAGTGCTGTGTTCCCCTGTTCTCCTTGCTATAAAACTGTCTGACTAATGTAGCTCTCTGGCCTTAATCTGCCAGTTGGAGTGTATATCTCTTCCCCTCCCCTTGCCTTTTATTTTCTTTCTTTATTTTCTGATATCTATTTGCCTTCCCTGAGTCTTCACAACTGCAACTGAAGTCAGAGCTGTAAAACACCACATGCCAGTGGCTGTAATGAAACAAAATCTCTGTTCAAAATGCTTATTTATATTGTATTCCAAATATTCTGTTTTGTGTGCCTAACTTTTTACCAGTACAACAAGCCATTGGAGACATCAATACTAAATGTAAATCAAGGTAGACCAACCATGATCCTATTCAAAATGACTGGTCAGAACAGATCAATCCTAAGAGTATAGCAGAAAGGGAGTTCCACTGAATTAGTAAACAGGGCTTTATATACAGGTATCCTCTCCATCAGTATGCTTTCGTCTTCCTTTTTATCTTCTGTGTAGTAAGGAAGCAGTAGCCAGAGGATGGGGAGGTTGGAAAAAAGAAATTGAGTTAAACTTGTTGGCTAAGTCTACACCAATGATACTTAAACTTGAACCAGCATCAAAATCACCTGTAGTAGTTCTGGGGTGGGCCTGAGAATTTGCGTTTCTAACATGTTCCCTGGTGGCCCTGACACTGCTGTTCTAAGGACCACACTTTGAGAACCACTGCTTTAGGTGCCGAGCTGAGTAGGCTTGAAAGTTGAGAGTCTGTGGTTCTGGCAGGACTTGCCCAGAGGCAGGGACTACACTATGGGACCTGGAGGAGCTTCTAGCTCAGAAGGGCTGGGCTTTGGGCAGAGCCAAGCAACACCTGTGGCTCCTACTGTGATGGAAGAGCACAGGTTACACCCAGGACCTCCTGTCAAAGGCCCAGTCTCTTCTGAAGTTATCTAACCCCACTCTCATGCCTCTTCTTCCTGGACGGTAGAGGAAACTGAGGTACCAATAAACCCCAGGGCATGTGGCCCAAGATGAGTCCTGACCTATAGAGCAGGAGTGGTTCTCAAACCAAGCATGCGTCGGAATCACCTAGTATCAAGAGTCTTTGGTCAAACCCAGGTTGCTGGGCCTCACCCCCAGAGTTTCTGGTCAGTAGATCTGGGATGGTGGTAACTGAGAATGTATATTTCCAACAAGTTCCCAGGTGATGCTGATGCCTGGGTTCTTGTTCGCAGAGTCGAAGAATGAACTTCACAAACCTCAAGGTAGAAGAGTAAGGCAGAGGCTTTTATTTAGAGATAAAGGGAGAGGAGTCCCACGGTGGTGCATTGTCTAGGGGTTTTAGAGGAGGTTGAGAGACAAAGGGCTGGGGATGTACCGCTGCTATGTGGTTCCAAAATGTTTATCTTTGAAGAGACATTTTCAGTCTTCCTGGTCATTACAAGAAATTTACTGCTCTGATTTCCTCCCAGGATAGCAGCTTCCTGGTCTGGGAGCATATCACCCAAGACTGCCTGCTTTGCTCCCAAGGTAGGCTGAGTTTGTTAAAGAGTATGTTAAGAGTTTTCAATAAATTCTCCTGTGGGGAGGAAAAAAAGAGTATGTTAAGAAGGTTACTTTTTAACAATTGGATTTTAAAATGCAATCTTATTTTCAAGATGGAATCCTCCGTGTTTGTTTCCGCCTTGCTTGTTACATTGCCCAGGTGGCACTAATCACTTGACTAGGGGGGTCTAAGAAAAGCAGTAGGTGGATAAAGTCAGAGAAATAAGCTGGGCCCCCCAACAGACCAAAGCAAATCTCACAATGGATTATTTTGCTTTGTTTTTCCCCGGAGGCCCTCCCCCTACTCTGTCTAAACCCACAGTCCCTGTGTCAGTGCTGACTGATGCCTCCTGGTCAAGGGAATAAAAAGGCTTCTGTGTTCTTGTGAGTGAGGTGGAGAGACCTTGGCTTCTGAGAAGGATGTAGACTAAGCGGCAGCCTGAACAGAGACTGGGGATTTCCTCAGCACCAGACAAAATTCTGAGTGGCTTGATTTTTCTTGAGTTAAGGATGACTGAGAAAAGTACCAAATCATGTACAGCATTTATTCATTCTAAATATTTTTAAGCTAATTACTGGAAATGTTCTTAGGTTTAGCTGTTTTCAACAAAGGGAAGAGGGAACATTGATGAATTCCGTTAAGCTTTGGACTAGGCAGTTCACATATGGTACTTCATTTGCTTCTCAAGACAATCATACGAAAAAGATACCAATAAGAAAAATCTCCATATTATCGGATGTGAGAGAGATGCTAAGTGACCTGCCTAAGGCCATGTAGCTAATAGCTGAGAAGACTTGGGCCTGGGATTTCAACCCAGGACAGGCTCCAGAGCCCTTTCCACTATACCCTGCATATGAATGCATGGAGGACACACCCTTACTGAAAGTGCAGAGGAAAGGAGGGGCGAGTGTTTTCAGGGGAAACAGGATAGAAACAAAAATGTTTGCCGTGGAGAGTAAGTAATGAGGAAGGAGGCTGAAGGGATAAGTCGGGCCTAGATGGTGGACGGCCTTGAAAGTCCCCTAAGGAATTTGTACTTTATCAGTCAATGAGTCAGCTGCAGAAATTTAAGAAGGGGTGAGACATTAAATTGTGTGCAACTTAAGAGAAAGGGAGGTGGTGGTAAGTGCAGAGGGGTGGGCTGGTGGAATCAGAGCCCCGGAGCTGGAAGGGTTCCTACAGCTCATCCTCAGCACTCGTCTTACAGATGAGAAAAATGGGGCCCAGACAGGAGCAGTAACTTGCTGAAAACATGCTGTTGGCCCTGCCAGCTTCACCCCTACCCTTTACCACGGCAGCCCCCACATTCCCAGCTGTAGGGAGTGTTGGCAATGGACAGCGCACAGCTCAGCTCCTCACCAGGCTGAAGAGAGCCACCAGGCCCAGGGTGGTGCACCCATCCCAGCTGACAGCTCACTGCAGAAGCACAAAGCCCTAGTCCCTTTCCCATGATCTTGGACAACTCTGAAGGGACAAACCATGCTGGCTCTAGAGCTCCCTGTGTGATCGGCTAAGGTCTTTGTTGTGGCTGCATCGAAGCTCAACTTCTTCCTCTACCCAGTCCTCCTTTCTTCACACCCCACAGGGGTCAGGCCTGAGAGAGCTCTGCAAGAATCCTCCTGCCCACAAAGCTGGGTCTCACACCTGGTTTCCCTGGGAACATGGCCTATGACAACTCCCCAAGGTCACAAGTCAACTTAGTGGAGTCAGGACAACCCATGTCTTCTGACTCTCAACCTTTCTACCACACCTGGCTAACCTCCCACACTGATTCCTCTTAGGCTCTGTGTCAGTCCATCCAGGAACCTGAGACAAATGACCTTAGACACTAGGGCAACAGGTGCCAGGAGGAATCCCCTTCCTTCCCCAGGAGGACCCTGCACTGTCATGAGTACACCCATGTGTCATACAGTTCTAGCTACCTAACCGCCAGGAGGAAATGTGAGGGTCTCTCTGGCTCCTCGGGGGCTCATCCACTTGCCTGGAGCAGTGGTTGGGGGAACTCAGCCTGAACCAGGCTGAAATAAAAAAAGGTCATGTAGAAGGCTCAGGGCTTGAGACCCCAGGCCCTGCACCAGGGTAAGACTGGCCTTGAGGTATAGAGCTCTGACCCAGACAGAGGCATGCTAGGAGTTTTCAGAGGGCCCCACCACTCCCTGCTGAAGCACTTCCCTGCTCCTCATTCTGCAGCAAGACCCAGGGTTTCACGACTGGCACCATGCTGTGCCCGCTGATGGGACCTGTTCCCTGGAGTCCTCCCGCACACTGCGCCGGCTGCCGCCACAGCCCCGTTCAGTGGTGAAGTATGTGGAACCTCAGTTTTGGCCTTTTGATGGCCCTTGAAGCCGCAGTGATGGGATTTGTATGGATTCGTTTGCTGCTTTTGTTTCTTGTTGTGTAGCAGCATCGAGGCCCGGAGGAGGTCAAACCCTAGACTTCCAGCAGCCTTCTTGGCTCCTCAGGGTCACCCCTCTGCCTTGTGGAGCTGGAGAGAGATGAGAGGCAGTCCCCGACCCCATCTGCCAATCAGGACGCAAAATCTTGGGAAGGCACAAAGCTTTTGTTTAAACACCAAATCCCCCAATTAGTAAACATACCAATACTTAGTGCAGTGTTCGCAGTGCCCAAAAGCAAGCGAGACAGATGGGCCACGCCACTTAGAAGAAGGCTGTCAAAGGGCATTTCTGGAAGTTTCAAGCCTTGAGTCAAATCAGAGTGAGGGTCGAACAAGGCTTTCAGAATACTGTGCTGTGCTGAGAGGAAGAAATGGCAGTGGGTTACTCTGCAAGGAGAATGACGCATGTGCCATCCAGACATAAGGGTCCGGGTAACACATCAGTAGAATGGACACTTGGCCCTGCTTAACGTCCTGCTTAATATATTTCCTTTATCTGGAAAAACAAATCTCTTTCTTATTAAGACATTTTGTCATGAAATATTAAGATATATAAAATATATAACAGTATCATGAACACTCATTACTCACCACTGTGTTTAAGAAATAAAAACTTAAAATATAATTGGCATCTCCTGTTTACTCCATTTCCATCCACTTTCCCACTCCCAAGAAATGGCACCCTGATTTTGGAGTTTATCCTTTCCATGCGTGTGTGTAAGCCCTTTCTTTGATCTTCACTGCAATATAATGCATTGTAAGAAATACATATTTGGTCATTCAGATGGCCAAATACATATTTCCCAGGTATATTTGGTCTATATCCACACTTCCTGAAAACACTTCAGAGCCTTAAAGGTGAAATGAGTGCCTTGTCATGTTAATGAGAGACTTTTGGACCCCACCCAAGTTGGGGGGCTAGAGGTTGAATCAGCCAGTGACCAATGATTTATTCAGTCTTGACTGCAATGAAGCCCTCACAAAACCCCACCAGAAGAGCATTTGTCTCCCTTGTATCCAACTTCTCTGTTGGTGAGGGCTTCTGTGCTTAGGGAACCAGAATGTGTCCATGTGGCACCCAGCCAGGCCCCAAGCTCCACGAGGGTAGAAGCTCCTTTATTTGGGAGCTTGCCCTATGTATCTCTTCATCTGCCTGTTAACTTGTATCCTTTATGGTATCCCTTATTAAACTGGTAAAGTGTTTTCCTGAGTTCTGTGAGCTGCTCTAGCAAATTAATCAAACCTAAGGGGGAGGTCATTGGAACCTCCAATCTGTAGCCAGTAGGTCAGAAGGACAGATGACTGCATCAGGGCTTGCGTCTGGGGTCTGGAGTGGGGAGTGGAGAGCAGTCTTGTAGGACGGAGCCCTTAACCCTGAGATATCTAGCGCTGTCTCTGGGCAGATAGCGTCAGAACTGAGTTCTCAGACACCCTGCTGGTGTTTGAGAATTGCTTGATGGTGTGTGTGGGAAGGCCGCTTCCCCGACACATGCCCTGGAATGGGGTCTGGGAACCTGAAGGGAGTTACACTGACAGAATGCATCCATTAATCCTTATTCATCAGTAATTTCAAATCTAGTACAAAATTCACTTCCTCTACATATCATCAGTCCTGATAATCCCACCTCATGTAAATTTCTTTACTCTCTCTTCTCATCTTTAATCTACTTTTTTTTTAACTTTATTCCCTTTTACCTGTGGTTTGGTAACAGTACATTTCCTTCATGGGCTGTCTTTAGCCATCAAGCCAGCATGGATGTCAGTACTCTCTGTTCTGAAAGGGAGGCGTAGTTGACTTTCAAGTTAAAGCAGTCCTGGATTCAAATCCTGCCTCCAGCACATACTAGCACTGTGACTTCAAGCAATCAACTCCTCTGGGCTCTAGTTCCTCTATAAGATGGGGGGTACCATTAAGTTTGCTGTGAAGATCAAATGAGATGATGTATTGGGTTTTATCAGCCCCATGCATGTGAAAGTCTTCTTCAATGTACTGAAATCCACAGCCATTATCAGTTGAAACTTGTGAGCACTGATCTGGGTGCTTGTGCTTATTTGATTCCTCTATTGGTTACAGTCTCCTGATACGCTATAATTGCTCCATGTGCATAAATAAGTCTTGTCTTCCCAGAAGAGCTGTATGCTCATGAAAAGCAGAGTGAGCCACACAGAATGACAATATAATTTATCACCCAAACCAAGACATTTTTGAGGTGGAGGTACTATTAATAATTGTACCAGATTCCAGCATAAAACAGGATTGTCCCAGCAGAACCAGGATGTATGGTCACCCTACTCATATTTCTCTCCAGAATCTCTCCCAACCCTCAGCCCAGTGCTAGGTAAAGAGTAGGTGCTTGCTAAATCAATACTGCAGAATGGAATTGAAGGGCTGGCAGCCTCAGAAGTTAGCAAACATGGCTAGTCTTACATAGCTCATCCCTTCCTCTGTCTCTTGCACGCCCTTCTCCTTATTCAGCACTAATGTCACCCTCAAATGGCACATTCATCATCCCAAATTAGCCATTATTAAAGCCATCCATTTGCAGGGCTGCAGCTAAAATGAATTGTGTTATTATTCCAGTTACGGCAATGAATGGCTGAACATCAAAAGCCACTTGGATTTTGCAGCAAGAAGGCAATCAATTATTGTGTCCTGCTGGCTTGTCCAAGGCAGCATCCAGCTTGCTGCTGGTGAGCACAAGCCTCCTCCCCTCCTAGTCATGCACACACTTCCTTAAGCCTCCCTTCATGGTGCTGGAGAGCCCAGGAAGGGGAAGGACATATTCCTTCTACCAGTCTGGATCAAATCCCCCTCTCAAAACCCAAGGTCTTCCTGGCTTCAGAGCTAAGGTTTGGCGCTCCTCCTGGTTTACACTGCTTTCCTCTCTGCCCGACTCCTGAGCCCTGCTTGCCTGGGCAGTGAGCCAGTTTGGGATGAGGTCTTGATTCAGCTCCCTCTGCTGCTTGCTTACCTACACTACAGCTGGTCTTGTCAGCAGCAACCTCATTTCTAGGCCCCTCCCTCTTGAGTCACTCAGTTCTCTGGACCCCCAGCCCAGCTGCCCAGTGCCCTCACATGGCGAAGTTACTGCTATATGAGAAAGGCTTGAGGCATATCATTTCCCAGAAAACATCTGCATCGTAATAGGATCTTCACTGCTTTACCCTAGAGGAGTGATTTAAGCTCCCAGGGTAGGACAGTACAGATTGGCCCGGGGTGACAGTGGAAACGGTGCCAGGACACGGTATTGATCGGCAGGCCCTTTCTGTGGTGGGAATAAAGACGAGAGGGATGAGAGTAATAGCAATCACTGGTTTTTAACTGTTTACACTGTGTTAGACATGGACCAAGTAGTCCAGGGTCCTCCAAACCCCACTGTTCCCAATTGGGGCTATTTGGAAGATTAAATGAACTAAGGTATTGTAACCCATAAATGCATATTTTCTGAGGGCTGCACTGGGTGAAGTGCTTTTGGGCTCTGCTCCTTCTCCTCCCATCACACAACAGCTCTGCTGCCTGTAGCCAGAATTCCTCATTGATAGCACTGTCTCCTGGTCACCCACTTTGCTTTAGGAGTTAGGCCCGGGTGTAAGACTTAGCAGGTGTGTACAAGGTAGAGCAAATTTCCCAGGCCCTTCTCCCCATCAACAGGTACTGAAGAACTGGAGCCATGTTAATTAGCTGAAATTAAGTTCTCTCAGCTGTATAGTGCCCCCAAGAGCCACTAGTATTGAATTCATTTGCATGTGCCCAGTGACAGAAATTACACAAGCCCTGGCATTTACCCCAAGTCCCAGAAACAGAACTGTGTGCTGACTGCCAGCCCTGTGGGGCTGTGCTCACCATTCCCCCCCACCCCCGGCCCATCCTGCATTTCCCGATGTGCGCATGCTCGCACAAACACACGCTCATACACCTACATGCCCCTCCCACAGCCACAGACACACCTCCCCAGTCACCCACTCCCCACACCCCCACACAGACCCCATAACTCCACTCATATCCCTCACTCACACCCACACCCCTCTCCCACCTCCCACCCCCACACCCCCACAACCTGAGGAAACGTTCTGGCAAGATCCTAGGAAATGGCCTACAAGGTTAGAAACATTCCTCAAGCGTCAGCCGCAAAATAGTCACTGGCTAATATATGGATTATTGATCTATATTTGCTTTGCTTATGGGAACATAAGATTATGAGGTATTTGATCAGTGTTTTTAACCCCATTCCTGCCATTACCATGAAGATGAAGGATAGGAGGTCGTCTCTCCATTTATAGGCAAGAAAACAAGTGTGAGAGGTGACTTATCAAAATTGTGTGACAAATGTAGCCTCAGAGTTTCTGATTTGTTTCTTCATGTTTAAGTTATCTCTGAGTCAAGAATACTTGTTTATTTGTTCTGTTGGGCCCAGAAGGTGCAAAGGTTACTATGGTCCTCCAACTATCCATCCACCTTAGATTCAAGCTTGTCCTTCTCTATTCCAACTTTTCAGTTACTTCAGACCAGTTCCTTTAAAAAGCTATTGTTTTTCATAATTTAACAGTAATATAAGTTTATTTCCAATATCTTAAAAAATGACTCTGAACAAAAATATACACGACCTGAAATCCCATCACCCTGAGGCAACTGCTGTAAGCATTTTGGTGCATTTCCTTTTTGTATTTTTTCTGTGTATGTGTGTTTCATACAAGAAACTCAGTATAAGTTTTCTGTATGTATTTTAAACCATATTTCCTCCATTCTAAGACACATACTCTTCATTTCTGAAAGCAGAATGCATCTTATAATGGATGTCAAAAGTGACTTGCAAATGGCCAGGTAGAGAAACACACTGGGATATTGTTGTCATTGCTTCTGTGTGTGCAGCCTTAGCTGGGCATAGAGGCTTATCTGACTGTCACTTCAATTGAGTTATTTCCATTGGTAGCACCACTCATGGTTAAATTTTTAACTTAAATTTGGCTTTCTCCTTAATTGTCACTTAAAATGTCTTCTAAAAATTACGCTGTGATGCATCATTGAAATGAAAAATTATTGTGTCTGTGGAAGATTGCCTGTCATACACCAGACAATGCAATTAAAGGCAGTAGAAATTGCCAAATCTCTTGAAATAGATCATAACATCTTCAAAGCTAGGAAAGGCTGGTGTGCCCATTGCATGCATTGTGAAGGACTGTTACTCAGGTGCTGACCATCTGTCTGCCAAAGCCTCAAGAAAAAGTGATTGATTTCTAGCTAATGTAATGTAATTGAAAAAACACAAAAGAAATAAAAAAAGGAATTGTGAGTTTAACTAAACAGGAAATGTGGATGAGCTAATGTAACGTAATTGAAAAAACACAAAAGAAATAAAAAAAGGAATTGTGAGTTTAACTAAACAGGAAATGTGGATGAAATTCCAGGTTCTTCTACATATTTTGATATGATCATGTCACATCACCACAAGCTGGGGTTATGACAAGTGGCCATACGTCACCAGAATATGCTACATCACTGCCGATGGCCAAAAGTAATTCAGAAGAATCTTTAGACTCTAGAATGTGAAGAAAGCTTAGACTGCTTTTAGTGGTGTTCTTGAAGAAGAAAATAGTATAATTGTATGGATATATATATATATATATTACTGTCAGCAGAATAAAATTTGGGTATATTAAAGGCAGTGTTTATTTTTCCCAAAGCTATTAATGAACTCATGTCTTATAATCTATGTCATCTCTGAATTGAAAATACAGGATCATGCTGTATGTACAGTTTTGGTTTATGCTTTGTAACAATAAATGAGCATTTTCAGTGTCACTGAATATTTGAAAGCATGATTTTATGGCTTGCTATTTTTTATTATATCACTATACCATAATTATTTCAACCATCCCCCTATTACTGGACATTTAGTGTTATAAATAACACTGAGATCAACATCCTTATCTTTCATCCAGAATTAGTTGAGAAAAATTGTTAAGTCTCTTGATACATGTTGAAAAATTGCTTGTCAGAAAGGTTTTGCCGATTTACAATCCCACCTGCAGTGAATGGGTGTATCCCCCATCAATATATGTTTCTTTTTTAATGAAAAAGACAACAGAAAAAAAACAGACCTTTGCTAAAGAGTCAGACAAAAAAGAATCTCGTTTTTATTTACAGTTCACCAATTACTACTGAGTCTAAGTGCGTAAAAATACAGTTGTTGGCTTTTTATATTTTTTGTGTACCATTTACCAGTTCATGTCGTTTGTTCACATGTTCGTTAGAGTTTCAAGGTCTGTCATGTTTGCTTTTAGTAATGCACCAGGTGCTGTTGATGCCCCACCCCAAATTCCCCTGGCCTACCTAATTTCATCTGCAGCGGCAGTTTTCAGCATCCTGTCAGTGTTCTACCTCACATGCACTGTCTTCTCTGCCTGAGGCTTTCTCTGGCACAGTGGAAACTTGCTCTGCCTCAGCCAGGTGCCACTTGAGAGTGCAGGATAGCTAACACCACTGCAGCTAACCTTCAGCCAATGGGGTGGAAGTCTAAGGATAAATATCACAGGCTCCCTGTCCTCCAGTGGAATGATTCTGAGATGTGTTCCACACAGTGTCTCAGAGAGTCTCCAGCACGACTGAGTCCCAGCTGCACACAGAGTAACTTGCTTATTAACATACTCATTATCAGCTTTTCCCCCTTTTTGTCTCATTTTTACCATTTCCTTCTTGTGCCTCCTGAGATGACTGCCCAAATAAATCACCTGTACCCAGATCCCTTTCTCAAGGTCTGATTTTGAGAGCAGAAAGTAAGAACAGACAAAACGAAGCAAGAATATTTTCTGTCCACACACCTTTCAACAGCAATGTTCATTCTTTTAGATTGAACTCCTCAATACAGATAGCATATTTGAAAAGAAATGCAGAAGAATGAACATTATCCTTTTGGTGAACCTTGGGGTGCAGGACACAGCAATGCAGAGGCTCTGTCACCTAGGGAATGCCAGCTGGCTGCGTCCAGAAACCTTGCAGGAGATGGCTGGACTCTCAGTGCACAGCTGTCTTTTTGAGTCACAAAGGTAAAGACCAGAGTCTGGATTGAGTAATTTAATAAGGTAAAGTCAACTTAAGCAGGTTCATATGCCTTTTTGATATATAGTGACTTTTTTAATATTTATATTTATGTCTATATCTATATCTATTATATATATGCCTTCTGATTATATATAAATGTTGGGATGCCAATTTATTAATTTACAATAAGGAGTGCAATTCTTCTGAGAAGCAGAATTCTGAAACAGGCCAAAATGCTTGAGTAAGCAGATCTGTGTATTCTTTTCCTGTGAGCAAGTTACGCAGGGAGCCAAATAAATTACAAAAGATTGCTTGGTGAGCATAAAATCAGAACAAGGGAAGTTAGCTGCTCATAAGAATGGTCTCTCAGGTTAGACAACTCAAAGCACTCTCATCAGCTCTAGGGACCCACCTTGCCAGTGAACCCAGAATGCTGGGTTCACTTGGCCAATGTCATTCTCTTGCATGGAGCTGGCTGGTAATGGTCATTTCTTCACTTCTAGCTGGCCAACTACTTTCTATTCACTCTAATCAGTGTATAATACAATTAATTTGGTTTCCACTTACAAAATTACAATTATATTCCAGGTCTGCCTTCTTAGGATTTGTCCTAGATCACCTTGAGCAGAGTTTTGAGCGTTCCCAAAACTTCCAGTCACACATTTACACACAACTTCCTGGTTCATTTCCAGATACCTATTCATATCCCTTGCATGTGAATTTTATTGGTTTAACTCTAAGGTGGCAACTTTATTTATTTTTTGTGGGAGGGGGTAAAGTATATATAGGGAGCATTATATAGCTGCCCCCGACTCCTGTTGAGGTGAGAACTTATTTCAACTCAACAGGTTTCTGCCTTCTTTTCCAGCTTCATCTCCCACAGTCATCCTGTATCCCAGTAACAACCTTCAACTTGCCATCCCCAGAATATCCAGTGCTCTTTCTCTTTTCCACATTCCACACATGCTAGGATGTACTTCCCATCCTTATTTCCCAACGAACTCACATTCTTTAAGATCCAGCTCATATATCACTTCCTCTAAGACTACTTTCTTGAACCACCTCCATCCCTACTCTAGTACCAAAGAGATGGACTCTTTCTCCTTAATGTTGCCATAATACTTCATTCAAACTTCTATCATAGCATTTATCCGGCTCTACTGCAATCATTTATATGTCCATTTTCCCCACTAGACTATGAGATCTCTGAGGGCAGAGGCTATAGTTTTATTTATTTTTCTATTCCCAGAACTTAGCATAGTGCCTAACCTTCAATAAATGATGAATTAGCTAAAGTCTGATAGCCAAGCATCTAGGAACTGTAATACTTTGAAAATTATATTTTTGAAAGATACATGGCAGAAGATCATCATGGGCCACTTAGCAAAGTTGACAGAGAACTATGAACTATTCCAACCACCATTCATTAACAAATATTTGTGCCCAGCACTGGGGACACAGCAATGAGCAAGACACACAGGCCTCTATTTCATGGAACTTAGATTCTACTGATGGAGCATGGGGGAGATGGATGAGAAGCCCATAGATAATTAATATGACTTCCAGATTGTGTCAACTATTGTGAAGAAAATAAAACAGAGCAACATGAAAGTAAATGCCCTGAAGAAAAAAAAATTACTGGGTGGTCAGTGAAAGCCTTTTTCAGAGAGGAATATTTGATCTGATATCTGAATGATGGGAAGGAGCTGGTTATTCAGTGATATGGAGGAAGAGTGTACCAGGCAGAGGCAATGGCAGCTGCAAGGTCCCTGAGGCAGAAAAGGGCTTGTGGTTATAAGAACAGAAAGAAGTTCTGAGGGCTGAAGAATTTGTGAGTGCCAGGGGCCTGGTGCAAGGTGAGATCAGAAAGGTGGGCAGAGCTCAGGTCACACAGAGTTTTGTAAGTCACAGAAAGATATTTAGATTGTATTCAAAGCATAATGGAAAGCCACTGGAGGGCTTTCTGTAGGAGAGTAGTATGTTTTGATTTACATTTTTAAAATCTCACTAGCTTGTTGCAGGATAATTATATAGAAACCAAGATTCCCATCAGCAATACAAACCCAAAAACTATCACTGAATTCCTCTTCTTTGGTAGCACTCAGTCTAATATACACTGATACACAAGGGAGTGAAAAACCAATTTAAGGCTCCAGTATATCCTCCAGAAAGTTAGTTGAGTGGCACTAATTTTACAGATGGTTGGAGCAGGTTGTGGAAACCTTGCTCCCTTAAAAAGAGACCTTTAAACTAAATAATGCAGAATACACTCCAGCTGAATACTTAAAAGATGAGGAGGGAAGGAGAGTAGTCCACAAAATGGCCTAGAAAATGCTGGGAGGAGCATCTTTGGTCCTACTTCATCATTAAGGTTTAAGTAGTTTTCAGCTCACTTCTAGTAGTAATCTGTGCTTAAAACCCTGCCTAAACTCTATAACTAAGGTTTAGAAGTTGGAAGAGAAAAGAGCTAAGCAGGAAGCTGTCCACAGAGCATCTGCTTTCTCCTCCTGATAAATCACTACAGAGAAACTTTGCAGCAGCTCACTCTCATTCTCAGCTCCTCTCGGCCAACTACAAGATTTGGAGCAATATAGGTGCAATGACAATTCCACCATAACATAACCTGTATGCACTGTGAGGGGCTGTGCATGGTATTCCCCTTAAATAAATCTTAGGAGAGATAGATGAACAGAGGCCCACTCAAGTACTCTGTCAGAAGTTAGGGATTTTGCTTAGAGCAAAACAACAAGACTGTTTTCTGCTGAAGCCTGAGCCAGACCGAACAATACCAGCAACTAGGGAAGAATTTTGGCAGGGCAGAACCATGGGAGCCATTTCTCCTAATCTCCCCCCACAGAGAGGCGGGAGGACTCCATAAGGGAGGCAGACCTGGGACTCATATCTTAGAATCTGTGCATATGGAGAATTGAGCCCAGAGAGAGAGGGAGATTTAGAAGAGGATAAGGAGGAGGTCCAGATGGATGCTGCAAACTGCTGGGAATCCAAGATGATGGACTGCCAGATGTACTACAGACGCTTATAAAATGAGGTCTTTTCATGAGCAAGAAGAAAACATAAAGCACTGGGACTGTCTAGAGGGAAGAAGGGGGATACTAATATTTATCTCCAAAAGCTATTTAGAATCCAGGTGTTACAGGCAAGGGGATCAGGGCCCAGCACTGAAAGTGAGAAAAGGGTTTAAATTCTTTCCCCTAATGGTACACAAAAACTAAGGTAGCATGCAGGCCGTGGATGCAATTGAAACATCAGATAGGAGAATTGAAGTTGCTTCTAAAAAATCAGGAGAGTTTGGCCATATAGATTAAATTCAAAACCCAAGGATGTTAACCAGTAATCCAGCATTCCTATTGGGACCCAAGAGAAAGGAAGGGCTAAAATTTTTTAAATGAGCTCCTGGGGAGAAAATATGCTGGTCCCTCAGTAAAAAGGAGCCCCAAGAAGAGAGCAGAAAGAGAACTGGATGGAGGAGCTACATGCTGTGAGTAAAATGGTCTACCTAGTGAGAGGAATCTAATGGAAGTGTGTGGGAAGAACTGATTAATTAACTGACTTGTATGGAGGGGTATAATTATAAATCCCCCACAATTCTATTACAATGACTCCAGTAGGGGCAGCCATTTACTCCATGGCCCTTGAGCACCTGAATCAACAGTGCATGCCATGCTCCTTCTCCCTCCGTATGACACCGTCATCTGAAATTGACTGAAGAAGATTACAGATCATAAATGAGTGGCGCATGGAACTGTAGTAAGCCAAGCACCTGTGGATGAAGGATGGAGGGAGAAAACAGTGACTTCGAGGTGGGGAGCCCATCTTTGAAGCTGCTGACTGGCTGCTCAGGTGCCAAGGGCTTATTAAGAAATATCCATATCAGTTGCAACCCTCCCCTCCTCCCCAACATATTGCAGAGCTCCTTCAGGCTAGGGAAATATGACACCTGGTAAACTGGTGGGAAGACAGAATAGTAACTGTATGATATGCTGTCCAGAAGACAAGCTGAAGCTGCAGGTTGGATGCAGGACATTAGTGCAAGGAGTGAATGTCACAGCTTCCATCAAGGGACACATCACAAAGGAGTCAATTTTTATTATATTGCTTGACCTGATGTGCTTGAAATACAGCAAATTGTCCAATTCTATGACACTTGAAATATTTTGGTCTGACAGTTCCTGATCCCTTCAATATAGGTGGCATTACACTTAGAAAAATATATGACCATTGCCAGAGGAGATATAAAGCAGAGAGAGAGATCTGAGCAATAGTTAGCCAAAGCTCTTTTTCTCAACCTTGGGTTGATCTGTCAAGTCTAAATCGAATTGTATTTTCACAAAGCCTTTAGTTATTCTTCCGAAGTGTTGGGAGAGTTGGTGGGCTGCAGGGGTAGAACACTGAATTACATTCAGACCATCAGAGTTCTTTCAAGTGACAGAGCAAGGATACAAGTTGCTTAATCTCTCCAAGCCTCAGTTTCCCCTCTATAAAGAGGGATAAAACCTCATCTACCTCAAAGTTGTTTTGAAAGTCAGCTGAGGAAAAAAGGATGTACCTTGTAAACTGAAATGCACTCTATAAATGTAAGGCATTATTGTTTATCATCACCAAAGATTGAGGTTAACAATCTTTTTGTGAAGAGTCATGTAGTAAATATCTTAGGTTTTGTGACCCACAAAACGCTGTCACATATTCTTCTTAGTTATTGCTTTTAAAGACCTTTAAAAATGTACAAACAATTCTTAGCTCATAGGCCTTATGAAAGAGGCCACTTGCCAGATTTGGCCTATATACTGCAGAATGCAAACCTTTGTCTCAGACTACTGACATACCTTGGAATTGATGATCCACCTTCTCTTTTTGTATTTTGTAAGGTTCCACAGAAAGTTTACTATCTTGACTGTAAGACTAAGGATTATCTGAATCTTCCCATTTTAACCGAGGTAAAATTCATACAACACAAAACTTGCCATCTTAACCATATTAAAGTGTAGAATTCAGTGCAATCAAAATAATGCACAACCTTCACCATTATCTACTTTCAGAACATTCTAATCGCCCCAAAAAGAAACCCATACTATAAGCAGTCACTTCCCTTTCCTGACTTCCCCTACCCTTTGGCAACCACCAATCTGCTTTCAGTTTCTATGGATATGCCTAATAGGGACATTTCATATAAATGGAATCATGAAATATGTGACTTTTTGTATCTGGCTTCTTTCATTTAGCATAATAGTTTTAAGATTCATCAATGTTGTAGCATTTATCTGTACTTCATTTCTTTTTATGACTAAATAATATTCCATCATATGGATATTTTGTTTATCCATTCATCAATTCATGGGTATTAGGATTGTTTACACTTTTTGGCTATTAAAATAATGTTATGAACATTCATGTACAAGTTTTTGCATAGACACATGTTTTCATTTCCCTCTGGAATATACTTAACAGTGAAACTGCTGGGTCATGTGGTAATTCTATGTTTAACTTTTTGAGAAACTCCCAGTTGTTTCTTACAATGGCCGCACCATTTTATATTCCTACCAGCAATGTATGAGGGTTTGAGTTTTTCCACATCTTCACCAACGCTGGTTATTTTGTTTTGTTTTGTTATAGCCACCCTAATAGGTGTGAAATAGTATCTTATTGTGGTTTTGATTTGCATTTCCTTAGTGACTAATGATGCCATGTGCTTATTGGCCATTAGTATAGCTTCTTTGGCGAAATGTTTACTCAAAATCTTTGCCTATTTTTTAGTTGGGTTGTTTATCTTTCTGTATTTGAGTTGTAAGGGTTCTTCTATGTATTCTGGATATTAGACCTTTATTAGATGTATGATTTGCAAAATTTTTTGCATTCTGTGGGTTGCTTTTTAAATTTCTTGATGTCTTTCAATGCTCAAAGTTGAAAATTTTTATGAAATCCCATTTATCTACTTTTTTCTTTTGTTGCTTTGATTTAGTGTCAGTTCAAAGAACCCACTGCCAAATCCGAGTTATGAAAATTTACACATATTTTCTTCTAATAGTTTTATAGTTTTAGCTCTTACATTTAGGTCTTTGATCTTAGGTCTTTGAGGTTATTTTTTTTATGTGGTGTGATGGTTAATTTTATGTGTCAACTTGACAGGACTGTGGGGAACCCAGATATTTTGGCAACCATTTTCTGGGTGTTTTTGTGAGGATGTTTTGGATGATATTATTAACATATAAATTGGTAGACCGAGTAAAGCAGATATCCCTCTCTAATGTGGATCTACTTCCTCCAATCAGTTGAATGCCTGAATAGAACAAAAAGACCAACGCTCCCCTAAGTAAAGGAGAATTCTTCCTGCCTTTGAAGTGGGACATTGATTTTACCCTGCTTTTGGACTCAGTTTATATATATTGGACCTTGGGTTTTGTCAAATGCTTGTTATACATTGAAATGAAAATGTGCTTTTTTCTTCATTCTTTTAATATGGTATATTATATTAGTGATTTTTGTATGTTGAACCACCCTTGCATTCCAGGGATCAATCCCACTTATTCACTTTTTATAATTCTTTTAATATGCTGCCAGATTTGGTTTGCTAGTATTTTGCTAAGGATTACTGAATCTATATTCATAAAGGATATTGGTCTGCAGTTTTCTTCTCTTGTAATGTCTTTGGCTTTGGCATCTGGGTAATACTAGCCTTAGATTAAATAGTAAATGATAAATAATAATAGAATAAATAGTAAATTTTCTATCTTCTATTTTTGGAAGAATTTGAGGAGGATTGATTTTCATTCTTGTTTAAACATTTGATTGAATTTGTAAATGAAACCATCTGGTTCTAGGATTTTCTCTTGTGATTGTCTATATTTTGGTAAGGAAAGTAGTATTGTCCCTACTTTCATACTTTATTTTAGTGATATGAGCCTTCTCTCTTGGTCTGTCTAACTAATGTTTTGCCAATTTTGTTGATCTTTTCAAAGGACTAACTTTTGGTTTTTGTTGGTTCTTCACTGTTTTTCTGTTCTCTGTTTATATTTATTTTCCCTGATCTTCTTATTTCCTTCCTTTATTTACTGTGGGCTTAGTTTGCTCTTCTTTTTCTATTTACTTAAAATGGAAGTTTAGTTTATTGCTGAGATCCATCTCTTTTTTAATGTAGGCATTTCCCTCTGATCATTATCTTACCTCTATCCCATAAGTTTGCATGGAGTGTTTTCATTTTCATTCATCTTAAAGCATTTTCTTATTTCTCTTATGATTTCTTCTTTGATCCATTGGTTGTTTAAGAGTGTGTTGTTTAATTTCCACATATTAGCACAGTAGGATATCAATATATGTTTTCCAAATACTGTTTGGAAAGAGTATCACACCAAGCCATTATAGGCCATCACCACCTTAGCTCTAATTGTCTTTCAAGAAGAAGATGGATCTTGAGAAATATGTGATATAGGACAAGTAAGCTAGATTAAGTAGAGAACAGCAACAAGATGCTACCTCTTATCTCCCAGGCAACTAGAGAAGTATTAGAATACTAGAGACATGGGTGGAATGATAAGGCAGGAAAGACAACTTTTTACTTTGTAGTTTTCTCCTAGATCAATCATCAGTGGTTACCACTTATGACTTAGCCCCACAGAAAGTCTCTCGAACACACAAAAGCCCAAGATAAGTAGAAGCAAAAGATCCTTTGCTTATTAAGACTTCATTTGATTTCCTACCTTTCCCCCAAAACTTTCCTGACTTGTCCAATCCACAAAGACTTCTTCACCTTTAATTTGACTTTTGTTTGTATCATTATTTTGGCAATAAATTATAAATTGCATTTGTACCATTCTAGTGATAACTATTCATGTATGTCAACTCAACTAATTCTCCGCTGCCCTCCCTAATTTACTATAATCTTGTTGAGAGTGCATTTTGACATGTATTTCTTTGTATTTGTTACAGCTCTTAACACAATGCTATACACATAATAGATATCCAATAAACTTTTTTTTGCCATATTTATAGCATGATAAAAATGTCTACCATAAAAAATAGATGGAATTCTTCTGACATCTCCATGTCAAGACAAATTATTTGAGTAATAATTAGTTTTCTGAGCTCAGCTACAAGCTTTGACATGCTTCAGCAGAGAGAAAGAGTCCTATATAATACTCAAAACAGAGCAAAATTCTTGATCCAAATGAAACAAATTCTCTTTCAAGGAGAACCATTGTATCTCCAAGTCCTAATGCTCTCTATTAATCCAGAATTACCTCCTATAATATCAAAAGCCCTAGAAGCTCTTTTAGCCCAAACAATCCTGATTTCAAAGTCAAACTGCCCAGCACATTGTGTTGATTCTCCATTTCAGATGTTTAAGAAGCAGTAGAATCTTTGCATTTGCCCTTTTCTTCACAGACTATCAAGTCAGTTACCTCTGGAATACATCAGCCCATCCCTCTAGTATTCAGTGTGTCAGAGGATCATTGATGATAGGGGCTACTCCCCAGCTTGTTGGTTTCCTTACCCCTCTTGATTATATAGGGCAACTTGGCTCATTCTACAGAGCTTCTTTCTGCCATCACATTATTGGCCTTTAGTTATGAAAGCTTTTGCCTGGAAAGCTGTGTCAGAGGTTAATGTGGCTATTTTTTTCTTCTTCTCAGATTCACTTTACTGGAAACAAACTCCCCAGAATTCTGCTTAGATAGTTATTTATCTTTATAACTTGAAAAGGCCACGTTCATGCTAGGGGTTCTGGGTGAATCTTACCACTTTTATTTTTCCTCTATCACCTCCCACCAGTCTCATCAGCTAAAAAGATCCGAAACAGACTGTGAAAGAGTTTCTGATTCAGTAGGTCTGGGATAATGTCCAAGAATTTGCATTTCTAAAAAGTTCTCAGGTGAGCTGAAACTCCTGGTCCAGGAAACACACTTTGAGAACCACTGCCTGGAGACCTTTTCATGAATACACTTCATTCTTATAACTGCTGCATAGCTTTCCATAATAACACATTGTTTAAAACCTTCTATAGTGTTTATCGTGTGCCATTATAGTTAACAATCCTCTCTGCCATCATTGCCACCCCTCCTCCCACCCCACACTCACAATAGATTGAGCTCTGTGAAAAAAGAAATTGTATCTGTGGTCTTTATAGCCCCCATAGTGTGTGGTATGTAATGTATACCAAATAAATGAAAAGAATGGATGACCAACTGATCTGAGGGGCTATGTGAAGCTGAGTATTTGTGTTTGGGGGAAGGCCCAGAAAGATTTAGGAGCACTAGACATCTTGAACTCTCTGTGGACTCTGATTAGGCACTGATACATCAGTGGGAAGGATGTGTGTGTGTTTGAGTGGGGATGGGAAATGCATATTTGGAGGAAAAGCTTGTAAGCCAATTTCTTTATCTCCCCTACCTCTTCTTCAACCTCCCATATCCCTCTTCCCCCAACACTGTCCACTGCTGTTAAAAAAAAAAGCAGTAGCTATATGAGAGCAAAAGAAATGGCCTCTTTATATGCTCAGATGCTAATAACTTGCTTGTAGTATGTTAGCAGAGGTAGAAATCACTCGTTCTACACTTCAGTGTTCTCATCTGCAAGATGGAATAGTACTGGGAGATGATAGTCATTTTACACTTTGAATTTAGCACTTTTTACTTGAGAATTATAAGGCATTCTTATCACTTTGGTCCTTATCTTCTCTGCCTCGGGCCTGAAAGTTTGCTATCAGAGAAATATTTACTACAGTCATATGCAGATACTGACATATCTCCAGTGGACTTGCAGCATGTTTCCCACTCACATTTCTTTACTAGCGTGTGAATTACAACCCTCTGCTCAATGAATGGTAAACTGAAATCATTTATTCATACTATTATCTGCTACTAGCTTAGCACCATGCTAAAACTTGAGGACCATAGAAGAATTTTAAGGTGAGATTTCTATTCTCAAGGAGTTTATATGTTAGGTGGAAACTTTAGACATTTACACATGAAACATTCAAGCAGCAATACATGATGATACAAGATTAGGCACCAATATGTGTAGTATAAATCTGTGTTGTCCAATAGTGTAGCTACTAGCTACATGTGGCTATTGAGAAATTGAAGTGTGACTAGTTAGAATTGATATGAATATGCTACGAATGTAAAATATACACTAGATTCCAGACATTTAGGACAAAGAATGTAAAGTATCTCAGTAAGAATTTTTATATTGATATGTTTTTTTATTAAAGTATCATTAATATACAATGTTATGTTGGTTTCAAATGTACATCATAGTGGTTCAAGAGTCCCCATGATCAACTTATATTGTGATTGCAAATTATTGCGCTCCTTTATTCCCCTCCCCCCACACCTTCCCTAACCCCTCCCCCTTAGTAATCACTAGTCACTTCTCAGTGTCTATGAGTCTAATGCTGTTTTGTTCCTTCTGTTTTGCTTTGTTTTTATATTCCAGATAAGTGAAATCATGGTATTTGTCTTTCACTGCCTGGCTTATTTCACTGAGCATAATACGCACTAGATCCATCCATGTAGTTGCCAATGGCAGGATTTCTTTTCTTTTTATGGCTGTATGATATTCCACTGTGTACATGTACCACTTCTTTTTTATCAATTCATCTATTGATGGACACTTAGGTGGCTTCCATAACTTGACAATTGCAAACAGTGTGGCAATAAACATAGGGGTGCATATATCTTTTAGAATCAGGGATTTTGTTTTCTTCAGGTAAATTTCTAGGAGTGGACTTACTGGGTCAATAGTATTTCTATTTTTAGTTTATTGAGGAACCTGCATACAGCTTTACACAATGGTTGCACCAATTTTCATTCCCACCAACAGTGTAGGAGGGTTCCCATTTCTCCACATCCTCAGCAATATTTGTTGTTTCTTATTGTATGAATAGTGGCCATTCTAACTGTTGTGAGGTGATATCTCATTGTGGTTTTAATTTGCATTCCCCTGATGATTAGTGATGTGGAGCATCTTTTCATGTGCCTGTTGGCCATTTGAATTTCTTCTTTGGAGAAGTGTCTTTTCAGGTCCTCTGCCCATTTCTTAATAGGGTTATTTGTTTTTTTGGTGTTGAGACATAAGTGTTCTTTATATATTTTGGATATTAGCCCTCTATCAGATGAATCATTTACAAATATATTCTCCCATACTTTAGGATGTCTTTTTGTTCTACTGATGGTGTCCTTTGCTGTACAGAAGATTTTTAGCTTGATGTAGTCCCACTTCTTCATTTTTTATTTTGTTTCCCTTGCCTGAGGAGATGTATCTAAGAAAAAATTGCTCATGCTTATATTCAAGAGATTTTTGCCTATGTTTTCTTCTGAGGGTTTTATGGTTTCATGACTTACATTCAGGTCTTTGATCCATTTCAAGTTTACTTTTGTGGATGGAGTTAGACAATAATCCAGTTTCATTCTCTTACATGTAGCTATATCCAGTTTTCCCAATGCCATTTGTTGAAGAGGCTATCTTTTCTCCATTGTATATTCATGGCTTCTTTGTCATATATTAATTGACTGCAGATGCATGGGTTTATATCTGGGCTATCTATTCTCTTCCATTGATCTATGGGTCTGTTCTTGTGCCAGTACCAAATTGTTTTGATTACTGTAGCTTTGTAGTAGAGCTTGAAGTCAGGGAGAGTAATCCCCCTGGCTTTGTTCTTCCTTCTAAGGATTGCTTTGACTGTTCAGGGTATTTTGTGGTTCCATATGAATTTTAGAAATATTTTTCTAGTTCATTGAAGAAAGCTGTTAGTATTTTGATAAGGATTGCATTGAATCTGTAAATTGCTTTGGGCAGAATGGCCATTTTAACAATATTAATTCTTCCTATCCATGAGCATGGGATAGATTTCCATTTATTGGTGTTTTCTTTCATTTCTCTCATGTGTCTTGTAGTTTTCTTTCACTTCCTTGGTTAGGTTTATTCCTAGGTATTCTATTCATTTTGATGCAATTGTAAATGGAGTTGTTTTTTTTATTCCTCTTTCTGCTAGTTTATTGTTAGTATATAGAAATGCAACAG
Organism: Manis pentadactyla; assembly: GCF_030020395.1. Taxonomy (NCBI): domain Eukaryota; kingdom Metazoa; phylum Chordata; class Mammalia; order Pholidota; family Manidae; genus Manis; species Manis pentadactyla. The sequence goes on along the minus strand of NC_080038.1, from coordinate 102,953,532 downwards.
ATTTCTGTGTATTTATTTTGTATCCTGCAAATTTGCTGAATTCAGTTATTACTTCTAATAGTTTTTGGGTGGATTCTTTAGGGTTTTCTGTATATAATATTGTATCATCTGCAAATAGTGACAGTTTAACTTCTTTATTACCAATTTGGATGCCTTTTACCTCTTTGTGTTGTATGATTGCTGTTGATAGGACCTCCAGTACTATGTTGAATAAAACTGGTGAGAATGGGCATCCTTGTCTTGTTCCCAATCTTAAAGGAAAAGCTTTTAGCTTTTCACTATTAAGTACAATGTTGGCTATGGGTTTGTTGTATATGGCCTTTATTATGTTGAGGTACGTATCCTCTATACCCATTTGGTAAGAGTTTTTGTCATGAATGGATGTTGAATTTTGTCAAGTGCTTTTTTAGCATTTATTGAGATGATCATGTGGTTTGTATCCTTCTTTTTGTTAATGTGGTATCTGATATTGATTGATTTAAAAATATTGTACCATTTTGATTCCCTAGAATAAATCCCATTTGGTCATGTTGGGTGATGTTTTTGATGTATTTTTGAATTTGGTTTGCTAATATTTTGTTGAGAATTTTTGCATCAGTGTTCATCAACGATATTGGCCTGATTTTCTTTTCTGTGATGTCTTTGTCTGGTTTTGGTATTAGAGTGGTGCTGGCCTCAAAAAAATGAGTTTAGAAATTTTCTTTCCTCTTCTACTTTTTGGAATACTTGAAGAAGGATGGGCATTAGCTCTTCTTTAAATGTTTGGTAGAACTTGGCTGTGAAGCCATCTGGACATAGATTTTGTTGTTTGATAACCAACTAGATTTCATTGCTGGTAATTGTTCTGTTCAGATTTTCTGTTTATTCCTGGGTCAACCTTGGAAGATTGTATTTTTCAAGAAAGATGTCCTTTTCTTCTAAGTTGTCCAATTTATTGGCATATACTTTTTCATAGCATTCTCTAATAATTCTTTGTATTTCTGTGGTATCAGTTGTGATTATTCCATATTCATTTCTGATTCTGTTTATGTCTGTACATTCTCTTTTTTTCTTGATAAGTCTGGCTAGGGTTTATCTATTGTGTTTATTTTCTCAAAGGACAAGTTCCTGGTTTTATTGATTTTTTCTATTGTTTTATTCTTCTCAATTCTATTTATTTCTGCTCTGATCTTTATTATGTCCCTCCTTCTACTAACTTTGGGCTGCATTTGATCTTTTTTTCTTAGTTTCTTTAATTGATTTTAAACTATTTTTGGGGGATTTTTCTTGTTTCTTGATGTAAGCCTGTATTGCTATGTACTTTCCTCTTAGGTGGCCTTTGCCACCTCCCACAGATTTTGGGCTGTTGAATTTTTGTTTTCATTTGTCTCCATGTATTGCTTGATTTCTGTTTTAATTTTCTCATTGATCCATTGATTATTTAGGAGCATGTTATTTAGCATCCATGGATTTGTAGGCTTTTTTGTTTTCTTTGTGTAATTTATTTCTAGTTTCATACCAAGCTGCATGATACAGTTTAATCTTTTGAATTTATTGAGGCTCTTCTTGTGGCCTAATATTTTCTTTATTGTTGTAATTGGATTTCTCTTATTTATTTATTTGTGTGTGTTTGTGTGTGTGTGTGTGGTATTTACTATAGGCTTTAGTTTTGTGGTTACCAAAGGTTCAAGAATAGTTTTCTTACTATATGTTATATATTTTAAATTGCTGATTACTCTTTTTCAAATATAATCTAAAGGTACTTTTTTCCTTCTTCTTCTTCCTCCTCCACACTTTATGTATTAGATGTCATAATCTGCACTTTTTGTGTATCCCTTGATTTTTTGTATAGTTGATTTTGATTCTTTTGCTTTGGTTTAATTTTGTATTTGCTTGGTAATTAGTTGGTCTACTACCTTCACTGTGGGTTTATTTGCACTGGTGAAAGCTATTTAACCTTAGGGACATTCCCATCTACAGCAGTCCCTTTTACATATCCTATAAGGCTGGCTTAGTGGTGGTGAATTCCTTCAATTTTTGTTTATCTGGAAATTGTTTAGTACCTGTTTCAAATTTAAATGATAATCTTGCTAGGTAAAGGATTCTTGGTTGGAGGTCCTTCTGTTTCAGTATATTAGATATATCATGCCATTACCTCTGGCCAGTAAAATTGTTGTTGAGAAGTCTGCTGATAGCCTGATGGGATTTCCTTTATAAGTAATCTTTTTTCTCTCTCTGGCTGCTTTCAACACTCTCTCCTTATACTTGATGTTTGCCATTTTAATTATTATATGTCTTGGTGTTGTCTTCCTGGGGTTCCTTTTGTTAGAGGATCTCTGCACTTCCATGAACTGCATGTCTATTTCCTTCCCCAGATTGGGGAAGCTTTCAACAATTATTTCCTAAAAGGGACTTTCTATCCCTTTGTCTTTCTCTTCTCCTTCTGGTATCCCTATTATGCAAATATTGTTTCATTTGGATTGATCTCATAGCTCTCTTATCATTATTTCCATTTCTAGAGATCCCTTTTCCTCTCTGTTCCTCAGCTTCTTTGTTTTCTTGTTCTCTAATTTCCATCTCATTTACCATCTCCTTTACCTGCACTAATCTACTCTAAATCCCTTTACTATATGTTTCATTTCAGATACTGTGTTCTTCAGCTCTAAGTGGCTCTTTTTTAGGTCTTCTATCTTTGTTGAAGTCCTCTCTGAGATCTTGAATACTTTTCTGTAAATCTGTAAGCATGTTTATGACTTTTATTTTGAAATCTTTATCAAGAAGATTGGTGATCTCTGTTTGATTTAGCCCTCTTCCTGGGTTCTATCCTGTAGTTTTGTTTGGATCATATTCCTCTGCCTACTCATTTTGTCATGGTTTCTGTGTTTCTTCTTTTGTATTAGATGGCTCTGCTATGCTTCCCAGCCTATAGAGCAAAAGCTTTATGAAGAAGGCATCCTATGGTGCCCAGAAGCTCAAGATTCTTTACTCTCTACTGTCTGGTTCTATTTTGTGGCAGCCCCAGCGGTTAGCATGCAGTGGGCAGGCCGTCTTTCTGTCTATGTTTGTACTCTGCTTCAGCCACCACCATTGTGATCAGCTCAGGACTCTCTGTTGAGCTTGCTGTGGGAAGGGCCACCCTCTGCCAGCCTGCAGCAATGGTGGGGTTGCAGGGAAAATGGGGTGGGCAGGATGGTGTGTCACTCTGCCTGGACCAGACTGCTCTACTAGGCTTGGGCACCTGGAATGAGGAAGGAGCTGTTCAGGCTGGCTCCTGAAGGTACCTCCCCAGTCTGATGCTGCTGCTGGGGTGAATGGGTTTGCTCCTGGCAGCATACTCAGAGAGGAGCTTCAGGGCTGCATTGCCAGCAAGGGGGCATGAAGCATCTTGGGCACCCAAAAGTTCCTGAACTGTTGGGCTGAGAAAGAGCTGGTGAGAGTATCTACCCACCCTTTCTCCTATGGAAAGAGTTCCATCTAACTCTTGCCCCTTTGGCCCCCCTCCCACTGCTTGCAAGTCTTTCAAATTGCTGCCTCTGCTTTGGGTCTCAGGACTAGTGGAGCATGCCTGTCCTCCACAATGGCTGGAGTCTCAGCCTCCCAGAGTGTTCCACCTGTCCCTGGTGTCCAGCCCTGTTAATCAAGAGAACCTAATGTAATGTGGGCTCGTGCTCCCAGAGCACATCTCCAGGGCCATATGTGCAGTGATCCTGAGCTCCTACACCCTCTCCACTCTGTTTCTTTTTCTACTACCTGTAGACTTGGGTGGGGGAGGGCTTGGGTCCCACTCTTTCTCAGCTCTGCCACTTTACCCTTGTATGTGTGGTCTTCTCTTCTTCCTCAGTTATAGGTGGTCTGTTCTGCAGTTTTCAGGTCATTTTCAGGTTTAGTTTGTATTTCCTGTAGTTTCTTCTTTTATGTGTTTTTGGGAGGAGGTTTTCACTTTGTCTTCCTACTCTGCCATCTTTTTCTGGAAGTCTCCTTGTATATACGTTAAAATGATAATATTTTTGTTATATTGGGTCAAATAAAACTCATTAAATTTATTTCTCCTGTTTCTTTTCACTTTTAAAAATGTGGCTACTAGAAAAATAAAAATTGTATATATGTGGCTCACATTGTATTTCTATTGAACAGATCTGGTATAGATAATTAAACATTGTAAGAATTCATAGAAGCAAAGGACTAACGGGCTGGAGTAGTCACAGAGGATATGGGACTTTTGGTTACAAATGATGAAAACTCAATTTAGCTTAATAACATACACACATACACACACCGGATAGGGGTTCTTCATTAGTTCAATTAACTGGGATGTCTACAGAGTATATTCATGACTATAGGAGGCCATCACATGGATCATGTGGAAAAGAACATAGTTGAGGCAGGCAGATTTCTGATAATGTTTTTTGAACCCCAGATTCACCACATCCTAGGTAAGCAACCTGAACAGGAAAGAGTCTCTTTTCCTCCAGATTCATTAGGCCCTAATTAGCTCAGCCACACTTGTGGTAGGGGGAGGCCAGAGCTCTGCAACTGCTAGCTTCACCAGGGTCACATGGAAAGGGAGAAGAGTTCTCCAGCAGAACTAGAAAAGGAGAAGTAGGAAAGAGTAGGGAGACCAAAACTATAGTTACTATGTCCACTACAGCTGGAATACACATATTTAAATACAATTTAGATAAGGTACACTTTAGATAAGCTAATGTGCTACATAATGCCAAAGATAGACTTTTCCCCCTTGTAATTAACTTTCTTTTTTTAATTAAAGTAAAGGAAACAATTTTTAAAAATTTTGCCTTACCACTAACATGTAGTGTCTCCTCCCCTCTAGAGAGCCAGCATGGTATAGTGGAAAAACAAGATACACTGGAAAGACAAGATTAGACTCAAGATTTTAAATCAGAGTTCTTCCATTTACTTGACATGCAACATTAATAAAATACATAATGTCTTCAATCTCAGTTTCCTCATCTACAATATGGGTAGAATAATACCTACCTAATAAAATGTTTATGAGACTTATATGAGCTAACAAATTTAGTTGGTACCCAATTAATATTTCCTCATAGCCTTCCTCTTAATGGTAGAGAACATGCCTTGGAAAGAAATACTCAGCATTATGCTAACAAATGTTTACCAACCAATTCTCTGTAAAAATGTCCTCTGATCTGTAGTGCTTGCCGATTTCTGTGGTGTAAATACTCCCAAACATGGCCAACTTCAAGCTACCAACATTGAACACAGAGTTGAGAACTGATGTGCAGAATTAGCTCTCTTCATATTACCTATACAACTCAGTTCTTTCCTCAGGCATTTAAAACAGACTGCTACTCCCTACAAAGGGGAATATAAAAAAACATGAAGAAGTTGCTATTTGTAAATATTGTCCTGGAAATTGTCTTTATATATCTCTTCTCTGCTAGACTCTTCTTATTATCTCAGATGAATCTCCTGTGATTCTCTCAGCTCTTCTTTGGGCCTCAGAGAAGATAAGCAGTTATTTTGTGGTTTTAGGGTAACTGGCTGCCAGATGAATTGGGTATCTTTTATTGCCAAAGTTCAAAGTGGCTTTCCATGCAAAACCGGTCAGGATGCTTAAACTGAAGCAATAAGAGATCTTATCTCAAAGGAATTTCAAGACAGTTTCTCCTCTCTAGTTTGCCTCTTTAAAAATAAGAGATTGATATCACTACATAGCTATCAAAATGACTAACATAAAATATAGTGATGCCACCAAATTCTGGTGAGGATGTAGAGAAACCGGACCACGCATATGTTGCTGGCAGGCATGTAAAAAAGGTACAGCCACTCTGGAAAACATTCCAGTGGTTTCCTAAAAAACTAAACATGTCACTACCAAGCCACCCAGCAATTTTACTTCTGGGCATTTATCCCAGAGAAATGAAAATTTATATTCACACATGATGAATGTTCACAGCAGCTTTTTTTTTTTAATAGCCCCAAATTGGAAGCCCAGAAATCCTTCAATAGATGGATGTTTAAACAAAATGGTACAGCTACACCATGGAATACTATTTACTTATCAATAAAAAGGAACAAACTATTGATACACACAGTAACTTGAATAAATTTCCAGGGAAATTATGCTGAGAGAAAAAAGCCAGTCACAAAAAGTTGCACATTGTATGATTTCATTTACAGAACATTCTTGATGAAATTATAGAGACAGAACAAGTTAGTGGTTGCCAGAGATGGGGATATTGGTGACACTGTGGAAGGTTGAAGTGAACTTGGCTATAAACAGCAACATTAGGGATCTTTGTGGTGTTGGAACAGTTCAGTGTCTTGACTGTGGGTGGACATATGGACGTATACAGGTGCTAAAATTGTATAGAACTATACACACACACACACACAGGCATGCGTAATGAGCACAAGCAAAATTGGGGAGATTGAATAGGATTGGCAGATTATATCAATGTCAACATCCTGGTTGTACTAATATACTACAGTTTTGAAAGATGTTATCATTTGAAAAAACTGGGCAAAGTGCACAAAGCCTCTCTCTATTATTTCTTACAACTGCATATAAATCTACAATTCTAAATAAAACTTTTCATTAAAAAGAAGTCAGAGAAAAGTTAAAAAAAACACAGAAGAAAAAAGAAAAGATCTTTGACCCCAGAGTTCTCCAACGTGCTAAAGGCCTCTCAACCTATTTGCTTCCACCAGATGTCTCATCCTTAAACATCGACCTTATTTTCCATAAATGTCTTCACTTAAATGCCTATACTTTTTCCCTTGCCCCCAATTTGCTACTGTGTACAGTATCATGCACAGCATTTCTTGGTCATCTTCTTCTGTCTCATCTCACACACTTCTTCTCACACAGAGTATTCTTATTAGTGAACTGTTTATCTTAAAAACATGATGATTTAAAAACAACAACAATGTTGAAGATACTGGTCCAAGGCATTGCACTGCCAGTCTGTTTCAATCTGGTCTGGCAACCTCTCTTAGTCTGCCAGGCCAGGCCTTCTGTAAGCCATGCTACTCTCTTGCATCTTATTTACAGGGAGGTAATCTAGAAAAGTCTTATACTTCAGTCATTTTAGGATGTGCTGGTTAAGAATAAGAGATTTGGAATTAGACAGACCTAGGTTTGAATCGAGGGTTTGCCTCTTACTAGCTGTGACCTTAGCTAGAGTTGGTTTCCATATCTATAAAATGGGGATAATAATAATACCTACCTCATAGGGCTATTGTGAGGATGCAATGAGATAATGTATGTCAAATGCCTAGCATAAAGTAAGTGCTCATTTACTATTGTTCCATAACTCTTGCTCTTTCTGCCCTTAGACCTCACACCATGCCAATTTTGCACCCACAGGTTTCTTTGTATATCCAAGGCCAGGACCCATTTTTCCAGTGTTTTGCCTCCCAGTGTCTTGCTTCTGCTACCTAATGCTTTTATAAAGGGACAAGAGCTATCAGTGAGCAACATAGTAGAATAATGCGGCTACTGACCATGGGTATCTGAAGGTTCAGTCCCACCATTCTTTAAGTCCCAAGGCCAGACTGTCCTGCAGTCTTTTCTTGCCTTCTTGGCCTTTGGGTGATCACCATAGGTGTGGAGGAAATATCAAGGAACTGGTAGGCTTATCTTTTTTTCCAGTCCCACCAAATCCGTCAGGCCCTTGAGCTTAATTGATCTCCCTATACTAGTCAGAAATATGACTGCTTTACTCAGATAATTCTAGACAGGGTGGTAGGATAATTCTTTCTTCTCAACTTAAGGGAGACTCTCAAAGCCAGCTGGAGAAAGCAAGTGATACCAACATTATCACAAGCCTTTCTTTCTATATGAGAGGTACTGTAGAGCAGGGCAGTGTTTCTCAAATGTGGTTTCTGGCCCAGCATCATCAGGGAATTTGTTAAAGATGCAAAATCTTGGTGAATCAGAAACCCTGGAGGTGGAGCCCAGTAATGTGTGTGTTAACAAGCCCTCCACGTGATTCTGCTAAACACTAAACTTTGAGAGCTGCTGGTGTAGTGGTTACAAGCACAGACTCCGAAGTCAGATTGCCTGAGTTTAACTCCCTGCCCTTCCATTACTAGCTTTGCAACCTTAGGCAAGCTCCTTATACTCCCATGCCTCAGCTTCCCCATCTGTAAAATGGGAATAAAGGAATTCTCTCCCCTTGAAACTCCCCCCCCTCTTTTTTCCCTCTTGGCTTCAGCAACACTACCTTTCCTGGTTTAGCTTATACCTCACCCACCCCTCATCCTCTTTTGCTGGCTCCTTGTCCTCTGCTTGACCACTAAGTGTTGTAGACTCCAGGGATCAGTCTAGGAATCTCTTCCTCTTTCTTGTTCTATTCTCTCCCTAGATAATGTTGTCCAATTCCAAGACTTTAGATATTGTCTATGTGATGTTGACTCAAAAATTAATTTACATCTCTGACTCTGACATGCCCAGAACTCAAGGCATGTATATCTGACTATTTGACACTTTAATTTGGAATTTTATTAAGCATCTCAGCCTTTACATGTCTAAAACTGAACCTTTGGTACCTGGCCACTCCTTCTCCTTGAGTCTTCCCTATTTTGGTAAATGGTCTCACTATTCACCAAGTCAAAAATTCTGGGAATACTCCTGAGGCTTCTCCATCCAGACCATCACCAAAACCTGTTGGCCCTGACTCTGCAATGCATGCAGAATTGTCCTTGGCCCTGCTTCCCGTCACCTTATTCCAAGTCACCACTATCTCTTATATTGTCTACTTGTAATAGTCTCCTGATTTCTTTGCTTCCACTTTCACTCCATTATGATCTATTCTCTAAAATTATCAGAGAGATCTTTAAAAATATAAATCTGATCACCTCATTTCTCTGCTTAAGATCTTCCAGTATCATCTCTGAACAAGTATGCAGAACAAGAATGAAATCCAGGCCTCTGACTTAGGTCCACAAGGCCTCCATGACCTAAACCCTGCCTGCCTCTCCAACCTTCTCTTACATGATTTGCCCTGCTGTTCATGACACTCTGTCATACTAGCCCTCTCTGTATTTCTCTTTGTCAAGCTCCTTCCTACCATCAGGCTCCTGCACTAGCTATTTATTCCTCTTGTCTGGAACAATTCTCACTCAGGTCTGCAAATGGCTGGCTTTTTGTCATTCAGGTCCTGGCTCAAATATCACCTCCTCAGAGAGCCATTCCCTTACCAACCAATCAAAAGTAGACCCTCCATCTCAATCCATCACCTTGTCTTTATTTTGTTCATAGCACTTATCAAAACACCTGTCATCACACATTTCTTTGTGTGTTTATCTGTCTCTTCGCACTAGAATGTAAGCTCCACAAGAACAGAGACCTATCTTGCTCACTGTTGTATCCCAGTGTCTAGCACTGCGTTGACACATAGAAGGCCCCTCAATAAATATTTGCTGAATTAATGAATGTTCTTGAATAGTTGTAGTTCTCATAAAATGGATATTTCTCTATCTATATACTGAAACATGTCAGACATATGTTCCTATATGCATGCCTATATGCATACCTAATCTCAGGCTCTTTTTCTCTCTGAACAACTTATGGTTCAGTAAATGTTCATATGGAATGAATAAATGAAGGAATGAACTTCTACGACCTCCTTTTTGTTTCACCTAGCACATGGATACAAGCAACTGTGATGATCCTGATATTGCTTAGCCATTAAGTTGCCCTAATCCATTAAGTTGCCTGCTCTCCAAATAAAGGAAGAGGGCTATCTACTGTAGTAATTGAAGAAGATAACAGTTAAAGTTAGTGACAGAGTGAGCTGCAGGCTGGGGTTGAGGTGTGGTCCTCAGTGGAGAGTGGAGAAGGTGGAGTGCTTTAGCCACTGCAGTGGTTCTTAAATTTCAGGATTTATAAGAAAGCAGTGATTCTAATGCAGTAGGTCTGGGGTAGGGATGACCACCCACCCTGGTTTGTGTGAGACTTTCCCAGTTTTAGTACTGAAAGTCCAGCATCTGGGGAAACCCCTCAGTCTGGGGACAACCTGGATGATTGGTCAACCTAGCTCTGAGTGAGTTATTTTTAAGTAACACCCCTAGGTGTTTCTGATGCAGGTGTCCCCAGGCCACACTTTGAGACACCACAATTTAGGTGGTGGCAGCCCAACTTACCTCATTAACTCTGATCTCCACTCTGATACCAAATAATAGGGTTGGCTCAGCTGCTGTTCTCTTTCCAACCTTAGCTAAAGGGAACACTTTGTAAAGCTTCAATTGATTCAAGAAGATTGAAAATGCAGGGCTAAGTGATTAAGCCTCTTACAGATGGAAGAACATTTAAATGTCTAAATTGCCTAAGTACTTTAAAAATAGGGAGAAATGGCCAAATTGTATTACCCAAAAAGTTTAAAAATAATCAACTAAAAGGAACCACTCAGACTGTGAGTGGCATAGTGTCATTTCTTCCCAGTCTGTTGACCTCTTCACTTCAATGGCTGTGGGCAGAGTTGTTAAGTGATCTATGAAATGTTAACCTTTCTATCGCAGCTGCAGATGCTGTCACCAGAATAAATTTGAATTCAGTAGATGAAAACGTGTCAAAGGACACCAATTTCTCTTTCCTAAATCACCTCCAATTCTTTCAAAGATTTTCTGCTCAGTTGTCACTGCAACTTGAAATCTATTTCAGTTTCCTCACCTTAGATTTCCAAGTTGAAATGTGTACAATAAAGGATACAACCTTTAGTTTCAAATAAGCCAGGAAGAAGAGAGCCAACTACCTAAGCAAAGGCATATCTTCAATATGGGTGCTATTTATGGTTTGTGATATGTGTTGGTGTGGATGTGAAGTTGGAACCTTTATACATGGCTGATGAGAATGTAAAATGGTGCAGTTGTTATAGATAACAATTTTGCAGTTCCTCAAACATTGTGACACAGAATTACCATATGATCCAGCAATTCTACTTCTAGGTGTAAGCCCCAAAGAATTGAAAATAGAGACTCAAACAAATGTTTGTATACAAATGTCCATAGCAGTACAATGCTCAATAGTCAAAAGATGGAAACAACTCAAATGTCCATGATGGATGAAAGGATAAACACCTTGGGACATATAAATACAATGGAATATTATTCTGCCATAAAAAGGAATGAAATCCTTTCATGCAGCAAGGGAATCAGATACATGCTACAGCATGGATGAACCATGAAGACATCATGCTGAATGTAATAAGCCAGAAACAAAAGGACAAATATGGTATGATTCCATTAATATGAAATGTCTAGAATAGGCAAATTCATAGAGACAGAAAGTAGATTAGAGGTTACCAGGGACTGGGGAGGGAGAAATGCTTAGTTATTGTTTAATGGATTCAGAGTTTCTGTTTGAGGTGATGAAAATATTTCAGAAACTGATTGTAATAATTGTTTTACAACAATGTAAAAAGTAATGTCATTGAATTGTACATTTTAAAAGGGTTAACACACACATAGACCTGATGGTGAATAGAAACTAGGAAGTTGTGGGTGGAGGTGGGTTGGAGAAGAGAATGAGGAACCTGATGTCCTAAAGGTAATTGCCTAGTAAGCCTGCAGCTTTGAAGATAAGAATTACCTAGGGCCTGGCACACTGCAACAAAGATACAGAATGGGGCATAAGAGGTGCCACTCAGGTGAGTCACGTAGATAGCTTTTGGGGAACACTTCCATAAGCTATAGAGTACATGGATGGGTAAATGACCAACACAAGTCTTGGTAAGTGGGAATATG